>NC_053490.1:522635021-522935021 GCF_905171775.1 Rana temporaria
GCATCGGCCAGAGAAAAACCCATGTCGGTCGACCTCTATGCTCAAATGCATTCCCAGTATTGTTATTCGTTTTTTATTATTCTTCATTTTTATTTGTATTCCGTACGTTTTTTGGCTCTGCGTAACTCCTGCATACTTTCAGCTATTAAGACCAATCAACTATTAAAATGTTCAGCTTTTCCAGCTAATGATGGGACTCCTTCAACTTTTTTTCTACTATTTAAACTTTTTAAAATATTAAGCTTTTAGACACTTTTTTTTTTTTAACATTGAAGTCAATGAGAGCATGCTTCAAATCCTTAAAATCTCCTTCTGCTCCCAAAAGTTTCAGCTCCGTCATACTTTCACCTACAGACGCCAAACAAACTGTTCACAAATTATTCAGCTATCCGGCTATATCTTTTCAGTGTGATATATTTTACAGTTTTTGTGAAAAAGCTGTTTAAGTTTAGTGATCATTTCAGGAAATTTTAGCGATTAAACGGAATGTCTATGGGGTTGCTTAGAGTGGATGATGTCATAGCTAGAGCACAGAGCTTTAACCACTTAACGCCCGCCGCACGACTATTTACGTCCACAAAATGGCACAGACAGGCAGAAGGACGTACATATACGTCCTTGCCTTCTAGCGGGTGGGGGGTCCGATCGGGACCCCCCGCTGCGTGCGGCGGTCGGGTTCCCTCGGGGAGCGATCCGGGACGACGGCGCGGCTATTCGTTTATAGCCGCCCCATCGCGATCGCTCCCCGGAGCTGAGGAACGGGGGAGCCGTATGTAAACACGGCTTCCCCGTGCTTCACTGTGGCGGCGCATCGATCGAGTGATCCCTTTTATAGGGGAGACACAATCGATGACGTCAGACCTACAGCCACACCCCCCTACTGTTGTAAACACACACTAGGTGAAGCCTAAAACGTTCAGCGCCCCCTGTGATTAACTCCCAAACTGCAACTGTCATTTTGACAATAAAGAATGCAATTTAAAAGCATTTTTTGCTGTGAAAATGACAATGGTCCCAAAAATGTGTCAAAATTGTCCGAAGTGTCTGCCATAATGTCGCAGTCACGAAAAAAATCGCTGATCGCCGCCATTAGTAGTAAAAAATATTTTTTTTATAAAAATGCAATAAAAATATCCCCTATTTTGTAAACGCTATAAATTTTGCGCAAACCAACCGATAAACAATTATTGCGATTTTTTTTTTTACCAAAAATAGGTAGAAGAATACGTATCGGCCTAAACTGAGGGAAAAACATTTTTTATATATGTTTTTGGGGGATATTTATTATAGCAAAAAGTAAAAAATATTGAATTTTTTTCAAAATTTACGCTCTATTTTTGTTTATAGCGCAAAAAATAAAAACCGCAGAGGTGATCAAATACCACCAAAAGAAAGCTCTATTTGTGGGGAAAAAAGGACGCTAATTTTGTTTGGGAGCCACGTCGCACGACCGCGCAATTGTCTGTTAAAGTGACACAGTCCCGAACTGTAAAAACCCCTTGGGTCTTTAGGCAGCATATTGGTCCGGTCCTTAAGTGGTTAATGGCTGTGTGCAGGGGCGAACTGACAACTCATGGGGCCCCCGGGCAATAGGAGATTATGGGGCCACACAGTATACACATACAGTATGCATACATAGTATACACACACACACACTGAGAAGGTACTGGAGAGGCGGGGCTGCTATAATCTTGGGATTCTTAGACCAAAAGGATGTCGTTAAAGCGGTTGTAAACCCGCAT
Source organism: Rana temporaria (assembly GCF_905171775.1). Taxonomy (NCBI): domain Eukaryota; kingdom Metazoa; phylum Chordata; class Amphibia; order Anura; family Ranidae; genus Rana; species Rana temporaria. The sequence continues at coordinate 522,636,764 of NC_053490.1, forward strand.
CAAACATTTTTTTTTTTCCTCCTGCAAGGCAAAAGTCATAATGAGCTAATACGCACCGCATATTAGCTCATTATGAAATACTTACCTCGTAACGAGGTGTGTAGAACTTACCTGGTTCACGCCGAGCGAGATATCATCTTGCCTCGGTGTGTCTTCCGGGTATCGCTGCTCCAGCGCTGTGATTGGCTGGAGCGGCAATGACGTCACTCCTGCACGTGTGATTTAAATTCGGCAGGGTCCGGCGGCTGCCGGTCCTTTCACCGTAGATCCCCCGTGCGCCGCTGGCATTGCGAGGGGAATATCTCCTAAACCGTGTAGGTTTAGGAGATAATGGGCCAGATTCACATAGCCCTGGCGCAGCGTAACCTAACTGGTTTAAGTTACACCGCTGCAAGTTTTTGAAGTTAGTGCCCGATCCACAAAGCACTTACCTGGAAATTTACGGCGGTGTATCCTAAACCTGTCCGGCGCAAGGCGTGCCCAATCGAATGGGGCGAGTCCCATTTAAATTAGGCGCGCTCCCGCGCCGGACGTCCTGCGCATCCTCCCGTCGCAAATTTCCCGACGTGCTTTGCGCGAAGTTACGACGCGCCAACGTTTTGTGAATCGCGACGGGTAAAAAAGACTTGCGCCGGGAAATAAAAAATATTTAAAAAAAATTTGAAAGCGACGCGGGAAAGACAGGTATACTTTTACATGGTGTACTAAGTTTACACTTTGTAAAAGCAGCCTTATCTTTGCGACGGCAAACTAACACTTGCGGCGACGTAACGACGGGAAAACATTTCGGGGATCGCCCTAACTGCTAATTTGCATACCCGACGCTGGTTTACGACGCGTAATCCCCCCAGCGGCGGCCGCGGTACTGCATCCTAAGATCCGACAGTGTAAAACAATTACACCTGTCGGATCTTAGGCCCCATACACACGATAGAATCCATCCGCTGAAAAATCCCAGCAAATGGGTTTCAGCGGATAGATCCTATGGTGTGTACAATCCAGCGGATCTGTTTCCGCGGATATTTCTCCCCTGGGATGGATTCCAGCAGATAAATATTTGCTGACATGCAGAACAAATCTATCTGCTGGAATCCATCCCAACGGATGGATCCGCTGGTCTGTATAGACTCACCGGATCCATCCGTCCGAAGGGATCCCCCGCATGCGTCGTAATGATTCGACGCATGCGTGGAATTCCTTATATGACAGCGTCGCGCACGTCGCCGCGTCATAATCGCGGCGACGTCGCGACACGTCATCGCCAGAGGATTTCGGCGCGGATTTCAATGCGATGGTGAGTACACTCCATCGCATGGAAATCCGCTGAAATCCTCGAGAGGATTTATCCGCGGAAACGGTCCGCTGGACCGTATTCGCGGATAAATCCTCTCGTGTGTATGGGGCCTAAGGGATATCTATGCGTAACTGGTTCTATGAATCAGTCGCATAGATAGAAACAGGGATACGACGGCGTATCAGCAGATACGCCGTCGTATCCCTTTTGTGAATCTGGCCCATTCTCCTTACCTACAGGTAAGCCTTATTATAGGCTTACCTGTAGGTAAAAGTCAAAAAAGTGGGTTTACAACCACTTTAAGGGACATTTCAGAGACAGATGTAAAAAAACACAGATTTTTACACACTGTCCCTGGTTTTACCGAGGCTACCAACCCTGATGGGGCCCCCTAGTGGCATGGGGCCCCCCCGGGCAGTGCCCGAGTGCCCGACTGGTCAGTTCGCCCATGGCTGTGTGTTGAGTTATTTTGAGGGGACGGCAAATTTTACACTGTTATACAAGCTGTACACTCACTACACAACATTGTAGCAAAGTGTAATTTCTTCAGTGTTGTCACATGAAAAGATAGAAGAAAAGATTTACACAAATGCAAGGGTTGTACTCACTTTTGTGACATACTGTATGTGATCTCCCGCGCACAGAGGGGTGTACTTACTTTTGTGAGATGCTGTATATATTTATTGTGGTCTATACGTGGTTACATCACACATGGCGTGTGCTGAGGTCTGCTGCAATGAAGGATTTCTGTATTTGAAACTTTATTGTAAATCTAGACAGTTGAGGGGGTGTAATATTCCCGCTGGGTGGAGTATGCGATTCCCCGTACTTTCAATATCGCCCCAATCGGGGCGTGATTTTGGCGTGATTGTCGCCTGACAAATCGCACGACTGCTTTTGGGAAACGGGCGTCCCGTCAGTTTTGTTTGTATGCTTTGTCAGGTGACAATATTGTCCTGTGATCGGGGTGCCATTGAAAGTAACGGGATCACAAGCGTGTCACACGTTTTGCGGCAATTCGGGAAATGCAGTAATTCCGCCCGCGATCCGGAAAGACCTAAGTGTGATCGCAGCCAAAGCTAAGCGTCTTCTATCAGTTGCTGGGTTCTCCTTCTATAGATTTTCTTCCTCAACCATTCCACACTTTGGCCCGGATTCACAAAGCACTTACGCCGACGTATCTCGAGATACGCCGCGTAAGTGTAACTATGCGCCGTCGTATCTGTGCGCCGTGCCCACAAAACTAGATACACCTGAAAATAGGCTGCCTACGACCGACATAACTTGCCTACGCCGTCGTATCGTGGGCGCATATTTACGCTGTGCACATTTGCCGCTCCCATTGATTTTCTATGCACATATGCAAATGAGGGAGATACGCCGATTCACGAACGTAGTTGCGCCCGGCGCATAATATATGTGGTTTGCGTAAGTCGTACGTCCGGTGTAAAGTTATTCCCCATATAGGAGGCGCAACCCATGCAAAGGTATGGACCAGGGAACACAGCCGTCGTATATTTTGTCGTTTACGTTGTACGTGACTAGGACTAGGTGTAGGTTACGTTCACGTCGTAGGCAGTGATTCGACGTATCTTAGGGAGTAGTTCTGACGTGATTCTGAGCATGCGCACTGGGATGCGTCCACGGGACGGCGCATGCCCCGTATGTTATTCGTAACTTTATGACGCTCAGTCCTTCATTTACATGGGGTCACGCCTCATTAGCATGGCTCACGCCCACTTCCACCTACGCTGGCTTACGCTGAGGAAACACAGCGTAGATTTGAGAGCGACTGGGGGCGAGTGCTTTGTGAATACTGTGCTTGCCTCTGTGCGCTGCGTCGGCGTAGCGTATATTCGATACGCTACGCCCGCATAAATATGCGCCAATGTATGTGAATCCGGCCCATTCTCTTCATTCTTTATTCCACCGCTAATATATACTCTGCATTGACCTTGTATAGCACTGTTCTCTCTAAGAACTCCAAGGGCCAGATTATCAGAGACTTACGTTGGCGTATCAGTAGATACGCCGTCGTAAGTCCGAATCTGCGCCGTCGTAAATTTAAGCGTATTCTGGAAACCAGATACGCTTAAATTAGGCTAAGATACGAGCGGCGTAAGTCTCCTACGCCGTCGTATCTTAGGGTGCATATTTACGCTGGCCGCTAGGTGGCGCTTCCGTTGAGTTTGGCGTAGAATATGCAAATGACTAGATACGCCGATTCACGAACGTACGCGCGCCTGTCGCAATTAGTTACGCCGTTTACGTTAGAGATACGCCGGCGTAAAGATAAAGCTGGTCTCTAGGTGGCGCATCCCATGCAAAGTATGGACATCGGAACAGGCCTATCTTTTTACGTCATTTGCGTAAGTCGTACGCGAATAGGGCTGTGCGTAAATTACGTTCACGTCATAGGCATTGAGCCGACATATTTTTGGCCGTAAATACGACGTGATACTGAGCATGCGCCGTTCATTCGGCCATGCATCTACATGGGGTCAAGCCTCATTTAAATACAACACGCCCCCTACAGCCTACTTTGAATTACGCGCGCTTACGCCGGCCCATTTACGCTACGCCGCCGTAACTTAGGAGGCAAGTGCTTTGTGAATACAGCACTTGCCTCTCTAAGTTGCGGCGGCGTAGTGTAAATACGGTACGCTACGCCCGCGCAACGTAGATCGGCCGTACCTGAATCTAGGCCCAAGTATTGGAGATGGCGTTGGCCGGGAATCGAACCCGGGTCAGCTGGTTGGAAGACAGCTATGCTTACCACTGCACCACCAACGCAAAAGTGGCATGTAGTGTGGGAGGAAACCGGAGTACCCGGAGAAAACCCACACAAGCACAGGGAGAACTTGCAAACTCAACATGCAAACTGAATCGTTGCATTCTGATTGGCTGAACATATTTCATATTTTCATTCAGTTTTCAAAGGAATTTCTGTCTGGATCATGTAAAAAAAAAAAAAAATATCTGTTTTGCAGATTCTGCTACAGCTGTGTTCAAGTAAGAAATATACTGTAGAATTCCACCCATTCATGAAAACCGTCCTACGCCCACTGGCAGTGCCATGGCAACAGAGGTTGCTGTACGGCCTTCAAGGCTCTGCTGCTTCAAGAATGCCGATCTCTTCCGTCCCTAATTCTGAAACAAAGCAACAGTTTAGTCATTTAGTGTGACAGGAGATGCTTATATATATATATATTTTTTTACAGGGGTGTTTTTTCCACATTTTGGACGAGGCAAAGCTGACATTGATAATTAAACAAGTTTAAAATAAAGTGTGTCCCAACATACCCCCCTATACCACCCTTCATATACCATCTCCTGAATGCCTAAGCCTAAAGCAGAGCTAACATCTGCATCACTTGGTTGGGCATCTACCATAATGTGTACATATACTAGATTGTCAAAAGTATTGGGACACCTGCCTATACATGCACATGAACCTTCCAGGGCTGTGGAGTCGGTAGATAAATGTTCCGACTCCGACTCCGACTCCTCAGTTTTATGTACTTCCGACTCCGACTCCTCTGTATTAATATGCGAATGTATTTTATACATTCCTTGAGGGAAAGAAACGCAACCTACCACAGGACTACTGGCTGGGAAGCCAACAGTCTACTGTATTGCACAGTTTAAGCAAAAGACAAAGGAAGGGGCATGTATTCTAAAACATGATTTTCCTAGGAGAATCCCATAGTCATGTTTAAAGTTTAAGCTAACAATCGGAGTTTACAAGTTTTTATAGCCTTAGCTAAATGACAGCAGTTTTTCCAATGGTTTACAGCTTCAGTCTTGAACTATTGGCCCTCCATTCCCTTCACTTATACAAGTGTCTCACTCTCTAGTCCTGCAAAAAACATATTTATTTAATCCCTTATCAGTGAGAGGCTAGGTTACACATGGACGCTGCGTTCCCTGTAAAAGCAGAACACAACACTATGGAAAGTATAAGTATTGCAGCTCCTAATTGTGCGTTGCGTGCCATATAGTGAAGCACATGAAAAGCATGCTTCTTCACGGTCACTTAACGTGTTCGTTTTGCGGTTACGTGAGGCACTGCATGCATTGGTCTTTATTCTTACAGTAGAGAAGTCATTAATTATAACTTTTTGTGAATTGGGACATTTAAACTTGCTTTTTTTTTTTTTTATTCCAATCTAAATTTAGTATAGGAGTCGGAGTCGGTGCATTGTTTGCCAACTCCAACTCCGACTCCAAGTACCCAAAATTTCCCCCGACTCCGACTCCTCGACTCCGACTCCAACTCCGACTCCACAGCCCTGGAACCTTCTTGGCCAAAATCAGTGCCTGACCTCACAAATGCGCTCCTCGAAGAATGGTCAAACATTCCAATAGACACACTCCTAAACCTTGTGGACGGCCTTCCCTTGTGGACGGACTAAGACTGGGATGCCATTAAAGTTCATGTGCATCCCAATACTTTTGGTAATATAGTGTATGTCTAGCAATATAATGGGCACAGTGGCTGCATTTGATTGGGCACAGTGGCTGCATATGATGGGCACAGTGGCTGCATTTTATGGGTACAATGGCTGCAATTGATGGCACAGTGGCTGAAATTGATGGCACAGTGGATGCCACTGTGGATGCCTCAGAACAGCTGAGTTTACGATCAGCTGTTGTCTCGCCTTGCCGGTGACTTGTTGTTAAGGTTCCCCTATCAAGATGGTTCCTGTAAGGGCTGCGCAGGCTCAATCCTTGCTGACGGAAATCTTCGAACCTCGGCCGGCATCCAGGCTCATTCTTTAACATCCCCGTGGATTGGAGGATGTTAAAAAAAGAGCCAGGAGGCCGAGCGAGCGGAGCGAGCTGTCCGAGCGAAGCGAGGACGTGAGGCCGACTGGTGACTTTCCTCAAATTCCATGTTGCCAAGGATGCCGGCTGAGGTTCGGAGATTTCCGTCGGCAAGGATTGCGCCTGCGCAGTCCTTACAGGAACCATCTCGATACCCAGAACCATATCGGCAGATCACCGGGGCATGTTCATGTAGAAGAGAGGCGGATATTTACAAGAAGGGGTCGGATTTTTCAATGATGGGCAGTGCTACATGAACGTGCCTCGGCCACGCAAGACAACAGCTGATCGTAAACGCTGTTCTGCGGCGAATGCGCATTTCCACCCGGGCACTATTCGATAGCCGGGCACATCTCGACAGAACACCGGCTTCGATGGAGGAAGGGAACACTTGCAAGAAGAGTATTGGTTAGTCAGGGGCTCCAACTTACAAATACGCCGTCTCTTTGCCCTGATTGGCTAGGTGACAGTGTCTCCTAAAACCCAAAAGCCCCAACCCAAAATTGAATCTGACCCCCAACTTTAAATAACTCCCGCACTCCTACTTAACCATTTTGGGTAAAAAAACGATCGGTGGTGAAAGCTTCCTCTCCAGTGCTGAGATCTGCGGGGGCCAGATCCTAAAAGACACTGCAGTCCTCCAGCTGGGCAGACTCGCTCAGAGCGGATGGAGACATTTCCTGGGTTCATACCCTCCGGCACCGCACAGAAAATCACTGGCAGTCGGCTCGCCAATTTATTAGCTGCATCAAAGGTGAACGTAGGAGGGGAAGTTCATTACAAATGCATAAAACAAATTTCCCACTATAAAGCTTTGCTAGCTGGAAAAATGAGAACATCATTTAAATCCTGCTTCTAAAATATTAATAACAGCAGATATCTCAGTGGAATATATTTGAATATATACAGGATGAGAAAGCTAGACACTGCCATCAAGGTGCCTTTATATAGGAAGGATCAATTCTATTCTAATATATGCATAAAAGCATTGGGCCTTATACAGAGATCTGAAAAAAAAAAACAGAAAAAAAATCACTGCGCTTAGGTAAACCATACAAATGATCTGCCAGCACAACCAAATTTGTACTAATTGTTTAACCACTTGCTGACCACCCTATAGCAGTTTTACTGCTACAGGGTCGCAGCTCTGCGCAGGATCACTTGTATATATATGTGATCCTGCACTTCCGCCTGCAGGGGGTGCGCAAGCCGCTGCTGCTGTGATTGTTCATAGCAGAAGCCAATCTGCGGGTGTCGGACACTCGATGTCCTCTGGCACCCGCCTATCGTTGGCAAATCACACAACGGTTTACCGTTATGTAAACAAGGCAGGGGGGGGGGGAGAGATGGATTCTGTGTTCCTGCAAAGCTGAAAATAAAGTCCATCTCTTCCCTTAGTACAGTGGTTCTCAACTCCTGTCCTCAGGACCGACTAACAGGCCAGATTTTAGGAATTACCTTGGAGAAGATGCAGACTAGAATACTGCAATCGCTGAGCTGCGAATTATATCACCTGTGATGTTTTTTCAGCTATCCTGTAAACCTGGCCTGTTAGTGGGGGCTGAGGACAGGAGTTGAGAACCACTGCCCTAGTAAAAGCACCTCACACAGTACACAAAACCACTGGCCAGGCACACATTAAACCCTCTAATCGCCCCTGATGTTTAACCCCTTCCCGGCCAGTGACATTAGTACAGTGACAGTGCATGTTTTTAGCACTAATCAATGTATTAGTGTCACTGGTTCCCACAAAATTTCAAAAGTGTCAGTTAGTGTCCGATTTTCCGCTGCAATATCACAGTCCCTCTATAAGTCGGCCACCATTACTAGCATAAAAAAAATTAAAAATTCCATAAGCATATCCCATATTTTGTAGATGCTATAACTTTGGCGTAAACCAATCAATATACTCTTATTGGGCCTAAATTGGACGAAATTTATGAAGAAATCTGAATGTTGTGGTCATTCAGGTGCTTATCTAATAGTTTTTTGAAACTATCGATGCTCCCCGCTGAGACCACCACCTGTGGAAGGATGTTCATCCTTGCCACTCTTGCAGTTAAGAACCCTCTACGTAGTTTAAAGTTAAACCTAATTCCTTCTAATTTTACTGAGTGGCCACGTGTCTTATTAAACTCCCTTCTGCGAAAAAGTTTTATCCCTATTGTGGGGTCACCAGTACGGTATTTGTAAATTGAAATCATATCCCCTTTCAAGCGTCTCTCCTCCAGAGAGAATAAGTTCAGTGCGTGCAACCTTTCCTCATAACTAATATCCTCCGGACCCTTTATTAGCTTTGTTGCCCTTATTTGTACTGGCTCCATTTCCAGCACATCCTTCCTGAGGACTGGTGCCCAGAACTGGACCAGAGTCTTGTAGATTGGGAGATTTATCGCTTTGTCACTGGATTTATCCCCTTTTTAATGTATGCCAATATTCTGTTTTATTTGTTAGCAGCAGCTTGACATTGCCTGCCATTGCTGGTGCTGAGCCTATCATCTACTAGGACCCCCAGGTCCTTTTCCATCCTAGATTCCCCCAGAGGTTCTCCCCCTAGTGTATAGATTGCATTCATATTTTTGCCACCCAAATGCATTATTTTACATTTTACATTTTTCCTCATGGATCTGAGGAAGCCACTTGAATAAGTAGTAAAATATCTTCAACGTTACATAATGTCTAGTGTGACTAACTACTACTAGCTAGCTATATTGTGATCCAGAGATGGCAACTCACCTCCTCATAGAAGGTTAATAGATTTGGTTTGGCAAGAACAATTCTTCATGAAAATCCATGCTGATTACTGCTAATGATACTGTTTTCATTACTAAAATATTGTATATAGTCCCTTATCATCCCCTCCAAGAGCTTACATACTATTGATGTTAGGCTAACTGTTCTCAAGGCTTATTTCTCAAGGCCCCCTCCTCCAACAACCTCTGAAGGAACCTTGGTTGAGAAAGGCTGTTCCAAACACTCATTGGATCTGAGGAAGCCACTTGAATAAGTATTCAAATATCTTCAACATTACAGAATGTCTAGTGTGACTAACTACTACTAGCTAGCTATATTGTGACCCAGAGATGGCAACTCACCTCCTCATAGAAGGTTAATAGATTGGTTTGACAAGAACAATTCTTCATGAATCCGTGCTGGTTACTGCTAATGATATAGTTTTCATTACTAAAATCTTGTATATAGTCCCTTATAATGCCCTCCAAGAGCTTACATACTTTTGATGTTAGGCTAACTGGTCTCACGGCTTATTTCTTAAGGCCCCCCACCCACAACAACCTCTGAAGGAACCTTGGTTGAGAGAGGCTGTTCCGAAACACTCATTGGATCTGAAGAAGGCAAATAAGTAGTAAAATATCTTCAACGTTACAGAATGTCTAGCGTGACTAACTCTACTAGCTAGCTATATTGTGACCCGGAGATGGCAACTCACCTCCTCATAGAAGGTTAATAGATTGGTTTGGCAAGAACAATTCTTCATGAAAATCCATGCTGATTACTGCTAATGATACAGTTTTCATTACTAAAATCTTGTATATAGTCCCTTATCATCCCCTCCAAGAGCTTACATACTGTTGATGTTAGGCTAACTGTTCTCAAGGCTTATTTATCAAGGTCCCCCCCTCCAACAACCTCGGAAGGAACCTTGGTTGAGAGAGTCTGTTCCGAACACTCATTGGATCTGAGGAAGCCATTTGAATAAGTAGTAAAATATCTTCAACATTACAGAATGTCTAGTGTGACTAACTACTACTAGCTAGCTATATTGTGACCCAGAGATGGCAACTCACCTCCTCATAGAAGGTTAATAGATTGATTTGGCAAGAATAATTCTTCATGAAAATCCATGCTGATTACTGCTAAAGATACCATTTTCATTACTATAATCTTGTATATAGTCCCTTATCATCCCCTCCAAGAGCTTGCATACTATTGATGTTAGGCTTACTGTTCACAAGGCTTATTTCTCAAAGTTCCCCCCTCCAACAACCTCGGAAGGAACCTTGGTTGAGAGAGGCTGTTCCGAACACTCATTGGATCTGAGGAAGCCACTTGAATAAGTAGTAAAATATCTTCAACAGAATGTCTAGTGTGACTAACTACTACTAGCTAGCTATATTGTGACCCAGAGAAATTTCACATGCAGTATTATCTCTCTGGTAGGGGAGTCCACATCTGACACAATTATCTCAGAAGAAGCAAATGCCTATTGTGCAGCTATGAGGCTTGGAAAGTATTGAGGGCCCTGATTATGTTTCAAAGACCGTAGAGGATTTTCCTTCCTCTGCTTTTATGAAACTCGGTTGGGGAGGGGGGGCCTGGTGATAAGGTCACCTTTACAGATTTTCTGTAAAGGTGAACTAAACACTTTGGCCCGGATTCACGTAGATGACTTTGTGCGGACGTAACGTATCCTATTTACGTTACGCCTCCGCAACTTTTACAGGCAAGTGCCGTATTCTCAAAAGAAAGTTGCGGCGGCGTAGCGTAAATAGGCCGGCGTAAGCCCGCCTAATTCAAATGTGGTAGATGTGGGCGTGTGTTATGTTAATATACTGTGACCCCACGTAAATTACGCTTTTTACGAACGGCGCATGCGCCGTCCGTGAAAGCATCCCAGTGCGCATGCTCCAAATTAACCCGCAGGAAGCCAATGCTTTCGACGTGAACGTAAATGACGCCCAGCCCTATTCGCGAACGACTTACGCAAACGACGTAAAATGTTCAAAATTTTACGCGGGAACGACGTCCATACTTAACATTGGTACGCCGCATCTACGCCTCATATAGCAGGGGTAACTTTACGCCGGGAAAAGCCTAACGTAAACGGCGTATCTGTACTGCGTCGGCCGGGCGTACGTTCGTGAATTTGCGTATCTTGCTCATTTGCATATTCGACGCTGCAAACAACGGAAGCGCCACCAAGCGGCCAGCGTAAATATGCAGCCTAAAATACGACGGTGTAAGAGACTTACGCCGGTCGGATCTTAGGTAAATCTATGCGTAACTGATTCTTTGAATCAGTCGCATAGATACGACGGCTCAGACTCAGAGATACGACGGCGTATCTGGAGATACGCCGTTGTATCTCCTACGAGAATCTGGGCCTTTACCTGCAGCAGAGAAAAATCAGGTCTCCTGTCCTGCCAGACAAAGCTGTGCTGTGTGGCAGAGCTGTACACATCTCAGAACTGGATGCACAGCTCATCTTTGGCAGGTAAAACAATTCCCATATTTGTATTTAATTTGTGTGTTTAGCCGTTAGCCTGGAATTCAGCATTAAGAATATACAAAAGGCGCATCTGTTATAAAGAGTCACGTGGATTTCACCCGCCATCCCCCGCCACACGGGTCAGGAAGATGACAGCGTTAGTAAATCATCAACACTACACACAGTTCACTTGGCTGCAGATTAATTAGACAGAAAAAAACATATGCTACCCCCCGACGGGCGCCCTATTCCTGCTGGAATTAGAGGAATACCGCGTTTCCTTCCTGAGAGTTGACTAATGGGGAGTGTACATGTGAGGCGTGCGCTAGGAGAACGCAGCGACCCGATTGATGTTATTTGATGGAATTTGTATTATTACCGCTCTTTTCCATAGAGGAACCCCGAGGTCAGCGAGTAGGAAACGGTGATAATTAGAGACAAGCCAATCTTTTCACAATCTGCTCTGACACCTGTGTGATCGGTTCAGTCTTCATATCTGGGGACCGTCACTCGGATTGGATATGACTTTAAATCTGTCACTTGGAGGTGAAATCTCTTTTCCTCTAGACGTAAAGAGTGCCCCCTTGTCCTCAGTGATGACCGTAAAGTGAATAACTCAACACCAAGTACACTGTATGGACCTCTTATATATTTGTACATGTTGATCATATCCCCCCTAATTCTCCTCTTCTCAAGAGTGAATAGATTTAGTTATTCTAATCTTTCCTCATAGCTGAGCTCCTCCATGCCTCTTATCAGTTTGGTTGCCCTTCTCTGCACTTTCTCCAGTTCTCCGATATCCTTTTTGAGAACTGGTGCCCAAAACTGAACTGCATATTCCAGATGAGGTCTTACTAATGATTTGTACAGGGGCAAAATTATATCTCTGTCTCTGGAGTCCATACCTCTCTTAATACAAGAAAGGACTTTGCTCGCTTTGGAAACCGCAGCTTGGCATTGCATGCCATTATTGAGCTTATGATCAACTAAAACCCCCAGATCCTTCTCCACTACAGATCCCCCCAGTTGTACTCCCCCTAGTATGTATGATGCATGCATATTCTTAGCCCCCAAGTGCATAACTTTACATTTATCTACATTAAACCTCATCTGCCACTTAGTCGCCCAATTAGACAGAGCATTGAGGTCGGCTTGTAAATTGGAGACATCCTGTAAGGACGTTATTCCACTGCATAGCTTGGTGTCATCTGCAAAGACAGAAATGTTACTTTTGATCCCAGACCCAATATCATTTATAAATATATTGAAAAGTAAGGGTCCCAGCACTGAACCTTGGGGTACACCACTGATAACATTGGACCATTCAGAGTAAGAATCATTAACCACGACTCTCTGAATTCTGTCTTTCAGCCAGTTTTCTATCCATTTACAAACTGATATATCCAATCCTGTAGACCTTACCTTACACATGAGCCGTGTGTGCGGAACTGTATCGAACGCTTTTGCAAAATCCAAATATATCACGTCCACAGCCACGCCTCTGTCCAGGGTTTTACTTACCTCTTCATAAAAGGAAATCAGGTTTGTCTGACAACTTCTGTCTTTCACGAATCCATGTTGTCTGCTGCTTAAATAGTTTTTTTCCAGCAAGAACTCATCCATATGGTCTTTTATTAAACGTTCCAGTATCTTCCCAACTATAGAAGTTAGACTAACAGGTCTATAGTTACTTGGTAAAGACTTTGTTCCCTTTTTAAATATAGGCACCACATTGGCTCTACGCCAATCCAGTGGTACTATTCCTGTCATTAATGAGTCCCTAAATATTAGATACAGTGGCTTTGAAATGACAGAGCTCAACTCACCTAGGATCCGTGGATGGACGCCATCAGGTCCAGGTGCTTTATCCACCTTTATTCTGTCTAAATATATCTGGACCATATCACTTTTGAGCCATTGTGGATTTGGGGCTGTGTCACTCCCACCCCCATTTTGGACATGAGCTCCCCCATGCTCCATTGTATACACAGAGCTGAAGAAAGCATTTAATAAATTTGCCTTCTCTTTGTCCCCAGTCACCCACTCTAGATTATTTTGTAAGGGGCCTACATGCTCAGACTTCACCTTTTTACTATTAATATATATTTTTTTTTTTCACAGTAAGAGCTGTGAAAATGTGGAACAGACTCCCTCCAGAGGTGGTTCTGGCCAGCTCAGTAGATTGCTTTAAGAAAGGCCTGGATTCTTTCCTAAATGTACATAAAATAACTGAGTACTAAGATTTGTAGGTAAAGTTGATCCAGGGTAAATCCGATTGCCTCTCGGGGGATCAGGAGGGAATTTTTTCCCCTGCTGTAGCAAATTGGATCATGCTCTGCTGGGGTTTTTTGCCTTCCTCTGGATCAACTGTGGGTATGGAGTTGGGTGTATGGGATTGTATTGTGTTTTTTATTTTGTTTGTTTATTTTTTTGTGGTTGAACTGGATGGACTTGTGTCTTTTTTCAACCTGACTAACTATGTAACTATGTAACTATGTAACTTTTCTTGTTTTTTGCTTTTTTTTTTAACTTTTTTGCCTCACTTTTAAAGGGACACTAAAGGCAGAAATGTTTTTTTTTTTTAAATAACAAACATGTTATACTTACCTCCGCTGTGCAGTTCGTTTTGCACAGTGACCCGGATCCGTGTCTTCTGGGGTCCCTCGGCGGCTGTCTCGGCTCCTCCTCGCAAAAGCTTTCCATGTTCATGCGAGCTCCCTCGCATGGTGGAAAGCTTTTGCGAGCGCGCTCGCGTGATACATCGGCAGCCATAGCCCCCCCAGCGCGCCGCGTCATCCGCTGTGATTGACAACAGCACCAGCCAATGGCTGTGCTGCTATCAATCCGCCCAGCCTAGCCAATCAACGGCCAGGCTGGGAAACCAAGAACATCACGTGAACGCGCCCGGGAATTTCGAACGGTCAGGTAAGTAAAACCGGGGCTTTTGGGTTTCGGTACCATCGGATGTTTTTTCACCTTAATGCATAGGATGCATTAAGGTGAAAAAACTTTTACCTTTACAACCCCTTTAAATCAGCTTTTTCTTTTAATTAGATTGTTATTATCTTTATGTATTTTCAAAGTCTGTTGTAGAGAAAATAGGCAGGTCAGGGTGAAAAACACTATCATACTGTCATATTTTTGTTGCTTTGGAGGGTTTTGGGGTGTTGAAATCAGGTGTTGAGCACTTATTTGCTTTACTGATGAAGCCCCATGTATCACTGACAGATGTGAGGCTTGGTCTTTCTGGATGTGAGTCTTGGCCTTGCCAAATGTGAGTCTTGACTTTGCATTATGTGAGTTATGGCTTTGCCCAATGTGAATTTTGGCCATGCCAGATGTGAATCTTGGTTGTGCATGATGTATGTTTTGACATTTCCAAATGTGAGTCTTGGCCTTGCCCTATATGAATCTTAGCTGTGCCCGAAGTAAGTCCTGGCCGTACCAGATGTGAGCCTGCGCCTTGCCAAATGTGGGTCTTGGCCTTGCCCTTGCCCTATATGAATCTTAGCTGTGCCCGAAGTGAGTCCTGGCCGTACCAGATGTGAGCCTGCGCCTTGCCAAATGTGGGTCTTGGCTGTGCTTTATAACAATTATTCTGACAGGTCATCGTTAAGACAATGTCCTGCTTTCTAATTAGACCAGTATTCCTAATTAGCGCATGTTTTGCATTTTCGGAAACTGTCTCCCAGTACTCGATGGGAGGCTGAATGGCAAAATCACATTTTGTGCTACAAAGGATAATACAAACTATTTAAGTAGTAAAAGGCAGCGATGTTCCAGGATACAAAACATTCTTCGTTTGTATTTGCTAATCCTGGAAGACATCCAAAATATCACCATACACCGCTTCATATGCTAATAGATGGCACTTGTTTGCTTAGAAAGGGTTTAATATTTTTTAACTATTTCAGCAAACTTTTCTATCCACCAAAAGCTGTAAAGCAGCAATAGAAATAAGTAAAAATGCCTGCACTGACCTTCTAGGACAGTGATGGTGAGCCTTGGCACCCCCAGATGTTTTGGAACTACATTTCCCATGATGCTCATGCCTTCTGCAGTGTAATTGAGCATCATGGGAAATGTAGTTACAAAAACATCTGGGGTTGCCGAGGCTATCCATCACTGTTCTAGGGCGTTTTTATGCCCCCGAAACCCAAGATTAACAAAGTTGGACCTGGCCTACTGCTTTGCACACCAAGCTCTTAATGGTGATCCTGGTCCTTGGTGATCCTGCCATGAAGGTCCTTGTTTAGTCACTTCCTGTTACAGGGTGACAACTGTCTCTCTCCTGTCCTTTTTTTAGCTTTCACCCTGTCACATATGTCTCCGGTCAGGGCACACATTATGTAGCATGTCCCTAGTCTTTGACCAACTTCTGTAGCATGTCCCTAGTCTTTGACCAACTTATGTAGCATGTCCCTGTCTTTGACCAACTTCTGTAGCATGTCCCTAGTCTTTGACCAACTTCTGTAGCATGCCCCTAGTCTTTGACCAACTTCTGTAGCATGTCCCTAGTCTTTGACCAACTTCTGTAGCATGCCCCTAGTCTTTGACCAACTTCTGTAGCATGTCCCTAGTCTTTTATCAACTTCTGTAGCATATTCCAGTATCTGACCATCTCTGGAAGCACATCTCTAGTACCCAACAACTCCTATAGCACGTCCGTTCAATCACTATCTCCTGAGGCATATACGCAATCTCTGACCAACTTCTGTAGCATGTCCCTAGTCTTTGACCAACTTCTGTAGCATGTCCCTGGTCTCTGACCAACTCCTGTAGCATGTCTGCAATGCAGAATATTCCAGGAGGGAAAGGTGCCCCCTATTCTTGGCTAGGTATAAATTAGATAAAAACACATGCAAACCAATTTCAAAATGGCCGCCGTGGCACTTCAGGCATGTGTAATTACGTCACTTCACGTGTCTGACGTCACTTCCAACGCATTTCATCTTGACTTCTTTGAAGGATGTGATGTCAGGCCAAGTCTCATACATATCTATATATACATATACACACAGTGGAACCTTGAATTACGATCATAATCCGTTCTAGGAGAATGCTTGTAATCCAAAGCACTCGCATATCAAAGCAAGTTTCCTCATAGAAGTCAATGGAAACAAAGGTAATTTGTTCCGCATTGACTGCTATGGCATGCAATACTGCATGTGACCAAAGGTGGGGGGGGGCACCCGAGAGCCTTGGAAATACTCGGGGACAGCTCGGAAACCCTCGGAAAGGTTTGTAAACACTCGGGAACGGAGTATTTCTGGGTATTTCCAAACGGCTCCGAACCGTTCCAAGTGTCACCGGCGCCACCGCACCTCTGGCCAAATGCGGTACTGCACACCCCATTAGCTTGAATTCTGCTCGTTTTGCGAGACAACGCTCTTTGCAAGAGAGAATAAAAAAAAAAGTTGCTTGTTATTCAAAACGCTCGTTAATCACGTTATATATATACTCAATTTTCGCCCACACTGGCTGCTAAGTCAGCCATTTTTGCTACTGGTAGAGTTTCCAAGATGTCCTTGTATAGCTAGAGTACAAAAAAAGTGGTTGGTAGAATGTCTTCCGCTAACATTGAATACCCTTGCCTCCATGGCAATTGATGTCAATTGATTGAAAAAATAAACATCCCATAAGGCTGTTACTCAAATCATGATTACATGGACATATCCATATGTAGTCTAATCAGACCGCCCCCAAGAAAACAGGATGGGCCAGATCCACAAAGAACTGCCTATCTTTAGGCAGGCGTAGCGTATCTCAGATACACTACGCCGCCGCAACTTAGAGCGGAGGTTCCTTATCCAGAAAGAATTTGCACCGTAAGTTACGGCGGCGTAGTGTAAATGTGTCGGCGTAAGGGCGCGAAATTCAAATGACTAAGATGTGGGTGTGTTTTATGTCAATTCATCTTGACCCCACGTAAATGACGTTTTTTTGCGCCGTCTGTGGGGGTATCTCAGTGCGCATGCTCGAAATCACGTCGAAAATAGTCAATGCTTTCGACGTGAGCGTAATTTATGCAAAGCCCTATTCGCGAACGTTTTTTTTACGCAAACGACGGAAAATTCGACGCTGTCCCGACTTCCATACCTAACATTGCGTACACCTCATGGAGGCAGGGGTAACGTTACGCCGAAAAAAGCCTTAGGGTCCTTTCACACATGCGGACGAACGGACCGTTTATTACAAGTCTGTTTACGGACTTGTAATGTATCCCTATGGGATTGCAGACGTTAGCGGATGATGCATCCGCTAACGTCCGTAACGATCCGCGTCCGCAAAGTTCCGCTTTTTCAGACGGAAGAAAACCCTATTTTTCTTCCGTCTGGCGGAACGGATCGGATGAATACGGACACATGGTCCGTATTCATCCGATTCCCCATAGGGGAGAGCAGAGCAAAGACAGGGCGGTCTCTGCACAGTGTGTGGGGACCGACCTGTCCGCCGACAGCTCAGCGGGGATTTACGGAGGATCCCCGCTGAGCCAACGGACACACACGGAGCGGATCAATTACGGATCCGCTCCGTGTGAAAGAGCCCTTACGTAAACGACGTAAAAAAATGCGCCTGGCGGACGTATGTTTGAGAATCGGCATATCTAGCTAATTTGCATACAAATCAACAGAAGCGCCACCTAGCGGCCAACGTAAATATGCACCTAAGATCCAACGGCGTACTAAGACGTACGTCAGTCGGATCTAGCCCACATTCAGGCGTATCTTGTTTTGTGGATACAAAACAAAGATACGACGGCGCATCGTAGAACTTACGCGGCGTATCAATAGATACGCCGCCGTAAGCTCTTTGTGGATCTGGCCCGATGCATGCGTGATTTTGATACATGGGGCCAGATTCACAGAGAGATACGACGGTGTATCTCCTGATAGGCCGTCGTATCTCTGACTTAGGCCGGTCGTATCTATGCGCCTGATTCATAGAATCAGTTACGCATAGATATGCCTAAGATCCGACAGGTGTAACTGTGTTACACCGTCGGATCTTAACTGCAATTTAAAAATGGCCGCTGGGGGCGTTCTCGCTGATTTATGCTGAGAAATATGTAAATCAGCGAGATACGCCAATTCACGAACGTACGCGGGCCCGACTCAGTGTTGTTACGACGTTTACGTAGCGGTTTTCCCGGCGTATACTTACCCCTGCTTCTATGAGGCGCAGCCAATGTTAAGTATAGCCGTCGTTCCCGCGTCAATTTATTTTTTTTCGTCGTTTGCGTACGCCGATTCTCAAACCCGCTCGTCGCAAGTTACGCTCACGCCGAAACCACTGACGTCCTAGCGACGTCAGTGGGAGCAATGCACGCCGGGAAAAATCGTGGACGGCGCATGCGCATTTAAATCGGCGCGGGGACGCGCCTGATTTAAATAGTACACTCCCCCTAGCCGCGGAATTTGAATTCCGCCGGGGGGTTTACGATCCGCCGCCGCAAGTTTGGAGGTAAGTGTTTTGTGAATTACCCACTTGCCTCTCAAACTTGCGCCAGCGGATCTTAAATCACATAGATCACGCGGATCTAAAGATCCGCGTGATCTATGTGAATCTAGCCCATGCACTTTATTTGATGTAGAGTTCATAACACTCAATAGACTATCTTTGAGACTCGTATCTTCTCTAATGATCCATCATTCTGCAAGGGAAGCAGATTGTATCCAGCTGCTGGGGAATTCATGTTTATTGGTCTTTGTCTCTAGTGCGCTGATATTTGATGCTATTATAGAAAATGCTTACAGAGGACGGGGACGAGTTTGGTAAAATTGTCTCCTGTGGGTCAGTCTCGTGTATTTAAAGAAGGTGAATTTTACTCTCGGCCCTCTGCAGAATGTGATAAATGTCTTTGCGCACTCCATCATTCTTGCTAATGATACGTCTCAGAGAGCGCCAGCTTAAGAAATGACTTTACCCCGTCCCATAATGTACGGTTCCGAAAGAAAGTTCCTCCTGAGATAACCGCTCGGCGGTGGGAATAGTCCAAAGCAACAAAACTGCAGAGAGGGTGAGAACTGAAGCGCGTCGCACTGTACGGAAAACAAATTATTCATGCTGGGACACGTAAACCAAATAGCCAGCTGCATTTTATGATAAGGCAGAGTTTCGTCTTCTCTGGATTGTTAGAGGTAGACTCCGGTCAAAACTTAAAATTTACCCTTGACATATATAATGGGAACACCGGCTATCTGCTTAGCTCTTCGGTTATTTATTTGCGTAGTGCACCAGTCAACCCAACTTTCTCTTGTTCGTAACTTGATGATCTGAAAATGCTGTTTATGATGCTGACATTTTCAAGAACATTTACCGTATTTATCGGGGTATACCGCGCGTCGGCGTATAACGCGCACCCCCAAACCTAGAAAGGTAGTTTAAGGAAAAAAATAAAAACTTACATGTTTGCCCTGCGTCCATCGGCGGCCTTGTCCGGCGTCCGTCTGCGGCCTTGGGCGGGGTCCGTCCAGCCTTGTGGGTGTCCGTCTGCGGCTTCCTTGCGCGGAGTCCGTCCAACCTTGTGGGTGTCCGTCTGCAGCTTTGGAGGTGTCCGTCTGCGGTTTCCTCGTGGGGTCCGTCCAGCGTTGTGAGTGTCCGTTTTTGGATTTAGCGCCTTTGCCGAGCCGAAAGGACCCGGATTTCCTGTGTGTTTCCTGCGCAGTACACTCGGCTCGGCTCTAGGCTGCGGCGCTCGGCTCCTCTCGGCATGTCTCGGCTCCTCTCGCGTTGCTGCGGGCCGAGCCTAGCCGAGTGCGCAGTACGCTCGGCTCGGTCTATTTCGGCGGTGCCCGGGAACAGCAGTATCGGCGTATATCGCGCACCCACGATTTTCCCCTGATTTTAAGGGAAAAAAAGTGCGCGGTATATGCAGATAAATACGGTACCTCAATTCCCTTTCTGACTCTCACATATAGGGAACTTGGCCCGGATTCACGTAGAATGGCGTATCTTTGTGCGGGCGTAACGTATCCGCAACTTTTACAGGCAAGTGCCATATTCTCAAAAGAAAGTTGCGGCGGCATAGCGTAAATAGGCCGGCATAAGCCCGCCTAATTCAAATTGTGAAGAGGTGGGCGTGTGTTATTTAAATTAACCATGACCCGACGTGATTGACAGTTTTCACGAACGGCGTATCTGTACTGCGTCGGCCGGGGCGTACGTTCGTGAATTCGCTTATCTAGCTGATTTACATATTCTAGGCGTAAATCAGCGTACACGCCCCTAGCGGCCAGCGTAAATATGCAGTTAAGATCCGACGGCGTAAGGGACTTACACCGGTCGGATCTAATAGAAAGCTATGCGTAACTGATTCTAAGAATCAGGCGCATAGATACGACCGCCCAGACTCAGAGATACGACGGCGTATCTGGAGATGTATGAACAGTGATCTGTCATTTCCCCTAGTCAGTCCCACCACCCCCCTACAGTTAGAACACTTCCAGGGAACATACTTAACCCCTTCCTCGCCCCCTGGTGTTAACCCCTTCTCTGCCAGTGTCATTTTTTTAGTAATCAATGCATTTTTATAGCACTGATCGCTATAAAAATGCCAATGGTCCCAAAAATGTGTCAAAAGTGTCCGAAGTGTATGCCATAATGTCGCAGTACCGGAAAAAAAATCGCTGATCGCCGCCATTACTAGTAAAAAAAAAAATCCATAAAAATACCCCCTATTTTGTAAACGCTATAACTTTTGCGCAAAAAACAATCAAACGTTTATTGCGATTTTTTTCACGAACAATATGTAGAAGAATACGTATCGGCCTAAACTGAGGAAAATTATTTTTTTTATATATATATTTTTGGGGGATATTTATTATGGTAAAAAGTAAAAAATATTATTTTTTTTCAAAATTGTCGCTCTATTTTTGTTTATAGCGCAAATACTGAAAACCACAGAGGTGATCAAATACCACCAAAAGAAATCTCTATTTGTGGGAAAAAAAAGGACGGCAATTTTGTTTGGGAGCCACATCGCACGACCGCGCAATCGTCCGTTAAAGCGACGCAGTGCCGAATCGCCAAAAAGTGCTCTGGTCTTTGACCAGCAATATGGTCCGGGGGTTAAGTGGTTAAGCTGTAGTCTAAATGAGACTGTTCCACTTCCGAGTCCCGACAAGACTGTCCCACTCCCGAGTCCCGACGAGACTGTCCCACTCCCGAGTCCCGACGTGACTGTCCCACTCCCGAGTCCCGACTCATAAGACATCGGCCCACGTCCAGAGTAGAGAGCAGACTACTCTGGACTCTATTTGTGGGGGAAAAAAGGACCCAAATTTTATTTGGGAGCCACGTCGCACGACCGCGCAATTGTCAGTTAAAGCGACGCCGTGCCGAATCGCAAAAAGTGCTCTGGTCTTTGACCAGCAATATGGTCCGGGGGTTAAGTGGTTAAGCAGTTAAGCTGTAGTAGGATAATGTGAGTATGGGCTCTCTGGGCCAGATTCTCAGAAGAGTTACGACGGTGTATCTCAGGAAACACCGTTTTATCTCTGTTTCTGTGCCCGGGTATCTATGCGTCTGAATCCTAGAATCATTTTCGCATAGATACGGTGTAGATCCGACAGTCACTTACACTGTCGGATCTTAGATGTAATTCCACGCTGGCCGCTAGGTGGCGTTTACGTTCAGTTCTTATTTGACTATGCAAATGAGCCTGATACGCCGATTCCCGAACGAATTTGCGCCGCGTCGTCCACGTTTCCGTAAGCGTAAGGTTACCCCTGCTATATGAGGGGTAACCTTATGCCAGTCCGCCGTATGCCATGTTAAGTATGGCGTCCGGTCAGCGTAGTATTTTTCCGTCGGTTACGTCGTTTTACTAAGTCGTCAGCGAATACGACTTTACGTCAATGACGCTCACGTCGGCGTCATTGACGTTTTCTGTCGTGAGCTGGAGCATGCGCACTGGGCTATTTTTCCGCCCGGCGCATTCGCAGTTCAATCGGCGCGGGGGCGCGCTTAATTTGAATACAAGCCGCCCCCTTTGAATTACGCGGCCATACGCCGGGCCATTTACACTACGCCGCCGCAAATTACGGAGCAAGTGCTTGGAGAATACGGCACTTGCTCCAGTAAGTTGTGGCGGCGTAGTGTAAATGACATACGTTACGCCGCCGGAATTCTATGTGAATCTGGCCCTATGTGACTTATTACAGCTTCTAAGGCACATTGTGAAATGCTCACAGTGTGGGGTAAAATCAGAGTAAGAAATTCCGTACAGGAGAGGAGCCGGTTGAACTGCGCAAGAATGAAAGGAAGGCCGGAGTTCAGCTTTAATTAAAGGGATATTCCCTTGCAGCAAGAAAATAATCGCTCCTGTTGACAAGACATTAAAAAGAGGAATAGGCTCACTTATCATGGGTAATTCTTTTAATTTCTCATGATTTGGGTTCCTCCTAGCCAGAGGTATTTGGCTCTTTTCCGCTCCTCTTTTAGACTTCTGGCAGATCACTGTCAGAACCGGAGATAAGTATTTAATGAGGAGAACAATACGGTAATTGGCCTGTCAAATGGAGAACCTTAAATGTATTGACTATTTGACACAATAATGTGACACTTCTTATGTAAATGTATTACCAGGCAATGATTGTTCCTATCTCACAATTTCACACACGCTATCCTCGCGGGGTCTTTTTTTTTCCCCTAGACCTAGTAGGTTTGCTATAACGATTCCATCCCCGCTGAACAAATAGAAGCATTCTGGGAATAATTCTTTATCTTTACCAGAGGCGTCAGTGTGCGCTGCAGGCAGGAGTGGGATGGAGTCCACGGGGTCCCGTCCAGGCTTCCGGCGCAATTATTTTAATAAAATGGAATCTAATTTCGTCTTTTTCGGGATGGCTCGTGAACGCTGAAGGAGAGCCGATCGCAGAGCAGGGGAATGAAATGAGGAGGCAAAGGGAAATGTACCGTATTTATCGGCGTATAACGCGCACTTTTTTCCCCTTAAAATCAGGGGGAAATCGTGGGTGTGCGTTATACGCTGATCCTGTCTTTGTCGGCTGTCTCAGAGCGCCACCGAGTACAGTGTACTGGGCACTCGGCTCGGCCACGCTTGGCTCCGTCCGCAGTCACGCGAGAGAAGCCGAACACACCGGAAATCCGGCTCTGCACAGCTCGACCGAGGCGCCAAACTCAAACAGACGAACGCCGGATAAGGCCGCCGATGGACGCCGAGCAAGACCGCAAACGGACACCGACAAGGCTGGACGGACCCCGCGCAAGGCCGCAGACGGACGCCGGACAAGGCCGCCGATGGAACGCCGGGCAAGACAGCAGACGGACACCGACAATGCTGGACGGACCCCGCACAAGGCCGCAGACGGACGCCGGACAAGGCCGCTGATGGACGCCGGACAAGGCCGCTGATGGACGCCGGGCAAGGCCGCTGATGGACGCCGGGCAAGACAGCAGACAGACATCGACAATGCTGGATGGACCCCGCACAAGGCCGCTGATGGACGCCGGGCAAGGCCGCTGATGGACGCCGGGCAAGGCCGCTGATGGACGCCGGGCAAGACAGCAGACAGACATCGACAATGCTGGATGGACCCCGCACAAGGCCGCTGATGGACGCCGGGCAAGGCCGCTGATGGACGCCGGGCAAGACAGCAGACAGACATCGACAATGCTGGACGGACCCCGCACAAGGCCGCTGATGGACGCCGGGCAAGACATCCAAAATGTACGTTTTTTTTTCTTAAACTTCCCTTCTAAACTTGGGGTGCGCGTTATACGCCGGCGCGCGCTATACCCCGATAAATACGATAATTTACCCAAACAGAAAAGTGTTTATTGAACCTCCCAGAATTATATCCTGAAGCTTGAATTTTCGGCAGCCTGTCGATTTCCCCGTCCACCCCAACAACGCGCATGGAGGAATCTCCAACGTGTTCAGCCGGTGTTAATTTCATCAACAAAAAACGTTTTCGGCAAAGTTTTCGTCAGCTGCATTTTTACAATAAGGCCCAGATTCACAGAGAGCAAGGCGCACATTACGCCACCGTAGAGCGCACACCGTACGCCACGCCAACGTAGCGCGGAGAGGCAAGCATTGCATTCAGCAAGCCGGTGCTCCCAACGCTGCGCCAGCGTGGCGTAGGTTTTCGAAGGCGAATGCCGGCGTAGGTGGAAGTGGGCGTGACCCCATGCAAATGATGGGCCGAGCGCCAGACAGGTACGTATCACGAACTGCGCATGCGCCGTGACGTGGACGCATACACAGCACCCCGCCTGCGCCTGCTCACAACCACACCGGCACAATTGCCTAAGCTACGTCGGATCACCGCGTACGGCGTGAACCTAACGTACGCCCAGCCAGACACACGTCCAACGCACAATATGCCGGCTTGTTTTCCCTGGTGCAGACCTGTGCATGTCTGTTGCCGGGTTGCACCACATTTATGGGGAATAACTTTACGCCGGACGAACAACTTACGCGCATCTCGCGTAGCATGCGCCGGACACACGCACACGCACGTTCGTGAATCGGCGTATTTCCCTCATTTGCATGTTTGAATGGCTAATCAATGGGAGCGGCACCATGCGCCCAGCCCATATGTGCGCCCACCCTACGCCGGCGTGTGCAAGCTACGTCGGCGCGGTGTAGCCTGTTTTTAGGCGCATGTTGGTTCGTGGGTCTGCCGCACACATACGCCGGCACATATTGGCAATTACGTCAGCGTAACGTGTTATATGTCGGCGTAAGTTCTTTGTAAAATCTGGGCCTAAAAGTACAGCACATTTTTATCAACTGACAAAAACTATGACGAAAATCTAATCCGTTTACTTTAACGAACGAAAACGGGATGAAAATGTGAGGCAGGGGTGTTTACCCTCGTGAGGGAATGTCCGGCTTTCACTGAGCTCCGCCTACATCCATTCCCAGCAAGCGAGTTGAAGTGACTGTGTGCACCGTCCATGACGACTGCCAGAGACCAGAGCAACACGCTGCATTACAGGCAGGCGTCCCGACGAGACTGTCCCACTCCTGAGTCCAAATGAGACTGTTCTACTTCCGAGTCCCGACAAGACTGTCCAGCTCCTGAGTCCCGACGAGACTGTCCCGCTCCTGAGTCCTGACGAGACTGTCCCGCTCCTGAGTCCCGACGAGACTGTCCCACTCCTGAGTCCCGATGAGACTGTCCTGAGTCCCGATGAGACTGTTCCACTTCTGAGTCCCGATGAGACTGTTCCACTCCCGAGTCCCGATGAGACTGTTCCACTCCCGAGTCCCGACGAGACTGTCCCACTCCTGAGTCCCGACGAGGCTGTCCCACCCCTGAGTCCCGACGAGACTGTCCCACTCCTGAGTCCCGACGAGGCTGTCCCACTCCTGAGTCCCGACGAGACTGTTCCACTCCTGAGTCCCGGCGAGGCAGTCCCACTCCCGACGTGACTGTCCCACTCCCAAGTCCCGACGAGACTGTCCCACCCGGGAGTCCCGACGAGATTGTCCCACCCCTGAGTCCCGACGAGACTGTCCCACTCCCGAGTCCCGACGAGGCTGTCCCACTCCCAAGTCCCGACGTGACTGTCCCACTCCCGAGTCCCGACTCATAAGACAACCACCCACGTCCAGAGTAGAGAGCAGACTGTGAGTGTGTGGTACTAGTGTACATTACAATTACAGCAGGCTTGAGGCCTCCCCTCAGACCACCGTCCGTCCAGAGCACTGTGTGTGCATTACAACAGGCCTCCTCTGACCATCAGGGCACTGTGCATTTACAGGCCCTCTCTCAGACCTGAGACCACCATCCAGCACTGTGCAGCATTACAGGCCTCCTCTGAATAGTGACCACTGGCATGCTGGCATCTAGAGCACTGTGCATTATAGGCCATCCCTCAGACCTAAGACCACCGTCCGGAGCACTCTGCATTACAGGCCTCCTCAGACCACAGTCCAGAGCACTGTGCAGCATTACAGGTCTCCTCAGACAACCGTCCAGAGCACTGTGCAGCATTACAGGCCTCCTCAGACCACAGTCCAGAGCACTGTGCAGCATTACAGGCCTCCTCAGACAACCGTGCAGAGCACTGTGCAGCATTACAGGCCTCCTCAGACCACAGTCCAGAGCACTGTGCAGCATTACAGGCCTCCTCAGACCACCATCCAGAGCACTGTGCAGCATTACAGGCCTCCTCAGACCACAGTCCAGAGCACTGTGCAGCATTACAGGCCTCCTCAGACCACAGTCCAGAGCACTGTGCAGCATTACAGGCCTCCTCAGACCACAGTCCAGAGCACTGTGCAGCATTACAGGCCTCCTCAGACCACCGTCCAGAGCACTGTGCAGCATTACAGGCCTCCTCAGACCACCATCCAGAGCACTGTGCAGCATTACAGGCCTCCTCAGACCACAGTCCAGAGCACTGTGCAGCATTACAGGCCTCCTCAGACCACAGTCCAGAGCACTGTGCAGCATTACAGGCCTCCTCAGACCACCATCCAGAGCACTGTGCAGCATTACAGGCCTCCTCAGACCACAGTCCAGAGCACTGTGCAGCATTACAGGCCTCCTCAGACCACAGTCCAGAGCACTGTGCATCATTATAGGCCTCCTCAGACCACAGTCCAGAGCACTGTGCATCATTATAGGCCTCCTCAGACCACCGTCTCGAGCACTGTGCAGCATTACAGGCCTTTATCTGTGAGTTTTGTTCAATCCTTCATACCACTAGCACAAGCATCCCTTCCATCTGCTGCCCGGGCCCCCTGTGTGCCCCTTTCCCCCACAGCGCTGCCAGCTTCCCTCCTCTACTCTCCCGCCAGCAGCTGTTGTGAGCACACAAGGGAATGTTTCAGGATAGAGAGCGAGGGAAGGGGCCAATAAATATGTAATTTACTGGCCCCTTCCATTCCTGAATGAACATGGTGAGCGATCGGTACCAATCACTCCTGCGTCCGTTCATCACTGAAGTATAGTAAACGGCATTTGCAATTCTTCAGTTTGTGAGTTAGCAGGAAGCCTCGGAGTGCTTCCTATTCTTTCATCTGTACATCTGAGGCTACAGAGAAAATAAGACTGATAAATCTTTGTCCTGTCAGGTAGGCTGCATAGGGCCCCTTCATCTCTAGCAGCAGCCCTGACTCCTACATCCATCTGTCAGTAACTGAGAGGAAGGAGCAAGGGTGTGGCTTGCTGTGCGCTGTGTGCTTCAGTGGACGCACACAGCCCCAGCTGGAAGTGAGCATGCACTGATGTTTCTTTTGCAGCCAGCTATTTTTATTTTTTTCAGGGAAGCAGGCAATACATTATATTGTATGTTTGTCTGGATATCGAGAATTCTAATGGAAAAAATGGGTTTTAGTATGATTTTAATACAACTCGTCTGAAAGGCATTACAATGAATGTCAGCGCTGCGTGTGAATGAGCCTGCAGGAGCTGAGATCAGGGTGATTGATTGGACTATACACAGGCTTGCTTTCAATCTTCCACTCTGCATCCTTTACAATATGATTTTTTTTATTTATTTTTTTTGTATTTAAGAAAATTGACAGAAATAACTGGAATAAATGGTTGCCATGACAACCCATCACGCAGCACCTTTCATCTTGCAATATCTACAAGTGGTGCTGCAATCCAAATGAGGAGGGGGGGGGAGACATTAACAAGTTCTGTGCTGTGCGATTAAAGGCTATGTACACCCTAACCATCAACTTCTTTTATTTGCTCCCTTTTGGTCTATTTAACCACTTAAGACCCGGACCAAAATGCAGGTAAAGGACCCGGACAGTTTTTGCGATTCGGCACTGCGTCGATTTAACTGACAAGTGCGCGGTCGTGCGACGTGGCTCCCAAACAAAATTGGCGTCCTTTTTCCCCCACAAATAGAGCTTTCTTTTGGTGGTATTTGATCACCTCTGCGTTTTTTATTTTTTGCGCTATAAACAAAAATAGAGCGACAATTATGAAAAAAATGCAATATTTTTTCCTTTTTGCTATAATAAATATCCCCCAAAAATATAAAAAAAAACTTTTTTTTTCTCCAGTTTAGGCCGATACGTATTCTTCTACCTATTTTTGGTAAAAAAAAACGCAATAATCGTTTATCGATTGGTTTGCGCAAAATTTATAGTTTTTACAAAATAGGGGATAGTTTTATTGCATTTTAATTAAAAAAAAATGTTTTACTACTAATGGCGGCGATCAGCGATTTTTTTCATGACCACGACATTATGGCGGACACATCGGACAATTTTGACACATTTTTTTTGGGACCATTGCCAATTTCACAGCAAAAAAATGCTATAAAAATGCATTGTTTATTGTGAAAATGACAATTGCAGTTTGGGAGTTAACCACTAGGGGGCGCTAAAGGGGTTAAGTGTGACCTCATATGTGTTTCTAACTGTAGGGGGGTGTGGCTGGACGTGTGACATCGGGGCGGCGATCGGGAAGATCTCTCTGCTGATCCCTGAGCAGGTCCGTGTCTGCCCCACTATGCAGAGCGGACACAGATACAGCCCCGCTGTTCTCTATAGGGCAGACGGAAATGGACTGCCTGTCCGTTTCTATCCGACTTTCATCCGAACCGATCCACCAGACAAATGAGGAACAGATCCCCGTCCGCCTGTTTTTATCAGACAGGACCGGATCAGATGCCGGCGGATGTCAGCGGACACACGTCCGCCACTCCATAGAGAGCTATCAGGTGGTCTGATTGGGTCCACCTGAAAAACGAACAGGCAGACCCGATCGCTCCATCAGCATGAAAGAAGCCTAAGACAGGACGTGTGCTACTGGAAGGATCACCAGGTGACCCTATCTATGGTAAGATTCATTATATTAAATTTTTGTTCTTTAACCACTTCTCGCCCGGCCTATAGCAAAATGATGGCCAGGCGGTGGTTCCGTAATCCTGACTTGACGTTAAATGACGTCTTTAAGGATAACAACCGGGGCGGACCCATGGGAGCGTGCAGCGCGCTGATCGGGGGTACCGTGTGTCAGTCCGACACACCGCAGCACCGATCTAGATAAAGAGACTCTAACGGAGACTCTTTACCACGTGATCAGCTGTGTCCAATCACAGCTGATCATGGAGTAAACAGGAAAGACTGTGTCTCGACTTTTCCTTACTCACGTCTGTGCTGATGGATTATAAGCGCAGCCCCCCCCCCCCCCCCCGAGGATGCCCACTCAGGACCACCAGGGATGCCCACTAATGAGGACCACCAGGTATGCCACCCAGGACGCCAATTAGTGCCCATAAACCATGCCAATCAGTGCCCATAAATCATGCCAATCACTACCCATCACTGATGCCTGCCAGTGCCTCCTTATCAGTAATGCCTATCAGTGCCATCTATCAGTGTCACTCATCAGTGTCCATCAATGGCCATCTGTGCCACCTATCAGTGCTGCATATCAGTGCCTATCAGAGTCGCCTATGAGTACCCATCAGTGCAGCCTTTCGGTGCCCATCAGTGTCGCCTATGAGTGCCCATCAGTGCTGCATATCAGTGCCACCTATTAGTGCCCATCCATGCTGCATCTCAGTGCCCATCATCAGTGTTACCTCATCAGTGCTAACTCATCAGTGCCCATCAGTGCTGCCGTATTGAAGTGGTTAAAAGAAAAGTATGGGCTTTCCAAAAAAGAATTCATACTCACCTAGGTGGACCAAGCTGCATCTAAGACTGAGAATGGAGTGATCAAAGACCGTCGATCACTCAGTTCTCGGTCTTCAGAGAGCAATGACTGTCAGTCACCGCTCTTTGCTCTGCCCCTTCATCACTCACTGGAGCGCCAGGCTGTGGATTGGCTGGGGGTGACTGGCTCAGGTTCTGATTGATGTGCTGAGTTGAGTTGAGAGGTATCTTAATATAGTGCGGTCTTACCCCGAAGGGTCCCTGAGAGGCTTAGCCAGCTGCTGGTCAGGCATATTGGTGGATCCCAACATTGGCCTGGATTCAAGAAGCAATTGCGCCTGTGTAACCATAGGTTACACAGCGCAATTGCTTACTTGTCCCGGCGTAACGAATGCTCCTGATTCAGGAACCTCGTTACGCCGACTGCAGCCTAAGAAATGACTGGCATAAGGCTCTTATGCCCGCATATCTTAGGCTGCATTCTTGCGATGGCCGCTAGGTGGCGTTCCCGTTGTGCTCAGCGTATAGTATGCAAATTGCATACTAACACCGATTCACAATGTTGCGCGAGCCCTGCGTACGCAATTTACGTTGTTTCCGTACGGTGGTTTTTGCGTAAGGCTGCCCCTGCTATTAGCAGGGGCAGCCAATGTTACGTATACCCGTCGTTCCCGCGTCGCGAAATTTGAAATTTACGTAGTTTGCGTAAGTGAAGCAAATGACGTCCTTGCGACGTCATTTGCCGCAATGCACGTCGGGAAAGTTTCCCGACAGAGCATGCGCTCTACGATCGGCGCGGGAACGCGCCTAATTTAAATGATTCCCGCCCCCTACGGGATCATATAAATTGCGCGCGCTTACGCCGGGCATTTTGCCGGCGCCCCCGCGCAATTTCTGGAGCTTCTGCTCCGTGAATCGAGGGCAGCGCAAAAAAATTGCGTCAGGACTGCAGAGCCTGAACTGACTCTACGATGTGATTTTACTGTCCTTTAACCAGCCCTCCCCTCCCCACCGCGCACTGCTATACACCGTTACACATTTCTAGCAAAACTGTGCATACAAATAGGGATTTTCAGTTCATTTACAATGCAATACAGATTTAAGCTGGCCAGCTTCATCAAAGTAATCCCTCTCTGGCCAGTCCCTACTCTGCTCTGCAAAGTGCAAAATACTAAGAGCTAGATTCAGGAAGCCTTTACGTCGGCGTATCTATTGATACGCCGCGTAAGTAGAAAGATGCGCCATCGTATCTATGCGTGCTATTCTGGGAGCTAGATACGCCTGAATTTCAGCTTCCTCCGACCGACGTAAGTGTTAGTATGCCGTCGTATCTAGGGTGGATATTTACGCTGGCCACTAGGGGTGCTTCCGTAGATATACCCATAGAATATGTAAATGACCTAGATACGCCGATTCACGAACGTACTTGCGCCCGCTACGCCGTTTACGTAAGGCTTACGTCCGGCGTAACGTTACCCCTGCTATATGAGGCGCAGCCAATGTTAAGGTATGGACGTCGGAACAGCCGTCAAATTTTACGTCATTTGCGTAAGTGGTACGTAAATGGGGCTGTGCGTAGGTTACGTTCACGTCGAAAGCATTGAGCCGACGTTTCTTAGGGAGTAATTGCGACATGATTCTGAGCATGCGTGCGCATGCGCCGTACGAACGGCCATTCATTTACATGGGGTCACGGCTAATTTACATGGAGCACGTCCCCTACCTGCCTATTTTGAATTAGGCGGGCTTACGCCGGCCTATTTACACTACGCCGGCGCAACGTACGGTGCCAGATCTTTGTGAATACTGGTCTGGGCTCCCTATTTTACGTCGGCGTAGCGCATATGAGATGCGCTACGCCGGCCAAAATATACGCCGAGCTACGTGAATCTAGCTCTTACTTGCTTATTGCATACTTCAACAGATATAGTGCCAGTATGAGGCAGATAAGACACAGCTGTAGGGGAGCTGCAGACTCGGGTCTGGTCATTATGTTACAATACAAATACGATCTGTCTGTGCTTGTCACAGACACAGGCGGCACGGACCTTTTCTGCCCACCTTCACCTTGTTATTTGTTATTACTATATTTCTCTTTTTGTATGACCGCTTTCACATTGGGGTGGTGTTCAGGATCTTTAGCGCTGGAAATAGCCTCTGCTAAACGCCTGAAAACCGCCTCCCATTCAAGTGTGACTTTTCACACTGGGGCGGTGCCCTTGCGGGGCGTTGGGAAAAGTCCTGCAATCAGCATCTTTGGGGCGGTTTGGGAGCACTGTATGTAGCGCTCCCAAAACGCCCTGCCTTTCCTAATGTTATGGCGGCGGCTCCGGAGCTAGGCCGAAGCTGCAGCCTTTCCTAATGTTATGGCCACGGCTTCAGCCTACCTCCGGAGCCGCGACCATAACGCTAGGAAAGGCTGCAGCTTCGGCCTAGCTCCGGAGCCGCCGCCGTAACATTAGGAAAGGCCGCGGCTTCGGCCTAGCTCCGGAGCCACGGCCATCTTGGTACACCCGGCGGCGGCCCTCCTCTGTTTACACCCACAGAGGAGGAGCCCACACTCGTGGGACACACCGCTCGGGGAGTGTCTGTCGGTACTAGCTGGGGGGGGGGTCACTGTCCTGAGAGAAGGGGGGGTCACTGTCCTGAGAGAAAGGGGGTCACTGTCCTGAGAGAAGGGGGGGTCACTGTCCTGAGAGAAGGGGGGGTCACTGTCCTGAGAGAAGGGGGGGTCACTGTCCTGAGAGAAGGGGGGGTCACTGTCCTGAGAGAAGGGGAGTCACTGTCCTGAGAGAAGGGGGGGTCACTGTCCTGAGAGAAGGGGGGGTCACTGTCCTGAGAGAAGGGGGTCACTGTCCTGAGAGAAGGGGGGTCACTGTCCTGAGAGAAAGGGGGTCACTGTCCTGAGAGAAGGGGGGGTCACTGTCCTGAGAGAAGGGGGGGTCACTGTCCTGAGAGAAGGGGGGGTCACTGTCCTGAGAGAAGGGGGGGTCACTGTCCTGAGAGAAGGGGAGTCACTGTCCTGAGAGAAGGGGGGGTCACTGTCCTGAGAGAAGGGGGGGTCACTGTCCTGAGAGAAGGGGGTCACTGTCCTGAGAGAAGGGGGGTCACTGTCCTGAGAGAAGGGGGGTCACTGTACTGAGAGAAGGGGGGGGTTACTATACTGAGAGGAGGGGGGGTCACTGTACTGAGAGAAGGGGGGGGTCACTGTACTGAGAGAAGGGGGGGGGTCACTGTACTGAGAGAAGGGGGGGGTTACTATACTGAGAGGAGGGGGGGTCACTGTACTGAGAGGAGGGGGGGTGTCTGCACCGAGGGGGTACTATAGTTGGTGGGGGGGGGGGGACATGTGGATATTACAGTGGGGGAGATTTTTTTTTTTGCCGATCCGAAAAATGATCCGATCCGTGACTCCTGATCCGAGGAACGATCCGAACCGTGAGTTTTTTGATCCGTTGCACCCCTAGTTCAAATCATGTGCTTCAAAAAAACACACCCTCATTGGAATCCATGGTCTGGTGCCACTGATATGTAGATCAGGAGGCCGGACGCATGGATAGGGGAGGCGGCGGAGCCTGTGAGTGAATGAGTAACTTGTATAGCGATAACAAATGCGAACTGAATCGCTTCAAGGCGCTTTTGTCCAACTTGTCCAAGGTCCTTCAGGAGAGATGAGTCTTAGGCCTTGTACACACGATAGGTTAACCAGAGGACAACGGTCTGATGGACCGTTTTCATCGGTCCAAACCGATCGTGTGTGGGCCCCATAGGTTATTTAACCTTAGGTTAAAAAAAAGCCAACTTGCTTTAAAATTAACCTATGGGTTCCTAACCGATGGGAAAAAAGATTGTTAGTATTCACGACCACCGGTTAAAAATCCACGCATGCTCAGAATCAAGTCGACGCATGCTTGGAAGCATTGAACTTAATTTTTTTCAGCACGTCGTTGTGTTTTACTTCACCGCGTTCTGACCCGATCGTTTTTTTAACCGATGGTGTGTACGCATGACGGACCATCAGTCAGCTTCATCGGTTAACCTATGACCACGGTCCTTCAGACCGTTGTCCTCTGGTTAACCTATCGTGTGTACGAGGCCTTAAGTTTTTTCCTGAAGGCCCGATGGTTTTCTTCCATGTGGATGTTCGATTGGTAGAGCGTTCCATAGCCATGGTCCTTGCACTGCGAATCTTCGTTCTCCTTTAGATTTGTAGCGGGACTTGGGGATGTGGAGGAGATTTTGATTCGTTGATCGGAGGGCCTGATTGGGGGTGTCGTGTTTTTTTTGTGCGTCCTTAATGGACGGGCCTCCACTGCTTTTAAAGGAATTCATCTTTAAGTGTTTCGGCTTTACCTATTCATCATATAACATTCTGGGCCAGATCCACGTACCTCCGCGCATTTTTCCGTCCGGTGTAGCGTATCTCAGATACACTACGCCGCCGTAACTTTCAGTGTATTTTCGTGATCCTGAAAGAATTTGCGCCCTAAGTTACGGCGGCTTAGTGTAACTGTGTCGGCGTAGGGGCGCACAATTCAAATAGATAAGATGTGGGCGTGTTTTATGGTAATTCCTATTGACCCAACGTAATTGAAATTTTTTTTAGCGGCGCATGCGCCGTCCGTGGGGGTATCCCAGTGCGCATGCTCCAAATTAACCCGCAGCATGCCAATGCTTTCGACGTGAACGTAATTCTACGCAAAGCCCTATTCGCAAACGTTTTACGCAAACAACGGAAAATTCGACTTTGGCCCGACGTCCATACTTAACATTGCGTACGCCTCATAAAGCAGGGGTAACTATTACGGTGAAAAAAGCCTTACGGAAACAACGTAAAAAAATGCGCCGGCCGGACGTACGTTTGTGGATCGCCGTATCTAGCTCATTTGCATTTTCTCTATGCAGAAATCAACGGAAGCGCCACCTAGCGGCCAGCGTAAATATGCACCTAAGATCCGACTGAGTACTAAGACGTACGCCAGTCGGATCGAAACCCACATTCAGTCGTATCGATTCAGTTATAGATACAAAACAAAGATACGACGGGGGATCTTAGAAATTACGCACCGTATCAATAGATACGCCGTCGTAATTTCTTTGTGGATCTGGCCCTCTATGTGTTTCATTCCGTACTTATTTCTTTGTTGAATTACTCAAGAGAGAGCAGGTTCTTACCGTGAAAAGCATTCATCTTTTTCCAATCAGATATCAAGTGAATCTCTTAAGTGGTAACAAAGGGACATTATATATATATTACACACATTTGGCCAGATTCACGTAGAATTCCGGCGGCGTAACGTATTGCATTTACGTTACACCGCCGCAAGTTTTATGGGCAAGTGCTTGATTCACAAAGCACTTGCCTGTAAACTTGCGGCGGCGTAGCGTAAATCTGTCCGGCGCAAGCCCGCCTAATTCAAATGGGGCGTGTATCATTCAAATTAGGCGCGTTCCCGCGCCGAACGTACTTCGCATGCTCCGTTTTGAAATTTCCCGCCGTGCTTTGCGTGAAATGACGTTGCATCGACGTCATTTTTTGAACGTCGACGTGAGTTACGTCCTTTCCTATTCACGGACGACTTACGCAAAAAAAAAAAAAATTGAAATTCGACGCGGGAACGACGTCCATACTTTAACATGGCAAGTCTAAAGATAGGCCACGAAATACAAACTTTAACTATACGCCGGGAAAAGCCGACTAGCGACGACGTAAGAGAATGCGACGGCCGCGCGTACCTTCGTGAATCGCCGTAAACAGCTAATTAGCATACCCGACGCGGAAAACGACGCAAACTCCACCCAGCGGGCGCCGAAGTATTACACCTACGATCCGAAAGCGTACGCCTGTTGGATCGAAGCCAAAAGCCGTCGTATCTTGGTTTGAGGATTCAAACTAAAGATACGATGCGGCAAATTTGAAAATACGCCGGAGTATCAGCAGATACTCCGGCGTATTTCTTCTGTGAATCTGGCCCATGATGTTGAGATGGACAACAAGTCAAGATTCTTTTTTCCTCGACACGTCTTCTGTAATAGGAACAGCCGGTTAAAAGTACGCAGGCTGCTCTTTTTTGTCTGTTGACGTACTCGGCAGGCTTATTAGCATTCTGTTCAGCCACCTAGCGAGCCGGGGTGGTAATGAGACGGCGGACTGCAGTAATTTCCCCCGTTGTAGAGTTTGATGTCCCTTGATGGCTCAGAGAAGAAGGTGGTGAGATGGGGTGACCTCTCGCCTCGCCAGACTACGTGCGGTGAAAAGGCGCACTGAAGATGGCAGAAGACTGTTAACACTCGTTGTTTTCTCAGCTCTTTAACAATATAAAGTAGCAGGACGGCGTTTAATAGACACGGCGCCAGCTCCAGGCAAAAGTCAACATTTGCTAATACATATGCAATGGGCTTAGCTACTAAGCCGCGTTCTGCTTCTTGTGTCCCCAAGGTTATGGGCCTTTGGCGGAATCCCATTGGTGGCGCCATGCTGCTTCTGCAGATTGTACGCACCAAAAGCCGATACAAAAAAGGAATTGCTTGTGCGATTGTCTCAAGAATTCGCACAGCCGTCGTGAATAATCCCTGGATTTTGGATAGTAGTCAATATTTGCTGGCAACTCGTGAAACTTCCAAAATAAGAATTTTTGATTGGCTACATGTCGGGGATGGATTTGATTTAAATCATCATTTTTATCCACTTCAATACCGGGCACTTATACACCTTCCTGCCCAGACCAATTTTCAGCTTTCAACGCTATCACATTTTGAATGACAATTGCGCGGTTGTGCGGCGCTGTACCCAAACAACATTTTTGTTATTATTTTTTTCCCACAAATAGAGCTTTCTTTTGGTGGTATTTGATCACCTCTGAGGTTTTAACTTTTTACGCTACAAATAAAAAATGCAGAAAATTTTGAACAAAAAAAAGTGTTTTTCGTTCCGGTTACAAAACTTTTAGGTAGATTCAGGTAGGGGTGCGCAAATCTAAGGCGGCGTAGCCTAGCGTGTTTGAGGCAAGTACTGTATTCTCAAAGTACTTGCCTCCTTACTTAGGGCGGCGTAGCGTAAATGCGGCGGGCGTAAGGGCGCCTAATTCAAATGTGTTGGAGGGGGGCGTGTTTTATGGTAACGAGGCTTGACCTTACGTTTTTGAAGTTTTCTTTTGAATGCGCATGCGCCGGCCGCCTACATTTCCCAGTGTGCATTGCGGCTAAGTACGCCGCATGGGCCTATTGATTTTGACATATACGTAAACTACGTAAATCTCGACTCGCGGACGACTTACGCAAACAACGTAAAAAATTAGAATCTCGCGGCGGGAACGACGGCCATACTTTAACATTGTTATTCCACCTAATAGGTGGAATAACTTTAGGCCTGCTAATGCCTTGCGGAAACGGCGTAAATCTACTGTGGCGGCCGGGCGTACGTTCGTGAATCGGCGTATCAACTCATTTACATATTCTACGCCGACCGCAATGGAAGCACCACCTAGCGGCCATCCGAAAAATTGCAACCTAAGATAGGACGGCGCAAGCCGTCTTATCTTAGATATGTTTAAGCGTATCTCTGTTTGAGCATACGCTTAAACATAAGTCGGCGTAGATTCTGAGTTAGGCCGGCTTATCTACTGATAAGCCGGCCTAACTCTTACTGAATCTACCTATTTGTAAATAAGTACATTTTCTCCTTCACTGATGGGAACTGATGAGGCTACACTGACGGGCACTGATGAGGCAGTACTGATTGGCACTGATGAGGTGGCACTTATATGCAGCACTGATAGGTGGCACTAAAGGGCACTCAAAGGGCGGCACTGATAGGTGGCACTGATGGGCACTCAAAGGTGGCACTGATAGATGGCACGTATAGGCGGCACTGATAGGCAGCGCTGATCAGAGGCGCTGGCAGGCGCCAGAATAGCCATCTGTATGCACGGCAAGCTTGACAGGAAAACCAACATTTTTTTCCTGACGGGGATTCCCGGCCGTGTGTACAGGGCTTTACCTGTAGGCAGTGGTGGCCCATCCATTAGGGGCGCACAGGCGCCCCCCATCCATGTGTCTGGCCCTTAATCTACATGCGAGGTGTCGGACGCATGGATTCCAATGTGTGTGTTTTTATTTTTTATTTAAAGCATGCGCTCTGCAGGTCCAGCATGCGCTCTGGAGGTCCAGCGTACCGTACTGGACCTTCAAAGCTTCTTGCTGGAACCGAGGACTCACAAGTGCATGCGACGTCATTGCGGCTCCGGCCACTCACAGCGCCAGAGCCTGTGATCCCAGGAAAAAATGGGGGAACATGTCAGCCCCCTCAGTGGTGAGCAGGCGCCGCTGGAAGGGCTTCGTCCTAAGGTTCGTTTTTTATTAAAGCGGAGGTTCACCCTAAAACAATTATATACCATTACATCCAGCATACTTCCGCCATCTACAGTATGCTGTTTTTTTTTTTTTTTTTTGCCGTACATACCGTTTTATCGTTATTTTTCCCCCCGGCTTCCGGGTTCTGGCTCCCGCGGGAGTGGGCGTTCCTATTGAGAGGTTAGATGATTGACGTCTGGTGAAAAACTTCCCTTGGCGCATAAGGCGCGTCACCTGTTTTTCGTAAATGGCCGGCCTGCGAGTCGGCTCTATACGGCGCCTGCGCAGTCAGCTCTACACGGCGGGCGCCGTATAGAGCCGACTCGCAGGTCGGCTATTTACGGAAAACTGGTGACGCGCCTTATGCGCCAAGGGAAGTTTTTCACCAGACGTCAGTCATCTAACCTCTCAATAGGAACGCCCACTCCCGCGGGAGCCAGAACCCGGAAGCCGGGGGGGAAAATAACGATAAAACGGTATGTACGGCAAAAAAAAACAGCATACTGTAGATGGCGGAAGTATGCTGGATGTAATGGTATATAATTTTTTTAGGGTGAACCTCCACTTTAAATCGGAGTTTCAGCCACTAATAGGTAGATTCAGGTAGAGTTAGGCCGGCGTATCAGTAGATACGCCGACCTAACTCAGAATCTGCGCCGACCTATGTTTAAGTGTATTCTCAAACAGAGATACGCTTAAACATATCTAAGATACGACGGCTTGCGCCGTCCTATCTTAGGTTGCAATATTTAGGCTGGCCGCTAGGTGGCGCTTCCATTGCGGTCGGCGTAGAATATGTAAATCAGTAGATACGACTATTCACGAACGTACGCCCGGCCGCCGCAG
The DNA here is from genome assembly GCF_905171775.1 of Rana temporaria. Taxonomy (NCBI): domain Eukaryota; kingdom Metazoa; phylum Chordata; class Amphibia; order Anura; family Ranidae; genus Rana; species Rana temporaria. The sequence continues at coordinate 522,675,914 of NC_053490.1, forward strand.
TACATTTACGCCGTTTACGTAACGCATTACAGGCCTAAAGTTATTCCATCAAATAGATGGAATAGTAATGTTAAGTATGGCCGCCGTTCCCGCGTCGAAATGCTAAATTTTTACGTTGTTTGCGTAAGTCGTCTGTGAATAGGGATTTACGTCGTTTACGTCCACGTTGAAATCAATAGGCCCTTGCGGCGGACGTAGCCGCAATGCACACTGGGAAATGTAGGCGCCCGGCGCATGCGCAGTTTAAAAAAAACGTCAATCACGTCGGGTCAAAGCATATTAACATAAAACACGCCCCCTCAGACAAATTTGAATTAGGCGCCCTTACGCCCGCCCGCTTTAGGCTACGCGGCCGTAACTTAGCAAGCAAGTACTTTGAGAATCAAGTACTTGCCTCGCTAACTTACGGCGGCGTAGCCTAAGCTACGCCGCCGCAAAGTTGGGCCAATCTCTCTGAATCTACCTATAAGTCAGCAGCTACAAGTACTTTAGCTGCTGACTTTTAATAAGGACACTTGCCTGTCCCGGGAGCCCACAATGACACCCCCCCCCCCTCCCTCCCAGGCCGATTCGTCCACGTGACGTACTGCGCCACAGCCGGGCTAGGACGGAAGTAAATGTGTTCTTTCTAAAAAGGAAGATAACAAAAAAAGAAAAAATTCGATATCCCAAAACGAGGGGTGGGCTTTAGTTTAAGACCACCTTGTAAAAGTGCTACCGCTTTATGTGGTTTGTCGCATCCATGTAAATTGATACAATATGCTAGGGAGCTTTAACTTTTGGAAAAAATAACTTGCTGTCCAGATCGTCAGATGAAAATGGAAGAAAGAACCCTTAATAAAGAAAACGAATGCAGCCATCACATCTACCGTATTTATTGGGGTATAGCGCGCTCCCGCGTATAGCGCGCACCCCTAAAGTTGCTCCAAAATTTCTGTAAAAAAAAATGTTATAAGATTTTATTACTTACAGTTTTGGTGTCTTGCCCAGCGTCCATCGTCCGGTCCGGCGTCCGTCTGCGGCCTCGGTGGTGTCCTCCCGGCTTCTCCAGCGCGTGCCTCAAGTCGAGTCCCTGCTCAGTTTGAACGCCTCCGCCGACATATACCGAGTGCAGTACACTCGGGTACATTGGGCAAGGCTTGGCTTCGCTCGTGCTCACGCTCTGTGACGTTTATGCGTGAGCACGAGCGAAGCCGAGCCTAGCCGAATGTACCCGAGTGTACTGCACTCGGTATATGTCGGCGGCTCCATTCAAACTGAGCGCGGGAAGCGGCTATCGGCGTATAGCGCGCACCCATGATTTTCCCCTTATTTTAAGGGGAAAAAAGTGCGCGATATACGCCGATAAATACGGTAATAATTTTCTAAGCTGCAATATAAGTAATGTTTGCTTTATTTAAGGCAGGCAGCTAATAGGACAGCAGCTGTCAGATATCAGGATGCCACTCAGATCATCCTTGAAGTAAATAAACCTCAGCGAGGGCTCAGATATACGATTTCATAAGTGCTCTGCACAATTATAATAATATGAGACTGATCCTTGCATAAGTAAAAGGCGGCAGAAGGCGAGCGCGTTTCCTGTGCCTGGAAGTGGCGTTTCATTATTATTTGACACCCTCACTTGTGTATTTCAGAAACATTCAAGGGAAAATGTTTGATGTTTATGGAATTATCAGTTCTGGGGAAGTACAACCAAGGAATCCATGACAGCTCTGGTGAGCGGTGTTATAAATGGAATGCATTGCGGTTTGCCTGGATTTTCAATCCTAGTATGAGCAGGACTGAGAAAAATAATGGAGGGCAGGTGGGCAGCATGTGGACAATCCGGGACGATTGAGGCTTGGTGTGCTTTTAAAGAAACAGCGTTTTGTCTGGCCACAGGACATGGCTTCCTCATTGAAAAGTGGTAGATATATATACTGATGTGGACTAATTAATTGATTTCCTGACAATCTCAGGGCTAACCCATCTCTGCCGCCTGATTCAAATTACTATGGTGAAATATGTGCAATCTACAGACAAAAAGATTTCACATCCTCACCTTTTCTCAGCTCAGTCCCAACAGCGAGGCCAAACCCATTTATTGGTCTTTTTATAAACAATATGACATCACACACACAAGCACATTTGATAGGTTCACACTATACATTCCAGCCCCTTATTACCCTCCCACTCACCCACCCCCTCTGTGACTCTGTAGCACATGGCACATATTGCTAAAGTCCAGGAGCCATCTTGATTTCAGATGGTGGTTTGGGCTAGGAGTGAGGAGATGGAAGTCCGTATTTGGAAGAAATCCTCTGGTCAGATGAAGACAGGAAGAGGGGGGGGGGTTGAATTCCACTTTAGAATGCAGTAGAATGGAGGGGGGGAATGGAGCTGCTTTCAACAATCCTTCGTATTTTCAATGCTGAGTTCATTACTTTTAAAACTTAATTTCATATCTGACAAATCTTATCAAGGAAAACAAGCAGTATTGATCATTCCCATACATACATATGCATAATGTGTATAAAAACAAATAAACAGTATAAGGAAAAGAGGAACATTTCAGTGATTCTAATAATAAAAAGAATTAGCCTAATTTGAAAATAGGGATTTTAGCCTAATCCATCACAATACTACTCTGTTATTGTGAGGGCTTACCTTGAGTGGAGTCCATTTTGCAGATTTGTATGCTCACCCTTGCAGGTACACACAGCCCACGGTAATAAGGTAAGACACTACCTGGGCTGTGAGTCTGTGCACGGGGGCTAGATAGGGATTAGCCAAGGATAGTCAAGTATAGCCGTGGCCCAGGATTCCAGAATTCAGAGTAAGGTCAGAAGCTGGGGTCAGTCTTGTAGCTGAGCAGACGGGGTACACTGATGACAGCTGAGGGTCAGGTAACTACTGACGGAAAGTTCAGGGTTTGCAGACAGGAACCAAAGACAAGTCCAGGGCACAAGCCGTGGGTCAAGGGCTGGAGAAGGCAGGGAAAGTCCGAAATTACAGGCCGGGGTCAAAGGGCAGGAGACAGCAGCATTCCAGGGTACGTAAGCCAAAAGGGTCAGAAGCCGGGGTCAGTCTTGTAGCTGGTACCGCCAGCATGCGGTGATTGATCGGGAGCCGTTATCCCATCGATCACCCCAGGGAAGAGAAAAGCTGCAGGATTACAGAGCTGATAACCCGCTGTTACAGCTGACTTTACATTGCAATTGCCTCCGCTCCGCTTCTCCGGGGTGATCGATGGGAGAACAGCTCCCGACCAATCCCCGCATGCTGGCGGTACCTGTGCTCCCCTCCCCACTCCCAGCTCCTCTTCCAATGAGGCGATCCTCTGCACAGGTGTGCAGAGGCTACAATGGTGGGCACAGTGAGTAAAGGCTGCAATGGTGGGCACAGTGAGTAAAGGCTGCAATGGTGTGCACAGTGAGTAAAGGCTGCAATGGTGGGCACAGTGAGCAGAGGCTGCAATGGTGGGCACAGTGAGTAAAGGCTGCAATGGTGGGCACAGTAAGCAGAGGCTACAATGTTGGGCACAGTGAGTAAAGGCTGCAATGCTGGGCACAGTGAGCAGAGGCCGCAATGGTGGGCACAGTCAGCAGAGGCTACAATGGTGGGCACAGTGAGTAAAGGCTGCAATGGTGGGTACAGTGAGCAGAGACCGCAATGGTGGGCACAGTGAGCAGAGGCCGCAATGGTGGGCACAGTGAGCAGAGGCCGCAATGGTGGGCGCAGTAAGCAGAGGCCGCAATGGTGGGCACAGTGAGCAGAGGCTGCAATGGTGGGCACAGTGAGCAGAGGCCGTAATGGTGGGCACAGTGAGCAGAGGCTACTATGATGGGCACAGGTGTGGCTGCACTGATAACGTTTGTAACTTAATTCTGCATAAAACATGTAAGTGTCATTTCATGAGATAATTTATGAGGGCGTGTTTAGGGGCGGAATTAGGGGTGGTGCAGGGTAGGGATTGGTTGGGTCAACTGGTGGCGAGTAACCCTTAAAGTGGATGTAAACCCCAAAAAAATGTTGGGGGTTTTTGATGTCACAATGTAGAGTATAAGATTTCCTATCATCTGTGCCAATCTTGCCACACAGAGTTAATCCAGCGCTGAGCAATCCTCTTTTAATGTTCAGTGAAAATTAACAGAATTCCAGATAAAAACTTGCCAAATTATAAAGTCCGTTTCTCTGTTCTTGCTTTGTGTAACAGGTTATTTACATATCTAGAGCTTGGACATGTTTATCATATGTTATTTTATGTTTATCATAATATGAGGTGATCCAAAGTTCATTGGATATGTAAATAACCTGTAACACAAAGCAAGAACAGAGAAACAGACTTTATAATTTGGCAAGTTTTTATCTGGAATTCTGTTAATTTTCACTGAACATTAAAAGAGGATTGCTCAGCGCTGGATTAACTCTGTGTGGCAAGACTGGGCACAGATGATAGGGAATCTTATATTTAAATTTTTGGATTTACATCCACTTTAAGGCCTGCCTAGTAGCTCAGGACTTGAAATTTTGAGCCCTGTACTAAATTATATAAATGATGTATCTATAAACATAATAATTTGTAAACCTTTTCTTTCTTTCACATAGTAATTAATTCCCTGAAGAAGACCAAGAAAGGTCGAAACGCGTAGGGATTATGTGAAGCTCTACAAAATTACAAAGAGTTTACATAACATGAGTTATGTGCAGTTTTCCATTTTTTTTAATGAGTATGTTGTCAATGTTAGGGTCAGAACTGTTTTTTACAACTTCTATGTAATTATGGAAAATATTTTTGATATCATTTAACTAATAAATAAATACCAATTTTTATGTAACATCTTTTTCTTTTCAAACGCGTATCTCGCTGCTAAAAAAAACCTTGAAGGATCTTCCATTAAATACTACAAATTGGAGTGTGCAGCATCCACAACTCACATATGTGTGTTATCTATTCGAGAAAAATAATATACCGTATTTATCGGCGTATAACACGCACCCTAACTTTAAGAGGGAAGTTTCAGGAAAAAAACTTTCCACAGCCCCCTGCTTATAACACGCAGGCACAGTTTACCCTTTATTTTCAGGGTGAAAAAGTGAGTGTTATACGCCAATAAATACAGTAATCAATATTTTTAAAATCAGATAAATATGAAACATGTGGGGTTGATTTACTAAAACTGGACCACCTGTGTGAAAAGGCCCTAAAACTAAAGAGTGCAAAATCTGGTGCAGTTTTGTATGATAGATTGGCTGTATGGACAGCTGCACCAGATTTTGCACTCTATGGGCCAGATTCACAAAGAGATACGACAGTGTATTATCTACAGATACACCATCATATCTCTGACTTACACTGGTCCTATCTATGCGCCTGAATCAGATACGCATAGATAGGGCTAAGATCTGACAGTGTTACAATGTGTTACACTATCGGATCTTTTTTTCAATTTAAAAATGGCGCCGGGGCGTTCCCGCTGATTTACGATAAATAATATGTAAATCAGCGAGATACGCAAATTCACGAACGTACGCGGACCCGTCGCAGTGTTCTTACGTCGTTTCCGTAGCGGTTTTCCGTCGTATACTTACCCTTTCTTTTATCAGGCGCAGCCAATGTTAAGTATAGCCGACGTTCCTGTGTCGAATTTAAATTTTTTAATGTCGTTTGCGTAAGTCGTTCTCGAATACGGACGGACGTCGTTTACGTAAGCGTCGCAACCACTGACGTCCTAGCGACGTCAGTGGGAGCAATGCACGCCGGGAAATTCCCCGGACGGCGCCTGCGCATTTAAATCGGCGCGGGAACGCTCCTGATTTAAATAGTACACTCCCCTAGCCGCGGAATTTGAATTCCGCCGGGGGATTTAGGATCCGCCGTCGCAAGTTTGGAGGTAAGTTGTTTGTGAATTAGCCACTTGCCTCCTAAACTTGCGGGAGCGGATCTTAATTCACGTAGAACGAGCGGATCTATAGATCCGCTGCGCTACGTGAATCTGGCCCTTTAGTTTTAGGGCCTTTTCACACGGGCGGTCCGATCAGGTCCGGATCTGATCAGACCCTCCATTCACCCCTATGGAGCGGCGGATGTCAGCAGTGACATGTTCGCTGACAGCTGCTGATATCCGATCTGATCCTGCCTGTAAAATCCAGACGGATGGCGGTCCTATTTTCCATATCGGATTGGATGACAGGCGGTCTGTTTTCTGACAGGTCCGTCTCTGCACAGTGAGCGGAGGCGGACCCGTCACCCGCCGGATCAGTGGATCGATCCCCCACTGTGGAGTCCATCAAAAATGGACAAGCCCGTGTGAAAAGGGCCTAAAGCTCTGTTCACAGTTATGCGTTTTTTGGTGCTTTTTGCAGAAACGCACTACAGTCCACTAATGGTTTCCTATGGGACATGTTCACATCTATGAGTTTTTGGAAATCAATATGGTCGTTGGCATCAATATGGTAGTGTCCTGTTGTTGATGTCAGTAGCAGTAATTATACCCCATTGTTGGTGTCAGTGGGAAGAATAGTCTTGCATCAGTGAGAGGAATAGTGCCTCATCGTTGGTATCAGTGAAAGGAATAGTGACCCTTAACCACTTGAGACCCGCGCTATTGACAAAAGACGTCCACAGCGCGGCTCTCAAGTGCCAAGTGGACATCTTTGGACGTCATTTAAAGTGCATTACCCGCGCGCGCCACTGGGGGGCACGCAGCGGGTAAACACTGTCCCGGCGCATCGCTGAAGAGCCGATGCGTGTCCCTGGCGGCCGCGATGTCCGCCGGGTACACGCGATCGTCGGGAACACAGCAGGGACGTGGATCTGTGTGTGTAAACACAGAGCTCCACGTCCTGTCAGAGGAGAGGAGACCGATCTGTGTCCCTTGTACATAGGGACACAGCATCGGTCACCTCCCCCAGTCACCCCCCTCCCCCCACACAGTTAGAACACACCCAGGATACACATTTAACCCCTTCCTCACCCCCTAGTGTTAACCCCTTCCCTGGCAGTCACATTTATACAGTAATTAGTGCATTTTTATAGCACTGATCGCTGTATAAATGTGAATGGTCCCAAATTTGTGTCAAAAGTGTCCGATATGTCCGCCGCAATATCGCAGTCCCAATAAAAATCGCAGATCGCCGCCATTACTAGTAAAAAAATAAAATAAAAAAAAATCGTAATTCTGTTCCCCATTTTGTAGGCGCTATAACTTTTGCGCAAACCAGTCGCTTATTGCGATTTTTTTTTTTTTTTACAAAAATACGTCGAAAAATGCGTATCGGCCTTAACTGAATTTTTTTTTTTTTTTTTTTTTAAATTGGGATATTTATTATAGCAACAAGTAAAAAATATATATATATATTTTTAAATTGTCGCTCTTTTTTTGGTTATAGCGCAAAAAATAAAAACCGCAGAGGTGATCAAATACCACCAAAAGAAAGCTCTATTTGTGGGGAAAAAAAGGACGTCAATTTTGTTTGGGAGCCACGTTGCACGACCGCGCAAATGTCAGTTAAAGCGACGCAGTGCCAGAAGCTGAAATTTCGCCTGGGCACGAAGGGGGTTTATGTGCCCAGTAAGCAAGTGGTTAATTGGGTTCCGTGGGAGGAATAGTGACCCTTCATTGGGGTCTGTGGGAGATATAGTGCCCCATTGTTGGTGTCCATGGGAGAAATAGTGCCCCATTGTTGGCATTAATATTGGAAATAGTTCTCTGTTGTTGATGTCAGTAGCAGGAATGATTCCCCATTGTCGGAGTCACCAGGAGGAATAGCCTTGCATCAGTGAGAGGAATAGTGCCCCAAATCGTTGGCATCAATATTGGAAATAGAGCTCTGTTGTTGATTATTATTATTATTATTATTATTATTAATATAAAAAAATGCCGTGTATACTGCCATGTCACTTGGCTGTGTCAGCCGAATATTTTCTTGTTTTTCATATTATATCTGTACAATAATCTTTTTGCTCAATAAAGAACCCCTGTTTGTTAAAAAAAATTAAAAAAAATGCTTATAAACGCTGTCTTACCCATGGGCCTTTGATGTCAGTAGCAGGAATTATACCCCATTGTTGGTGTCAGTGGGAGGGATAGTCATGCATCTGTGGAAGGAAAAGTACCCCAAGGGCCAGGTAAAGGCAAGCAAAGGGCCGCATCTGGCCCCGGGGCTGCAGTTTGGAGACCATTGCCTTATGCCCTGTACACACGATCTGACCTTTTTCTGACCAAATTCACATCGGAATTCCGACGGAGTAAAATAGAACATGTTCTCTATGTCAGAGTTCGTCGAAGTCCAGGCGCCAGGTCGCAATTGCGACTAGAATTAGCGCCATACCCCATCCTGTGTCTCCATGCGCCCCCACCTCCCCCACCGTTTGCCGGCTGGTAATTGAGGCCGCAGCTTTGCGGCCTTCTGCAGGCCTATGCTTCCTTCTGTGATCTGGCGCCATCTTGGGGTGGCCGTTGGTATGACAGACAAGACAACCCGCAAGGCTAATTGAGCTTCCCTTGTGTTTTCACTGCCATCTCCTTCCCTCTAATTAGAACCCCCCAAACATTATATATATTTTTTATTCTAACACCCTATAAAATAAAATGGCGGTCGTTGCAATACTTTCTGTCACACCGTATTTGCGCAGCGGTCTTAGAAGCACATTTTTTTGTAAAAAATTACACTTTTTTTTTAATAAAAAAATAAGACAACCGTAAAGTTAGCCCAATTTTTTTTATATCGTGAAAGATAATATTACGCAGAGTAAATTGATACCCAACATGTCATGCTTCAAAACTGCGTCCGCTCGTGGAATGCCAACAAACGTTTACACTTTAAAATCTCCATAGGCATCTATTAAAAAAATTCTACAGGTTGCATGTTTTGAGTTACAGAGGAGGTCTAGGGCTAGAATTATTTCTCTCGCCCCAACGATCGCGGCGATACCTCACATGTGTGATTTGAACACCGTTTTCATATACAGGCGCTACTCACGTATGCGTTCGCTTCTGCGCGCGAGCTCGGCGGGAAAGAGGCGCGTTTTCTGGCTCCTAACTTTTTTAGCTGGCTCCTAGATTCCAAGCAAATTTGTCAAACCCTGCTCTATGTAAACTCCGATGGGATTCATCTGAATTTCCGATGGGGCATAAACGCGGATTGGAAAAAGTCTGACTTTTTCCATCGGAAATTCCGAGCGTGTGTACGGGGGGCTTTAGAGAAAGGGATAGACAGAGGAATTTCATTTCAATGTCATAATCTCTCTCCCGGTATAGATGGCTCTTCCGGGAGTTCTCGAAAATTAAAATGTTGACGGACAACTTGATGGAAGAGGCGGACGCACTCATGGGTGATCGGTAGACACCAAAGCTAAACTTGATTTATGAACGATGTCAGATCCGCTAACACTGCTATCGCAATCCAAACACTTCTTGATGTGGTGTTAGAGGAAAACATAAAATTACTCATCATGTTTATTAAGCTGTGAGATGCAACTTCCCGAAAGCAGCAAACTTGTAATGAAAACGCAAAAAAAAAAAAAAGGGGGGGAAATAAACTTTCCTACAATGTAGAATGGAATGAGGAGGTTGCGGCAGAGGCAGACGAACGACTTCTGATTAACGTTCGCACTCCACCCTCCTCTCCACGTATAAATTAGATCAGTCACCTACATTGATTTTTACACCCCGAGTCAGCGCACAGGCGATATACGCTATCGCAGTTTCTTTCCGCGGGCGGATTGCTCACTTCTGGTCTATAGGCGCCCTTTTACCTTCATTGACGTTTCAATTATTTCTGCTGTAGTAAATCACATGGCGGTCTGGTAAATGTGTGTGGGGGACAGATTGATCCGGCGTAATAGGCGGCTTCAGTTCTGGTTTAGAAGCGGATCGCTCCATCATAAATCAGCGCAGCCACCTAAACGGCGTCTCTACAGTTGTGCTGAAAAGTTTGCACCCCCTTGGAGAATTGGTAATATATAGTATGGACCACTTTTACCAGAAAATTCATAGAGTATAACATCGTAGAGAATAAAATGGCGGTCGATGCAATTTTTTATGTCGCACAGTTATTGCGCAGCGATTTTTCAGACATAATTGTTTTGGAAAAAAATATACTTTAATTCATTAAAAAATAAAAACATAGGCCCAGATCCACGTCCAGCGGCGTATCTTTGTGCGGGTGTAACGTATCCGCTTTACGTTACGCCTCCGCAACTTAGACGGGCAAGTGCTGTATTCTCAAATCACTTGCTCGGTAAGTTGTGGCGGCGTAGCGTAAATCGGCCGGCGTAAGCCCGCCTAATTCAAATTTGGATTGGATCAGGGGGGCGTGTTTTATGTAAATGTACTGTGACCCGACGTGATTGACGTTTTTCCCGAACGGCGCATGTGCCGTCCGTGGAATTTCCCCGTGTGCATTGCTCCAAAGTACGCCGCAAGGACGTCATTGGTTTCGACGTGAACGTAAATGACGTCCAGCTCCATTCACGGACGACTTACGCAAACGACGTAACTTTTTCAAATTTCGACGCGGGAACGACGGCCATACTTAACATTGTTACGCCGCACTTATGCCAGCATATAGCAGGGGCAACTCTACGCCGGGAAAAGCCTAACGTAAACGGCGTAACTTTACTGCGTCGGCCGGGCGTACGTTCGGGAATTCGCGTATCTAGCTAATTTGCATACTCGACGCGGAATTCAAAGGAAGCGCCACCTAGTGGCCAGCGTAAAAATGCAGTTACGATCCGACGGCGTCAGAGACTTACGCCTGTCGGATCTAACAGATATCTATGCGTAACTGATTCTAAGAATCAGGCGCATAGATACGACGGCGCAGCGCAGAGATACAACGGCGTATCTGGAGATACGCCGTCATATCTCCACTGAGAATCCGGGTCATAGAGTATAAAATCGTAGAGAATAAAATGGCGGTCGTTGCAATTTTTTATGTCGCACAGTTTTTGCGCAGCAATTTTTTCAGACACAGTTGTTTTGGAAAAAATGCACTTTAATTAATTAAACAATAAAAACATAATATATACCACAATTTTTTTGAATAATATAAAAGATGATGTTATGCTGAGTCCTAACATGTCATGTTTTCAAATTGTGCGCCCTTGTGGAACGGCACCAAACAACAGTACTTAAGCACTTAAGACCCGGCCCAAAATGCAGGTAAAGGACCCGGCCAGTTTTTGCGATTCGACACTGCGTCGCTTTAACTGACAATTGCGCGGTCGTGCGACGTGGCTCCCAAACAAAATTGGCGTCCTTTTTTCCCCACAAATAGAGCTTTCTTTTGGTGGTATTTGATCACCTCTGCGGTTTTTATTTTTTGCGTTACAAACAAAAATAAAGCGACAATTTTAAAAAAAAATTCAATATTTTTTACTTTTTGCTGTAATAAATATCCCCCAAAAATATATAAAAAAAATTTTTTTTTTCCTCAGTTTAGGCCGATACGTATTCTACATATTTTTCTAAAAAAAAATCGCAATAAGCGTTTATTGATTGGTTTGCGCAAAAGTTATAGCGTTTACAAAATAGGGGGTATTTTTATGGCATTTTTATTAATATTTTTTTTTTACTAGTAATGGCGGCGATCAGCGATTTTTTTCGGTACTGCGACATTATGGCGGACACTGCGGACACTTTTGACAAATTTTTGGGACCATTGGCATTTTTATAGCGATCAGTGCTATAAAAATGAATTGGATTACTATAAAAATGCCACTGGCAGTGAAGGGGTTAACACTAGGGGCGGGGAAGGGGTTAAGTATGTTCCCTGGGTGTGTTCTAACTGTAGGGGGGGGTGGATTTACTAGGGGAAATCACTGATCTTCTGTTCATCCGAAGTGTCCGCCATAATGTCGCAGTACCGAAAAAAATCGCTGATCGCCGCCATTACTAGTAAAAAAATAATATTAATAAAAATGCCATAAAACTACCCCCTATTTTGTAAACGCTATAACTTTTGCGCAAACCAATCAAAAACGTTTATTGTGATTTTTTTTACGAAAAATATGTAGAAGAATACGTATCGGCCTAAACTGAGGAAATTTTTTTTTTTTTTTTTATATATTTTTGGGGATATTTATTATAGCAAAAAGTAAAAAATATTATTTTTTTTCAAAATTGTTGCTCTATTTTTGTTTATAGCGCAAAAACTAAAAACCGCAGAGGTGATTAAATACCACCAAAAGAAAGCTCTATTTGTGGGGAAAAAAGGACGCCAATTTTGTTTGGGAGCCACTTGTCAGTTAAAGCGACGCTGTGCCGAATCGCAAAAAGTGCTCTGACAGTTACGCCCCCCCCCCCCCCCCTGTTTTACTTACCTGAGCCCGTTCATCTGTTGTGCTCGCCCCGACAGCCTCTTCTCCGCTCAGTCTCACCGTTGATAGGTTAAAGTGGATGGATTGATAGCAGCGCAGCCATTGGCTCGTGCTGCTGTCAATCACATCCAATGATGCGGCGCGCCAGGGTGCAGGGCCAAGTGATATAGGGAGCGGCTATAGCCGCTGGCTGTATCACGGCCGCGCCTGCAAGAACTAACCCCCATGGGAGAGAGCTGTTTATAGGACACCCGTTTTACAGTGTTACAGAGGAGGTCTAGTGCTAGAATTATTGCTCTCGCTCAGACGGGATTAGAGATGATGAGATCCAGTGTCCCAAACAGATCCAGCAGGTGAAGAGTGGAAATGGAAAATGTAGATGCACATAGGAAAAACCTCCTGTGTGAGACTCCACCAAAGGTAAAAAGATGGCAGCTTACCAAACAGTGGGCTAGATTCAGATACGCTACGCCGCCATAACTTAGTGAGGCTGGGGCTGGATTCACAAAGAACCTGCGCCCTAAGTTACGGCCGCGTAGCGTACATCTGCCGGCCGTGAACGTATCCCAGTGCGCATGCTCCTAATCACGTCGCAAATAGTCAATGCTTTCGACGTGAACGTAATTTACACAAAGCCCTATTCGCGATAGAACGACTTACGCAAACGACGTAAAATTTTCAAAATTCGACGTGGGAACGACGTCCATACTTAACATTGGCTACGCCTCATATAGCAGGAGTAACGTTACGCCGTAAAAAGCCTAACGCAAACGACATAAAAAAATCAGCCTGGCGCATGTACTTTTCTGAATCGGTGTATCTAGCTCATTTGCATATTCTATTTTGAAAGCGTAAATATGCACCCTAAGATACGACGGTGTAAGAGAATTACGCCAGTCGGATCTTAGCCTAATTTCGGCGTATCTTGCTTTCTGAATACAGAAAGAAGATACGCCGGCGCAGCTTTGAATTTACGCGGCGTACCTATAGATACGCCGGTGTAAATTCTTTCTGAATCTAGCCCACTGTTGGCCTCCAAACGAATGGAAAGGCCAACAATGCAACATGGAACAATATCTCCCAGGTATATCCACAAAGGTGGAAATAAGTAATTTTTCTTCTTCGATGATGTGCACTGATGGGCACTGTTGAGGCAGCACTGAAGGGCACTGATGAGGAAGCACTAATATGCAGAACTCGTGGGCACTGATTGGCAGCACTCATGGGCACTGATAGATGGTACTGATAGGCAGCATATATGGGCAGTGATGGGTGGCACTGATGGGCACTGAAAGGCAGCACTGATTGGCATAACTCATTTTCTTCACACAAATAGAGCTTTTGTTTGGTGTTTTTTAATCAGCACTGGGCTTTTTAGTTTTTCCTCATTTTTAAATTATGTAAAAAAGTAATTTTCTTCTTCACTGATGGGCACTGATAAATGGCACAGGTGAGCACTTCTAGGCAGCACTTCTAGGCAATGATGGGTGCCGCTGACGGGATTTGATGGGCGGCACTGATGGGCACGGAAAGGCAGCACTGTTTGGCATAACTGATGGACACAGAAAGACCTCACTGGTGGGCACAGACTGGTGTTACTGATGGGCACGGAAAGGCAGCACTGGTTGGCATAGCTGATGGACACAGATTGACCTCACTGATGGGCACAGACTGGTGTTACTGATGGGCACGGAAAGGCAGCACTGGTTGGCATAGGTGATGGACACAGATTGACCTCACTGATAGGCACAGACTGGTGTTACTGATGGGCACGGAAAAGCAGCACTGGTTGGCATAGCTGATGGACACAGATTGACCTCACTGATGGGCACAGACTGGTGTTACTGATGGGCACAGAGTGGCATTACCGATGGGCACTGTTGGGGCTGCATTGTAATCAGGGAACTGATGATCAGTGGCCTGATTACCTTTACACGTCTCCCCTGTGAGGAGATGTCGCTGATCGCTTCTCCTCACCTCACACTCCATCAGTGTAAGGCAGTGGTCTCCAAACTGCGGCCCGAGGGCCGGATGCGGCCTATTGCTTGCCTTTATCCGGCCCTTGGGGCAGTATCCCACCCACTGATATGAGACACTATTCTGACACCGACATCGGAGCACCATTTCTCCCACTGACACCACTAATGGGGCACTATTCCTCCCTATGATACCAACGATGGGGCACCATTTCTCCTCCTAATACCATATGTTTAGTTCCACTGATGCCAGGGAAATTTTGGCCCCCCCCCCCCTTGGCCAAAGTCCGGCCCTCCAAGAGTCTGAAGGACAATAAACCGGCCCTTTGTTTAGAATGTTTGGACACCCCTGGTGTAAGGCGAGGAGAGCCGACAAACGGCATTTCCTTCCTTACATGTTACATGTCTAATCACAGCCAATCACATGGGTAAAGAGTCACGCCTCTTTGCCAAGATCGAGGTCACGCCGTGTCACAGGAACTTGGCGCGCCCGCACGCCCCCGCGCTAAACTGGGCGCCGTCATATGACGTCGTCCCAGAACAAGAGCCGCCCCGCCGTCATTTTACAATACGCCAGGCAAGAAGTGGTTAACTGCACTTTGCAAAGTGCACAGTCTATTTGCCTTTAGTAAATCAACCCCAATGTGTCTCGTAGCCTCTGTGGGCCGGATTCAGATACGAGATACGGTGGCGTATCTCCTGATACGCCGTCGTATCTCTGAGTGCGGGCCGTCGTATCTATGCGCCTGATTCATAGAATCAGTTACGCATTGATTTCCCTAAGATCCGACTGGCGTAAGTCTCTTACACCGTCGTATCTTAGGCTGCATATTCACGCTGGACGCTAGGTGGCGCTTCCGTATGTTTACGCGAGGAATATGCAAATTAGTATTTACGCCGATTCAGAAACGTACGTCCGGCCGGCGCATTTTTTTTACGTCGTTTACGTTCGGCTTTTTTCGGCGTAAAGTTACCCCTGCTATATGAGGCGTATCCAATGTTAAGTATGGAAGTCGTTCCCGCGCCGAGTTTTGAAAATTTTACGTCGTTTGCGTAAGTCGTTCGCGAATAGGGCTGGACGCCATTTACGTTCACGTCGAAACCAATACGTCCTTGCGGCGTACTTCGGAGCAATGCACACTGGGATATTCCACGGACGACGCATGCGCCGTTTGTAAAATACGTCAAATACGCGGGGTCACAGTGAATTGGCATAAAACACGCCCACATCATCCCCATTTGAATTAGGCGGGCTTATGCCACCACACATACGTTACGCCGCCGTAACTAAGGGCGCAAGTTCTTCCTGCATACGGAACTTGCGCCCTAAGTTACGGCGGCGTACCGTATCTGACATACGTTACGCCGCGCCGGCAGATACAGCAATGTCTATGTCTTTTGTGTTACAAAATCTCTCCCCTCCAAAAGGTAACTCAGAGGGAATTGTCACTTCTCGGTAGTTTTATTATTTAATATGTTATATTTTTTTTTTCGGTGTTGGAAACACATCAGATTTGTTGGAACTAATCAGCCGCAGCGGAACCGAAGAAGCGCATTTGATATTGCGTAGCCTTTTGATGGTTGGTACTCGAGGGAAACGCGCGGAGAGAACAAAGTTGTAATCCATGCGGATGACTCTTGATTTCTATCATATAAATATTTATAGTTTATTATTGAACTGCTAACACAGCGTGCCGAACGCATCTTTCCAGCCCGTTATGAGCGATCGCTTCTTAATTGTTACATGCGCCTCTCGCTAAGCACTTTTGTTTCCATGCAAGATGCACGCGATCTTCATAGGTGCCAGGGTGCTCGCTAATTATATTATTAATGAGTCGGAAATTAAAATCATTTCCTTCAGAGCCGCGCTTCACCTGAGCGATCCTCAACATGGGGAAGGAGGGCTTTATATTACATAAAAACTCTAATACGTGGCGAGAAATCTGCCAGAGATGCCCAGGCAGTTCACCGTTCTGATATCTTAACCGCTTCAGCCCCGGAAGATTTTACCCCCCTTCCTGAACACTTTTTACAATTCGGCACTGCGTCACTTTAACTACTTGCCGACCTGCCGCCGCAGTTCTACGGCGACAGGTCGGCTCCCCTGCGCGAGAGCCCGTACAATAACGTTGGCTCTCTTAGCGGCCACTAGGGGCGCGCACGCGCCCCCTGCTCGGCGCCCCCTGCTCGCCCGCCGGGCACCCGCGATTGCTCGTTACAGTGCGAGGACCGGGAGCTGTGTGTGTAAACACACAGTTCCCGGTCCTGTCAGGGGAGAAATGCCTGACTGTCTGTTCATACAATGTATGAACAGAAGATCAGTGATTTCCCCTAGTAAGGCCACCCCCCCTTCAGTTAGAACACACCCAGGGAACATACTAAACCCCTTCCCCGGCCCCTAGTGTAAACCCCTTCCCTGCCAGTGGCATTTTTATAGTAATCCAATGCATTTTTATAGCACTTGATCGCTATAAAAATGCCAATGGTCCCAAAAATGTGTCAGAAGTGTCCGAAGTGTCCGCCATAATGTCAGAGTACCGGAAAAAAAATCGCAGATCGCCGCCATTACTAGTAAAAAAAAAAAATATTAATAAAAATGCCATAAAACTACCCCCTATATTGTAGACGCTAGGGCCCGGATTCTCGTACCTCGGCGCATTGTTATGCCGGCGTAGCGTATCGAATATACGCTACGCCGACGTCGCGCAGAGCGGCGAGCACAGTATTCACAAGCACTTGCTCCCAACGTTGCGCCGGCGTAACGTAAAGTCTTCGGCGTAAGCCGGCCTAATTCAAAGTAGGTGGAACTGGGCGTGATCCATTTAAATGAACCGTGACCCCATGCAAATGATGGGCCGAACGAACGGCGCATGCGCCGTCCAGTGGACGCATCCCAGTGCGCATGCTCAGAATCACGTCGGAAATACTCCCTAAGATACGTCGAATTACTGCCTACGACGTGAACGTAACCTAAGCCCAGCCCTATTCACGTACTACGTAAACGACGTAACATACGACGGCTGTGTTCCCTGGTCCATACCTTAACATGACTTACACCTGCTTTATGAGGCTTAACTTTACACCGGACGTACAACTTACGTAAACCGCGTATATTAAAGTACGTTCGTGAATCGGCGTATCTGACTCATTTGCATATTCAAATCGTAAATCAATGGGAGCGCCCCTTGCGGCCAGCGTAAATATGCGCCCACGATACGACAGTGTAGGAAACTTACGTCGGTCGTAGGAAGCCTATTTTTAGGCGTATCTAGTTCTATAGGCACAGCGCACAGATACGACGGTGCACATTGACACTTACGCGGCGTATCTCGAGATACGCCAGCGTAAGTGCTACGAGAATCTGGGCCTATAACTTTTGCGCAAACCAATAAATAAATTAAACTAATAAATAAATCAATAAACTTTTATTGCGTTTTTTTTCTTACGAAAAATATGTAGAAGAATACGTATCGGCCTAAACTGAGGAAATTTTTTTTATATATATATTTTGGGGGGATATTTTTTATGGTAAAAAGTAAAAAATATTATTTTTTTTCAAAATTGTCGCTCTATTTTTGTTTATAGCGCAAAAAATAAAAACCGCAGAGGTGATCAAATACCACCAAAAGAAAGCTCTATTTGTGGGGAAAAAAAGGACGCCAATTTTGCTTGGGAGCCACGTCGCACGACCGTGCAACCGTCAGTTAAAGCGACGCAGTGCCGAATCGCAAAAACTGTCCGGGTCCTTTAGGTGCCTAAAGGTCCAGGTCTTAAGTGGTTAAGACTGGGATGCCATTGAAGTTTGCGTGTGTGTAAAGGCAGGCGTCCTAATACTTTTGACAATAGCGTGTATGTCCTTTTAAAAAATGTACTTCAGTAAGTTGAGAAAAGTTTCCAAGTTTCAGGTTGAATTTCTCTCTAAACTAATGTTCCCTAAATTTTCTGCTTGGATTTAAGAAGCTTAAAGCAGATTCACGGAGGAATGATAAGCGGCGCGCAGAATTGCGTTACGCCGCAAGAAGAAAATGCCTCTTAGCTGTATTTTAACAGCAGATATAATGTTCTGTAGTTAAACATAAACCCCGTTGTGTTCCATTTGTAGGCCAACTCAGGGGACGGCAATTATCCCAACCACTAACAAATCTTCCTCATAATTGGAACAGGTGTAGAGGATGATGGGGGCTCGGGGGACAGAGCTGCCTGTCCTTACATCTCCTCCGGTGACACGCTGACAGCCAGACCCCCGGCGCGCCGCCTCTACAGACCGCGGTTCCTACTTTCCTGCAGCATCCGTTTTCATGAACTGATTAACTCCCAGACTGAAAAAGAAAATTAAGGGGCAGATCCACAGAGATCTGCACCCGCGCAGCGTATCAGAGATACGCTACGCCGCCATAACTTTCCCGGCTTAGGTTTGAATCCTGAAAGATTGCGCGCCGAAAGTTAGGGCGGCGTAGTCTATCTCTAACGGCGTAATTGAAATCGGCGATTAGGGGGCGTGTTTCATTTAAATGAAGCGCGTCCCCGCGCCGAATGAACTGCGCATGCTCCGTTTCTAAATTTCCCGCCGTGCATTGCGCGAAATGCCGTCGCAAGGACGTAATTTTTTAAACTCAGACGTGACTTACGTCCATCCCGATTCACGGACGACTTACGCAAAAAAAAGAAAAAATTCAAATTTTGACACAGGAACGACAGCCATACTTAACATGGCAAATCTAACTATACGCCGCAAAAAAGCAGCTTTAACTATACGCTGGAAAAAGCCGACTAGAGACAACGTAAGAGAATGCGACGGCCGCGCGTACGTTCATGGATCGTCGGAAATAGCTAATTTGCATACCCGACGCGGAAAACGACGCAAACTCCACCCAGCGGACGCTGAAGTATTGCATCTTAGATCCGAAGGCGTACGCCTGTCGGATCAAACCCAGATGCCGTCGTATCTTGTTTTGAGGATTCAAACTAAAGATACGACGCTGGTAATTTGAAAGTACGCCGGAGTATCAGTAGATACGCCGGCGTACTCGCTATGTGGATCTGCCCCTAAATGTACTGTTTATTTTGCATGGAATGGGATAAGATCAGCAGATTGCACTCACTGTGGAGAAATATTACTACAGTCATACATTGAAGTACTACCGTGTTTCCCTGAAAATAAGCCCCGGGTCTTATATTCATTTCGGCAAGAAAAGACACAGTGGGGCTTATTTTCAGGGTAGGTCTTATTTTCAGGGTAGGTCTTGCCATGTAATGTGATGTCTTCTCTCCCCCTCTCCCTCCCTGCCTGTCAGGAATCCCCAGTGTGATTTGAGTTATAATGCTTGTAAAATCCTATACTCCACTCTATTACAGTATTATATAATGTACAATGTGTGCGTTTCTGTAATATAATTGTGCCAAATACCTTCGTTATAGCGCTGCTCTGCGCTT
This sequence comes from Rana temporaria, assembly GCF_905171775.1. Taxonomy (NCBI): domain Eukaryota; kingdom Metazoa; phylum Chordata; class Amphibia; order Anura; family Ranidae; genus Rana; species Rana temporaria. The sequence continues at coordinate 522,695,627 of NC_053490.1, forward strand.
CTGTGACCCGCCGGAGCTCTCTTCCCCGCAATTATATTACAGAAACACACACATTGTACATTATATACTACTGTAATAGAGTGGATTATAGGATTTTACAAGCATTTTAAACTAGGGTTTATTTTCGGGGTAGGTCTTATTATTCTTTCTCAGTAAGCTATAAAGACGAGTTTAAAGTGGATGTCCAAGCTTTTGTCAAATTTACTTCCAAACCTCCCTCTCTAGGGCAGGGGTCTCCAACCTTTCTAAACAAATGGCCACTTTACTGTCCTTCAGACTTTAGGGGGCCAGAGTGGCCAGTTGGAGTAAACAATGCCTTGGGCTTCATGATCAGTGGGAGGAATAGTGTCCCCATCATTGCTATCAGTGGGAGGAATAGTGCCCCATCATTGGTATCAGTGGGAGGAATAGTGCCCCATCATTGGTGTCAGTGGGAGGAATAGTGCCCCATCATTGGTATCAGTGGGAGGAATAGTGCCCCATCATTGGTATCAGTGGGAGGAATAGTGCCCCATCATTGGTATCAGTGGGAGGAATAGTGCCCCATCATTGGTATCAGTGGGAGGAATAGTGTCCCATCATTGGTATCAGTGGGAGGAATAGTGCCCCATCATTGGTATCAGTGGGAGGAATAGTGTCCCATTATTGGTGTCAGTGGGAAGAATAGTGTCCCCATCATTGGTATCAGTGGGAGGAATAGTGCCCCATCATTGGTATCAGTGGGAGGAATAGTGCCCCATCATTGGTATCAGTGGGACGAATAGTGCCCCATCATTGGTATCAGTGGGAGGAATAGTGTCCCATCATTGGTATCAGTGGGAGGAATAGTGCCCCATCATTGGTATCAGTGGGAGGAATAGTGTCCCATTATTGGTGTCAGTGGGAAGAATAGTGTCCCCATCATTGGTATCAGTGGGAGGAATAGTGCCCCATCATTGGTATCAGTGGGAGGAATAGTGTCCCATTATTGGTGTCAGTGGGAGGAATAGTGTTCCATCATTGGTATCAGTGGGTGGAATAGTGTCCCCATCATTGGTATCAGTAGGAGGAATAGTCACAGTCTCCTTTTTTTTTTTTTCGCCTCAGAGAACTATCAGGAGACTTAATCAATTTGCGTTCATTCGCAGTCTCCTTAGTTCACATCATAGTTGGAAAAACATTTATATTTGCGGAAAAAAAAACATGTGAATATAATAAGCCTATGCCGATAGATATTCAAACAGTACATAAATACATTTAATTTTCCCTAACCAAACATACCCCCCACGCTTGGCCCTTCCACCCCCCCTCCACTATCTCCGAATATCCATCTCATATTGTATCTCCCTTTTGCCCATTGCCTTCCTACCCTATATCATCCTATCAATGTATCTCGATGAAAGCTTATAGTTAACCCAGTCCTGCCATTTTAATTTAAATCCTCCTTCGCCTTCCTCTCCCATGAACCTGAGTTGTTCAGCATAATAGATGTCATTAATTTTTCCGAGCCAACTCCTTTCTGATGGACTCATAGGATCTTTCCACTGTCTGGGAATCAAGCTCTTTGCTACATCTAGTGCATGGGGGAGAAGGGTTCTCATATACTGATTAGTGGAAATTGCTGTCCCATGGAACAAACAGACCCACGGGTCAGCCGGTATTTTAATTCCGGTAATTTCCTCAATTACTACTAATACATTATTCCAATAAGTTTTGATTTTGGGACAGGTCCACCATAGATGTGACATAGTTCCCAGCTCCAAACAGCCCCTCCAACAATATTTGGTGGTTTCATCTTGGTAACGGTGTGCTATGGCCGGGGTTATATACCACCGTGCTAAACATTTAAAGTTCATTTCGATTAGTGCGCAGTAAGTTGAGGTAATATGTGTCATTTTTAATATTTTCGTGACATCTATCTCAGTTTCGCCAGTTTCCAGTTCCTCCTCCCATTTATTGATATACAGAGGAAACCCGAGGTTTTTCAATCCCATCAATATTTTATAAATTGAGGAGATCCCCCCTTCCATCTGGTACTAAACACAAACGCTCCAAAGGGAGCAAATTTCTATCTGACCTAAGCGGAGAGGGGAAGGAATCCACGAAATGCGTCAACTGTATATATCGCCACCTATTCAGCTCGAACCATTCTTTTTTTTTACTTAAAGCGGGAGTTCACCCAATTATATATTTTGTTATCTTTTCCCCTTAGCTTCCTGCTCGTTTTGTCTAGGGGAATCGGCTAGTTGTTTTAAAATATGATCCGCACTTACCGTTTACGAGATGCATCTTCTCCGCCGCTTCCGGGTATGGGTCTTCGGGAGCGGGCGTTCCTTCTTGATTGACAGTCTTCCGAGAGGCTTCCGACGGTCGCATCCGTCGCGTCACTAGTAGCCGAAAGAAGCCGAACGTCGGTGCGGCTCTATACTGCGCCTGCGCACCGACGTTCGGCTTCTTTCGGAAAATCGTGACGCGATGGATGCGACCGTCGGAAGCCTCTCGGAAGACTGTCAATCAAAATAGGAACGCCCAGTCCCGCAGCCCATACCCGGAAGCGACGGAGAAGATGCATCTCGTAAACGGGTAAGTACAGCTCATATTTTAAAACAAATAGCCGATTCCCCTAGACAAAACGAGCAGGAATCTAAGGGGAAAAATTGTTATGTACGGGTGAACCTCCGCTTTAAATCCTGATAGGTAAGAATTTTCCTGTCTTTTAATATATCTTTTACTTGTGCATCTGTTTTTTTAATCCACTTGCCGAACAGGCTTACTTTCCCAGGTGCAAAAAAATTGGTGTCGGTTAGTGGGGAATTGTAACCCCATCTATACTTTTTGTGAACCCTGTCCCATATTGACATAGATGCCAGTGTGATCATGTGCATCTGTGCATTTTGTTGTCTAAAATGTGGCGGTATCCAAATCTCCTTTCCTAACAGTGACTTATTTAAACTACTTTCTAATCTTACCCACCTTTTCTCTTTATTATCTCTAACCCAATCGACCACCCGTGCCATGTGAATAGCCGTATAATATGTATAAATGTCCGGTACCCCCGGTACCCCCTAATTAGTATTTCCATACTTATACGTGTTTTTTTATTCCGCCATATAAACCTATTTAATAACTGTTTTAATATTTTAAAGTAAGCGTCCGGAAGTGCAATTGGTAACATTTTTTTTTTTATAATATTTTGGGGAGGATAAACATTTTAAAGCAATTTATTCTCCCTAACAAAGATCTTTGTCTGGATGCATTTTTTTTAAAATCTATTTTAATATCATTTAATAACGGAATAAAATTCTGTAAGTAAATTAACTCAGGGGATGATGTAATATTAACTCCTAAATATTTTAACTCGGTATCTTTCCAGATAAATGGAAACTCTTGCTTATATCTCTGTACATCCTGTGCATTCACACTAATATTGAGGATTTCTGATTTTAGAGGGTTAATTTTAAAATTTGATACATCCCCATACGATTTAAGGGTTTTTAACAGATTCGGGAGAGTTATATTTGGATTCGTTATATATAATAAAATATCGTCAGCATATGCTGCTAGTTTATGTTCCCCGTCATTTGTTTGAATCCCCCTAATGTCCGGGTTGTTTCTGATCCCAGCCAGCAGTGGTTCCAGAGACAAGATAAACAATAAAGGGGACAGGGGGCATCCCTGTCTAGTCCCATTAAACCTCTCTAATGACCCCGATAACCTCCCATTTACCTTGACTCTAGCCGTTGGGTGATTATACAGAGCATTTATCCACCCCATCATTTTCGGTCCGATCCCAACAAACTCTAATGTGTTCAGCATAAATCCCCAGTCTACCCTGTCGAACGCCTTTTCGGCATCTATTGCCAGGAGTAGACCTGGGGATTTACTATCTTCTGTGTCAGCAGGAGTGTTCTAATGCTGTTATCCCTACCTTCCCTCCCGGGAACGAAGCCTACCTGATCAGTATGTACTAAATCTTTCATGATTAACTTTATTCGACCGGCCAAAATTTTGGCAAACAATTTTACGTCCGTATTTAATAACGAGATGGGTCTGAAACTAGAACATAAAGCAGGGTCTTTACCTGTCTTGGGAATTATTGTGATCGCGGCCTCTAATGCCTCACGGCGAATATCCCACTTACTGCCAATAAATTAATAATTTTTTTTTTCTATTTTCACCTCTCCTTTTAATTTTATCGGGGGGGGGGGGTCCCCTTGAGTTATAGAGTACAACTTCCCATAGTATTCTTGGAATACTTTTGCGATCTCAGATGTTGTGTGAAGCTTGCCCCCTTTGCCCGTTTGAATACTTTCTATGAAATTGCCCTTCGGTTTATTTTTAAACCCTTTTGCTAAATATTTTCCGGACAGTTCGCCCCATTGATACTTCTCTTTCTTACATCTATGGAGAGCCACTCTATTTTCGTATTCAATAAGATCTCTTAATTCCTCTCTTTTTAGGATATCAGTGGGAGGAATAGTGTCCCATCAGTGGGAGGAATAGTGCCCCATCATTGGTATCAGTTAGAGGAATAGTGTCTTATCATTGGTATCAGTGGGAGGAATAGTGACCAATCATTGGTGTCAGTGGGAGGAATAGAGCCCAGTCATTGGTATAGGTGGGAGGAATAATGTCCCTTAATTGGTATCAGTGGGAGGAATAGTGTCCCTTCATTGGTATACGTGGGAGGTATAGTGCCCCATCATTGTTATCAGTGGGGGAGGGGATAGTGCCCCATCATTGGTATCAGGTGGAGGAATAGGGTCCCATCATTGGTGTCAGTGGGAGGAATATTGACCAATCATTGGTATCTGTGGGAAGGAATAACAGCTCCCCATCATTGGTATTAGTGGGCAGAATAGTGCCCCATCATTGGTATCTGTGGGGGGTATAGTGCCCCATCATTGGTGTCTGTGTGAGGAATAGTGCCCCATTGTAGGTCTTAGTGGGAGAAACAGTGCCCTATTGTTGGTGTCAGTGGGAGGAATAATGCCCCATTGTTGGTGTTAGTGGGAGGAATAGTGCCCCATTGATGGTGTCATCTGACATGTGCCGGCATTATTTTTTTCATCAACCCTGTGCCTGTAGTACGGAACAGCTTTTATTACTCTCTGTGACATCACCAGGCTTGCAAAATTCTCGGCAACTGCTGGGGGTTCAGTTCTTATTGATGTAGGCTCACCCCCAGAACTACATCTCCCAAAAGTCCTCCTGTTATAGACAATGTGTGGGCAGGTTCATGGGGTCAAGGCAGCAAAATTGGTTTGCTGGGAAATAAATCATTGTATGCCTGGAGAGGGATTGGGGGTGGGAGGTGTGATTAGATGGAGTTCCATAGGCGCGCGCACAGGGTGTGCCAGGTGTGCCCAGGCACACCCTAATCATCCTGTACAGCACAGATTTCCCCTACTGCCCTGCCCCCTTCCCCCCACAGTGATTCCGGCTTTCCTCCTCTCCTTTCCCACCTGCTGATGTGGGGACACAAAGGGTGATGTTTTAGGATGAGTGGGGAAGGGGTCGGTAAATATGTGATTTACTGGCCCCTTCAATTTCTGAGTGAACACAGTGAGTGATCGGTAGCGTGTGTTTGAGCTTTGGGGTGCACACCCTAATCCAATGTGGAGTTCTGTATTCCAGTAAGCAGCACTGCAACACTAATTAAAGCGGATGTCCGCTGAAAAAAATAAATTAAAAGCCAGCAGCTACAAATACTTTTAATATTAGGACACTTACCTGTCCTGGAGTCCAGCGCCGAAGACAAGCGATCGCTCGTCACTCTGCTGCCCCCCCCCCCCCCCCCGATCAGCGGGAGTTCCACTTTAGGGTGGAGCTCCGCTTTAAGAATTTTAGTGCAAACAGGAAGTTTGGAGCACGCTGGATTTCTGGCAGGTTGGCAGATATTTTTTCTGTACTGATTTTAAAAGAATAAAAAAGGGGAAATGTGGCATGTATTGCAGAAAAAGCACACATTTTACACAGCATCTCTGAGCTTCAGAAAAGGCAGTGGGTGGGGACATGGGCATCCGCTCCATAGGGCAAGGGGGGGCAATTGACCCCCCCTGGAAAATCGAGAAGGTGTTAAAGAGTCTAGTGGCACGGGCTGTCTGAGCGGTCTCGGTCCGGATGTCACACAGGCACAGCGAGCAGAGTGAAGCCGCCTCCCACTTCGGTGTTTATGTGTACACAGGGGGAGGGATCCTGCTGTGCCTGTGCCACGCTGATCTGAGGTACTGAATGGGATGGGGGAGGGGGGTCCATCTGTGCTGAAGGGGGGTCTGTGCTGAATGGGGGAGGTCTGTGCTGAAGGGGGGTCCATCTGTGCTGAATGGAGGGGTCTGTGCAGAATGAGGGGGTCTGTGCTGAAGGGGGGTCCATCTGTGCTGAATGGAGGGGTCTGTGCAGAATGAGGGGGTCTGTGCTGAAGGGGGGTCCATCTGTGCTGAATGGAGGGGTCTGTGCTAAAGGGGGGGTCTGTACATTCTCTAAGCTATATTTATATGGGCATGGAGTGAAGCTGAATTTGCTCAAGAGCTATTTCACACTGCCAGCTGACCGCGTTATCGGTAAAGCGCCACTAAAAAACGGCGCTTTACCATCATTTTAGCTGCACTATTCAGCCACTAGCAGTTAGCGTTTTAAGAAAGGGTTAAATGTGACTGCATATCACCGCTGCCGAAGAGCCCCCCTTTGAAAAAATTTCAGCGGACGCCCATGGGTGGGGATTTAATGTCACACACTGCACAGCATATAGCAGGGAGCTTAGTGTAATCTGAGATCTGAGTAGAGGGAATGGCCCCACACACACACTCTCATGAGCAAATATGCACAGCTGAGGCTGTCAATCACCTGCTGTGTGCTGAGGGCACAGGATTCTGTGACATGCCCTGTCAGAAGTGCCTCATGCAGATAACCGAGGAATGAGAGAGGAAACAGAAATCTCACTCGGCTGTGTTCATTTCTCATTTCAGAGGTTTACAATCACTTTAACAAATGTTGTGCCAGATTCTCATACATTTACGTTGCTCCTGGGCAGCGTAATGTATGTGCTGTACGCTACACCGCCGCAGGTCTACAGGTTTACATCCTGATTCTCAGAACACTTACCTGTAAACTTGCGGCGGTGTATCGTTAATTCGCTCGGCGCAAGCCCGCCCAATTCAAATGGGGCGGGCACCATTTAAATTAGGCGCGCTCCCGCGCCGAGCGTACTGCGCATGCTCCGTCGGGTAAATTACCCGACGTGCATTGCGCTAAATGACGTCGCCCCAACTTCATTTGCTTAGACGTTTACGTAAATGGCGTCCAGCGCCATTCACGGACGTCTTACGCAAACAACGTATTTTTTTTAAACTTCGACGCGGGAACGACGGCCATAGTTAACATTGGTTGCCCCTGCTAATAGCAGGGGCAACCTTACGCGTCGCGTACGCTACGGAAACGACGTAAATTCTCGGCGTCGGACGCGCGTAGGTTCGGGAATCTCGCGTACTTACCTCATTTGCATAGACGACGGGGAAAACGACGATGCGACACCTAGCGGCGGGAAAAAAAATTACTTTTAAGATCTGACAGCGTAACAGCCTTACGCATGTCAGATCTAATGGGTATCTATGCGCAACTGATTCTAAGAATCTGTCGCATAGATACCCGGGGGGCAGATGAGGACTTACGACGGCGCTAATGGTGTTGCGCCGTCGTAACGCCTTTGAGAATCTGGGCCGTTGTTTTTTACAGATTCATATCATTCTCTGTTCTGAAGAAATTGCAATTTGTTTCACTATTTCTTTCTCAACCTGTTTCCCCAAATGGGAGGCTCTGCCTCAGGAGAAAGCAGCGAGCCAATCACACGAGCGGAAAATGAGATTTCTGATGGCAGCAACCAGTTTACAGAACTGCTTCAGAATGTCCTATAGACAGGGAGCAACATTCTGAAATTGTTACAGCTTAAAGCTGTATTAAAGTGCTTGTAAACCTCAGTCATGAAATCTGAACAAAGCATATATACGCTATATTGTCAAAAGTATTGGGACGCCTGCCTTTACACGCACATGAACTATAATGGCAATCCCGGTCTTATAGCTGGATTTAGGTAGGGGCGCGCATCTTTAAGGCGGCGTAGCGTATGGCATTTACACTACGCCGCCGTAAGTTAGAGAGGCAAGTGCTGTATTCACAAAGCACTTGCCTCCTAAGTTACGGTGGCGTAGCGTGAATTGGCCGGCGTAAGCGCGCCTAATTCAAATGAGGATGTGGGGGGCGTGTTTTATGTATATTACTTGTGACCCGACGTGATTGACGTTTTTTACGAACGGCGCATGCGCCATCCGTGTCCATATCCCAGTGTGCATTGCTCCAAAGTACGCCGCAAGGACATATTGGTTTCGACGTGAATGTAAATTCCGTCCAGCCCCATTCACGGACGACTTACGCAAACAACGTAAAATTTTCAAGTTTCGACGCGGGGAACGACGTCCATACTTAACATTGACTAGGCCAGCTATTTGATGGAATAACTTTACGCCGGAAAATGCCTTACGTAAACGGCGTATCTTTACTGCAACGGGCGCACGTACGTTCGTGAATCGGCATATCTAGGCATTTACATGTTCTACGCCGAACTCAACGGAAGCGCCACCTAGTGGCCAAAGGAAAAATTGCACCCTAAGATACAACGGCGCTGTATAGTAAACATAAGTCGGACATCTGACCTTTAGATTGTGCCAATTCACAGCACATATTATCATCAATAGAACTTTCACACAATACAGTGTCAATTAGCATAGCACAATGAAATATCTTAGGAGCCAGACTTAATTAACACAATAGACAATAGAATGCAATGACAGCATGCTTTATCACTACAGCCAGGTAGCTGGAGGTGATTAACATCAATTAACATCTTAACAGTATGTGTCCCCCACATTGAATGAATCACACTATTATTGACCTGTTGGGTTCAGAATTAATCACCTCTATTATTTCAAGATATCCTGCAATACATTGTGAACTATCCTTACTGTCCCATCTCATGTAATTCAAGATATGTCCATTATTTCCTGGCTCAATCTGTGCCCAAAAGTGACTCCTGTTACATAAACCATACATTTATTCTTCATACAGTATATGGGCTGAGGATCAGGGCCGTCATCAGGGGGGGCCCAGAGGTCCCCAGGGGCCCGGATGGCAACCCCCTTTAGGGATCCGGAGGTTTTTTTTTAGGGGTCCGGTGTTTTTTTTTATATTTTTTTATTTATTTTATTTGTTTTATATATATATATATATATATTATTATTATTATATATTAAAGGGCCCAGAGGTCCCCAGATGGCAACCCCCCTTTTTTTATATAAGAAAAAATCATTTATATATATATATATATATATATATATTTTTTTTTTTATTTTTTTTTTTATTAAAGGGCCCAGAGGTCCACAGGGCCCTGGATGGCAACCCCCTTTTTTTTTATTTTTTTATAAATGTTTACTTTATTTTTTTTTATATATATTTTTTTTTATTAAAGGGCCCATAGGTTTCTTTTTTTTTATTAAAGGGCCCAGAGGTCCCCTTTTTTGTAATTTATTTAAAAAAAATAATTATAATAATTTGTGTGTGTGTGTGTGTGTATATATATATTATTAAAGGGTCCAGGGCCCCAGATGGCAATCCCCCCTTTAAAAAAAAATATATATATTTATATTTCTTTTTATTAAAGGGCCCAGAGGTCCCCAGGGCCACGGATGGCTACCCCCCTTTTTTTATATATATATTTTTCTTTATTTCTTCTTTTTTTGTAAAGGGCCCCCCCCGCTTCTCAATTCGCGGTAGCCCCCAGCTCCAGGAGGGCCCATGCCTGAAGCTGTGTAAGGGGCCCCATAATTCCTGATGGCGGCCCTGCTGAGGATGGTTACCTTTATATCCTAGATGTGACCAGTTACCCTACGGAGGAGCGGAGATAAAAGCAAGCACAGATCATTGGTTTTGTTGAAGTCAGTGGAAATTACAGGCAGGACTACCTTGTTATTAATAAGATAAATCCTCTATGGAGGAAGCCATGCGCATCCATCGGAAAACGACAGATCACTCAGGACCTGGAAAGGGAAATGCGATCAGAATGTCATTTAATATATTTTTATTAAATCGAATCGATCCTGCTCATTGACTTCATGACAATGTTCGGTCAATGTAATTTATATCGCACACAGGTCTCTTCTCATTTCATCGCGGTACCAAACTGCTGGCTGAAGATGAAATGAAATGATTTATTGTTAAATAAAAATTGGTTGCTCTCTGCTGAACTGTACTCTTCTCCGCAACTTCACATCTTCAGTCTGGTCAGCTTGCTTGATTCTGTGTTCGAAATATTGAGGCCGTGACGGCCCAGCTCCAGCTTTTTCTGCCTTCGGGTTATAGATCATTGGTTATAGATCAGGGCCATCTTTAAGGCAGGGCAAAAGGGGAAGCTGCCCTGGCCCCTTTAACCACTTAAGGACCACCTCCTGCACATATACGTCGGCAGAATGGCACGGCTGGGCACATCCACGTACAGGTACGTCCTGTACTAGTACCCAGCCATGGGTCGCGGGCGCGCGCCCGCGGCAAGCTCCCGCAACCTGGTCCGAAGCTCCGGGATCGCGGATCGCTGGAGTGCGGCGATCGGTCCCCGGAGCTGAAGAACGGGGAGAGCCGTGTGTAAACACAGCTTCCCCGTGCTTCACTGTGGCGGCTGCATCGATCGTGTCATCCCTTTTATAGGGAGACTCGATCGATGACGTCAGACCTACAGCCACACCCCCCTACAGTTGTAAACACACACTAGGTGAAACAAAACTCCTTCAGCGCCCCCTGTGGTTAACTCCCAAACTGCAACTGTCATTTTCACAATAAACAATGCAATTTAAATGCATTTTTTGCTGTGAAAATTACAATGGTCCCAAAAATGTGTCAAAATTGTCCAAAGTGTCCGCCATAATGTCGCAGTCACGAAAAAAATCGCTGATCGCCGCCATAAGTAGTTAAAAAAATATATAAAATGCAATAAAACTATCCCCTATTGTGTAAACGCTATACATTTTGCGCAAACCAACCGATAAACGCTTATTGGGATTTTTTTTACCAAAAATAGGTAGAAGAATACGTATTGGCCTAAACTGAGGAAAAAAAATGTTTTTTTATATATTTTTGGGGGATATTTATTATAGCAAAAAGTAAAAAATATTGAATTTTTTTCAAAATTGCCGCTCTATTTTTGTTTAAAGCGCAAAAATTAAAAACCTCAGAGGTGATCAAATACCACCAAAAGAAAGCTCTATTTGTGGGAAAAAAAGGACGCCAATTTTGTTTGGGAGCCACTTCGCACGACCGCGCAATTGTTTGTTAAAGCGACACAGTTCCGAATCGCAAGAAGGGGCAAGGTCCTTTAGCAGCATTTTGGTCCGGGTCTTAAGTGGTTAATTGCTGTGGGGCCCAAAGTAGCTGCCTCATACTTGTCAACTAGTTTAAATTCCCTTGTCCCTTCAAGTTTTAGCCCTGTGCTGTGTCCTGATATCTCAGTGTGAAGTGCTGCTACTAATGCTGCCCAGCTCTGCCCTATTAGTTGTGTACAGATGACTCACCTCACCATCGCCGCGCGATCACCATTGTCGGCGGCGGGAGAGGGCCCCTCTCCCGCCGTTCTCCCGTGCCCTCCGGCGCTTACCGGAGTTGTTGGTAGCAACAGAGATGATTGGATCCTTCCTGTGGCTGGGTATGGAGACAAGTGAGGGGGAAGATGGCCCCCACCCGTCTCCATACCATAGCATCATGGAAGCGACATTAAAACGTCACTTCTGCCCATAGCTCTTAAAGCAGTTTTTCTTAACCTGGGGGTCGGGACCCCCTCGGGGGTCAAATTACGATTTGCCAGGGGTCACCAAATCCTGGGCTGTTCCTGAAGCCCGTGCTGCTCTCCCAGCCTCTTTGCGGCTGCCTAGCAGGGCTGTCCCTGGAGCCTGTGGCCACCCTGCTGGACTGTTCCTGGAGCTCGTAGCCACCCACTCAGCCTCTTCGCAGCCGCCCAAACAGTTTACGGCATGGCTGGGGGGCAGAGACTAGAGGTCTGCTGACTGGTGAGGAATGTGAAGTGGGAGGGGCTGGAGGAGACCCTATCTCCTGATTTTGGCATAGGTGTCACTGCCTTGGATGCTGACAACCCACGCTACGAAAATAATTTTACTGTTAGGGGGTACCCACAACTTGGGAAATTTTATCAAGGGGTCATGGCACTAGAAAGGTTGAGAAGCACTGTCTTAAAGGGACATTTTTTTTTGTCATTTTTTCAAGTGATAATTTATTTTTAATTTTTTTTATTGCATTTTAGTCCAAATATGAGATCTGAGTTTTTTTTTTTTTTACCCCAGATCTCATATTTAAGAGGACCTGTCATGCTTTTTTTCTACTACAAGGGATGTTTACATTACTTGTAATAGGAATAAAAGTGACACCATTTTTTTAAAAGAACAGTGTAAAAAATAAAAATAAAATGTAAAATAAATAAGAAAAAAAATAAATAAAAATTCAAACGCGCCCCGTCCTGCCAAGCTCGCATGCAGAAGCGAACGCAACGTGAGTAGCGCCCGCATATGAAAACGGTGTTTAAACATCATATGTGAGGTATCGCCGCGATTGTTAGAGCGAGAGCAATAATTCTAGCCCTAGACCTCCTCTGTAACGCAAAACATGCAACGTGTAGAATTTTTTTAAACAACGCCTATGGAGGGTAAAATTTGGTCGCCATTCCACGAGCGGGCGCAATTTTGAAGCGTGACATGTTGGGTATCAATTTACTCGGCGTAACATTATCTTTCACAATATAAAAAAAAATTGGGCTAACTTTACTGTTGTCTTATTTTTTTTAAAAAAGTGTATTTTTTCCAAAAAAAAAGTGCGCTTGTAAGACCACTGCGCAAATACGGTGTGACATATATAGTATTACGGCGACCGCCATTTTATTTTCTAGGGTGTTAGAACCCCCAAACATTATACATTTTTTTCTAAGTAATTTTCTAGCAAAAACTGTTTTTAACTTGTAAACAACAAATCTCAGAAAGAGACTCGGTCCTTAAAGCGGGGTTCCGGGCATAATTTTTCATTAGGGTTGTCCCAATACCACATTTTTGAGACAAATACCGATACTTTTTTTCAAGTACTCGCCGATACTAATTACCGATACTTTTTTTTAATGTCATGTGACAGTGGCAGTATTTTTTTTTTTACAGTGATTTCTTTTTTTTTTGGGGGGGGGGGGTGAATTGTCAGTGTGTTTTTTTATTTACATTTTATTTTTATTTATTTTTTAAATTATTTATTGCAATTCTTTTTATTTATTTTTTAATCAGCCCTGTTGGGGATCTTTGGTGAGATATCAGGGGTCTTAACAGACCTCTGACATCTCCCCTTTAAGACAGAGAAATGGACTAAGAACACAGATTCCCCAGTCCCTTTCTCTGCAGCCTCGGCTAAAATGAATGGAGAGAAGCTCCTCTCCATTCATAAACTGAGAGCCGGGTTTAGCGGCTCCTACCTCCACTCTCCATCCTGTCAAATTGAGGGGGAGAGCTGCACGGAGGGGGGAGAAGACAGCACGGAACTCAGGGGGGAGAAGACAGCACGGAGGGGGGAGAAGACAGCACGGAGGGGGGAGAAGACAGCACGGAGGGGGGAGAAGACAGCACGGAGGGGGGAGAAGACAGCACGGAGGGGGGAGAAGACAGCACGGAGGGGGGAAGAAGACAGCACGGAGGGGAGGGGGAAGAAGACAGCACGCAGGGGGGAGAAGACAGCATGAAGGGGGGGAGAAGACAGCACGGAGGAGGGAGGAGACCGCACGGAGGGGGGAGAAGACAGCACGGAGGGGGCGAAGACAGTACGAAGGGGGGGGAGACAGCATGGAGGGGGGGAGACAGCAGGAAGGGGGTGGAAGACAGCACGGAGGGGGAAGACAGCACGAAGGGGGGGGAGACAGCACGGAGGGGGGGAGACAGCACGGAGGGGGAAGACAGCACAGAGGGGGGGGAAGACAGCAGGGAGGGGGTGGAAGACAGCACGGAGGGGGGGAAGACAGCACGGAGGGGGGGAAGACAGCACGGAGGGGGGGAGACAGCACGGAGGGGGGAAGACAGCACGGAGGGGGGGAGACAGCACAGAGGGGGGGAAGACAGCACAGAGGGGGGCAAAGACAGCACAGAGGGGGGCGAAGACAGCGCGGAGGGGGGGAGACAGCACGGAGGGTGGAGGACAGCACGGAGGGGGACAGTCAGCGAGGATCGGTTCGGCTTTGGAGGGGAGTTAAAATCACCGATCAACTCTGTATAACTTTAACCAAAACAGCTGAAAAGGGGGCAGATCAGTGCTTGCAACTCCCCTGCCGCACCGATCACCCTGACTGCCCAACTATCGGGTGAAGCATCGGAGCATTTCCCCCGAGTACAAGTACTCTGGGAAATGCTCGGTATCGGTACCGATACTAGCATTGGTATCGGGACATCCCTAGTGGGCATGTGAAGCCCAGTTCTTTTTTTCTTCTTGGTTTTCAGAGAGAGGTGCATTCTGGGCGATTTTTAGGCACAGCAATGCCCAGAGACTCTTGGGAAATGAGTGTCATCATTTCCCAGGAGGCAATGGGGTCTTAGGACAGGAAGTTGAACTACCTAGGACTAGGAACTAGGCAGATTACGAAATCTGCCTAGTAACAGCCAGATAGAAGTGAGTAAAAAAAAAAGGAAGCTGTTAATAGAAAGTTCATTTTTAGGGTGGAACTCCGCTTTAAGTGGTTAAGGAGCTCATCTGCTAGCACCAGCATGTACAGCGATCTTTAGCCAGAATAGAGACATGCTCTATGGATTCATGTGATATAAGAATTATAGTGACAGGTCCACTTTGAGTTCTCTTCATTTACCCAACGCCCTTGAATACGGCTCAGTCTGAGCTCAGCCTTCTATGGCACGCATAGAAACATATGTCCGGGCAGCCAAAATCTTTCACAGTGACTGATGGTTCGAGTTCTTTATATTGCGGCCAAGAATTGATTCTTCCCTTGCCACAGGCCAGTCTTCCGAATGAAATATTCTTTGCTGTTTGCTGAGGCAGCCGATCCTTTGTAATGCATCAATCAGTGTTTACCTCACTGGATCAGCAGCTTTTACTTCATGGAAAAATATCATCGTTTTTGGTCAATTTCATTTTTATTTTATTTTTTACAAGATTGTAAACAGAGTTTATGCCATTTTTAAAACATTTGTATAAATTCTCTTTTTTTTTTTTTGCCGTCTGTGGGCCAGATTCATAGAGAAATACGTTGCGCAGCGGCGGCGTAACGTATTCCATTTACATTACACCGCCGCAGGTTTACAGCGTAAGTGCCTGATTCACAAAGCACTTACCTGTAAACTTGCGACGGTGTAACGTAAATCCGCTCGGCGCAAGCCCGCCTAATTCAAATGGGGCGGGCACCATTTAAATTAGGCGCGTTTCCGCGCCGAACGTACTGCGCATGTTCCGTCCGTCAAATTACCCGACGTGCATTGTGCTAAATGACGTCGCAAGGACGTCATTGGTTTCGACGTTAACGTAAATGGCATCTAGCGCCATTCACGGACGACTTACGCAAACGACGTGACATTTAAAATTTTGCCGCGGGAACGACTGCCATACTTAACATTGCTTAGACCACCTAGAGGGCATGCTTAGTTTTACGCGACGCATCACTACGGAAACAACGTAAATTTAGATCGACGGGCAAAGCGGACGTTCGTGAATCGCTGTAATTAGTCATTTGCATATTCTACGCCGACCGCAATGGAATCGCCACCTAGCGGCCGGCCTAGAATTGCAGCCTAAGATCCGACGGTGTAACACAGTTACACCTGTCGGATCTTAGGGCTATCTATGCGTAACCTGATTCTATGAATCAGTCGCATAGATACGACAATCGTATCTCAGAGATACGACGGCGTATCAGGAGATACGCCGTCGTATCTCTTCTCTGAATCTGGCCCCGTGTCTCCAATTGCGAGTTCTCTCTGAATTTCTTTCCTTAAAAGCACAACCAAGGGAGGAGAAATCTTCCCGAAGGACCCGGTACAGCGATTCTGTTGCTGGTAACTACTGCACTGATGGGCACTCATAGGCGGCACTGATGGGCACTCTTTGGCGGCACTGATGGGCACTCATGGGTGGCACTGATGGGTACTTATGGGTGGCACAGATGGGCACTGGGCATAGATGGGCACTAAGAGGTGGCACTGATTGTGTTAAAAAAAAATGTTATTGTTTTTTTTTTGTGCCTATTTTTGCTCTACTGAGCCCCGGGGGTCCAGTGTTGGCATCCAAAGGGGGGGCTGCGCTGATAAACAAGCGCAAACCCCCCCCCCCCCCGCCTGTAAGGAGAGCCACCAATCGTCTCTCCTCTACTCGCGTCTATCAGACGCGAGTGAGGAAGAGCCGATCAACGGCTCTTCCTGTTTACATCGTGATCAGCTGTGGTTGGACACGGCTAATCACGTGGTACAGAGCCTCCGCCCGTGGCTCTTTACCGAGATCGGAGATGCAGGGTGTCAGACTGACACCCTGCATCACTGATTGCCACGCTGCGCACCCCCACGGGCGCGCGCCGGCATGTAATCCTACAGGACGTCAATAGACGTCCAGTCAGGATTTCACAACCACTTCCCGGACATCAATTGACTATTGACCGGGCGGGAAGTGCTTAAGCAGAGTGGCAGCTGCACCTTAGAATGTGGTATGGGTCTAAATAAAGCTAAAATCCCCTTATTCCTGTCGGTGGGGGATTTCCCCCTTACTTTCCTCCTCAATTATAGTTGTGACCTGAACAGGGATGTAAGGAAATCTCCCAGTCAGAAGTGAGTCTTCAAACTGCAGCCCTTTGCTTGCCTTTATCCGGCCCTTAGACACCCACAATGGGCCACCATTTCTTCCACTGACACCGATGATGGGGCACTATTCCTTCCCCTGATATCAATGATTGGCAACTATTCCACCTCCTAACAGGGCCGCCTTTAAGGCAGGGAAAAAGGGGAAGCTGCCCTGGGCCCCGTCATTGTTGTGGGGCCCACAGCAGCTGCCTCATACTTGCCAACTATCCCAGTTTAAATTCCCTTGTCCCTTGAAGTTTTAGTCTTGTGCTGTGTCCTGATATCTCAGTGTGAAGTGCTACTACAAATGCTGCCCAGCTCTTCCCTATTGTTGTGTACAGATGACTCATATGCAGACCCTGTGTTTACATGAAAATAACTGTCATTCATATGTAAATAACTGGAGCATTCATATGTAAATAGGTCAGCGGCATTGATATGTAAATAAAGGCGGCATTCATATGTATATCATGCCCCTCTGCAGTGAGGAGATAATGTGCTGTAACCTCTTGCAACCGGTGAGCAGTATTACTGTACAGTAATCTCTAGCAACCAATCAACAAGCAAAAATCATGTGCTGTAACCTCTAGCAACTAATCAGTGAGCCGTAATGTGTGCTGTAACCTCTAGCAACCAGTCAGTAAGTGGTAATGATATGCTGTAACCTCTGGCAACCAATCGCAATCACTTACCTGATCTGATACAGTAAACTGATTTTAAGTCTAGCTGATATTTATTGTATGTCTCAGAGCAAGTGGAGAGAAAAATTGCAGGGGGGGGGGGCATTTCCAAACTACCATTCAGGGACACCCTCCCTTCCCAAAAATAAGCTTGTGCTGTAACAAATCACAGCACAGTGATTGGACACAAGAGGCGGGATTTATGATTTCTCCAATCACAAGCAGGGGGCGGGTTTGTACTCTGTAACGGAACGTCCCACACTCCGCTTGAGTGCTTCCGTCATATACCGCTTCCTATCAGTTTGGATATAGATATCAGATATTCCAGCTGCTCACAAGCACACAAAGAGACGAGACTTGTTTGTCTGCTGAACATGGAGTCTTTATTAGAACCAAGAATACAACCTTATATTCATATAAAGAGGAGGTAACCAGAACATAAATTAACATGAGCTAATTAACTACCGTATTTATCGGCGTATACCGCATACTTTTTTCCCCTTAAAATAAGGGGAAAATCGTGGGTGCGCGATATACGCCGATACCCGCTTCCCGCGCTCAGTTTGAATGCCTGCGCCGACATATACCGAGTGCAGTACACTCGGCTACATTCGGCCAGGCTCGGCTTCGCTCGTCCTCACGCATAAACGTCACAGAGCGTGAGCACAGGCGAAGCCGAGCCTGGCCGAATGTAGCCGAGTGTACTGCACTCGGTATATGTTGGCGGAGGCGTTCAAACTGAGCACGGGAAGCGGCACTTTGACGGGGTGACAGCGCGGGAGAAGCCGGGAGGACACCACCGAAGCCGCATACGGACACCGGACCCGACGAGGCCGCCCATGGACGCCGCGCAAGACAACAAAACTAAGTACTAAAATGTTTTTTTTACATGAATTGCAGGTCCACATTAGGGGTGCGCGCTATACGCCGGAGTAATCAGTAATCATTTACCCTGACTAGGTGACTCATAGATATGGCCTTTCAGGGTAGACGTCACATCTCCTCGCTCACCTGCTATACAAAACACATTATCATAAGTGTAAACACAGGACATCTTCACACAATAGCAGGGTCAATTAGCACAGAGAACAGACAGGTGGCTGGAGGTGACGGCATTAGCATCTCCTTACACTGTATGTCCCAACAGTATGAATCAGTCACTCTACTATGGCATATACAGGGTCCCCAGGCATACAGCTCACAAAGAGCACCGTTCCCCCAAATGCCAGGGCATGATCGCAGGGCAAAAGCGAGCAGTCAGTCCCCTCCAAAAGCCTCTGTCCCAGGTGAGTCTGTCACATACTCCTCCAAGCATTCCCGACCAGGACAAGTACTGTCAGTGAGTAAAGAGGTGATGTGGCGGCCTTTTTTGGGGGCATCAGATTGGCCCTGGGGGGTGGCTGTGTCAGTTTTATTTCGGGACACTGTATTGTCCTGGAATAAACGTGCCTGGGACAGACCTGCACAATTCGGGACTGTCCCGGGCAATCAAGTAATGGGGGCCAACAGCTTTCTGCCTTTCCTCTGCAACTAGAATCTGATCTAATCTAATCTAATCGTTCGCTTTTTTTTTTCTGAGTTTCATGTGCTCCCGTAGAAACGTCCCCCCAAAAGAATTGAGCAAAACTGCGCAAATTGATGAAGAGTGCCACTTCCTCGGCCTTGAAGTGTCTTCTAACTGTAATAAAATCATCTTGAGAGCTGTATTTCAGAGAGACTCAATTAAACAAATATTACTTTTGCTGCTTAAAGCTGCCGGCGATCACTTTATTGCGAGACGGTCCCAGCTGTCTGTTTTAAGGCTGGCGCTGATAAGTAATCATGCGCGATCAGGCAGATTTAAATTGCTTTGACAGCTCCAAGCACAGGTTCATTTTCTTAATCTAACTTTGCATTTCTAGAAGCAGATTATGTCGAGCGTATTGAGTATATTTTCGTCAATCGGAGGGACGGTAATCTCCCACCGCCGCTTCCGTTCTTCTACATAATCTAAGATGTTACAGAAAGTGATGGGGGGGGCGGGGGGGTGTTGTCCTATGAAGACCATCACCCCAGTTCAGCTCCGTAGTGGTCTACAAAGTGATCCAAAAGAAATTGTCCAGGATTGGGTTTACGGAGGGCAAAGACCCCGCCACTGGCATACTGTGGGGCGCGCAGCGGCTGGCAGCGCTTTACAGGAAAACTGTCACCAGAGACAGGAATGTGCCTGTGGAATACGGTGATATATTTTGGATTATGTGGCTACTTCAGATACTGACAGCTTCTGGCAATCTTCAGGAGAGAATTTTGACAGTATTTTGATAATCGTCATGAGTGTTTTTTGCACTGTCAGTCAGCTTCAGTAGGTATTCGCTGCAGCTTTCCATTAAAGTAGATCCTTATATGAGCTTTAGCAGGTTAACACTAAATTCCATGGAGATATAAACGACATCAATTATTGCAGCTCCATTTTCGTTAATGCATTATTAACCACTTAAGCCCCGGACCCACGGCTGGATTTCCTCTCCCTGCCGCCCCAAGGCCAGGTTCCACAATGCACCCCGTCCCCGCCAACCAACCCCCCCCCCCCCAAATCAATAGAAAATGTGCGGCACGGTTAGTTCAAATATGTTTTTATTTTTATTTATTTGTAGCTTGTCGCTTACTTTTTTACATTTTTGTATCATTTTCTTATTATTTTTCTTATTCTTTACTTGTTTTATTTTATTAATTTAATTATTATTTCTTATTATTTATTTATTTTTTATAAAAAAAAAAAATCACTTAACTTTTTTTCTATCACACAGGAGAAAACAATTCCCTGTGTGATAGCAATTGGAGGTGACATGTTCTCTTTATTGACCCTGTCACCTCCAAAACAGGAGTCCTAGCACTGTGCTATAACTCCTGTCACAGCTGACATGGGAAGAGCACAGCTCTCCCCTCTCACTGTGTACATCGGCAGCAGGGACAGGAGACAGACTCAGTGGCCGGGGGGAGGACGGAAACCGAAGACAGAGCCAGCAGAGAGAGGTATGTGGGGGGCGGACGGGAGCACATATTTTACAAGTGATTTCGCCGCAATCACTTGTTAACGAGCGAGCGGATTCCCCCATAACTTACCGCCCTAACTGTATGTTCCGGGCGTCGGGGGAATCCATGCCACTGCCGACCCTTGGAGCCCTGCCGCCCCAAGGCCTGGCCTCAGTGGCCTTGTGGGAAATCCGGGCCTGGCCGGACCAATATGCAGCTAAAATGCCCAGAGGTGTTTTTACAATTTGGCGCTGCGGTGCTTTAACTGGTAATTGCGCGGTCATGCAATGTTGTACCGAAACGAAATTTGCGTCCATTTCTTCCCACAAATAGAGCTTTCTTTTGGTGGTATTTGATCACCTCTGCGGTTTTTATTTCTTGTGCTATAAACAAAAATAGAACGACAATTTTTCAAAAAAATTCAATATTTTTTACTTTTTTCTATAATAAATATCCCCCAAAAATATATAAAAAAAAATTTTTTTTCCTCAGTTTAGGCCGATACGTATTCTTCTACCTATTTTTGGTAAGGAAAATCGCAATAAGAGTTTATCGGTTGGTTTGCGCAAAATGTATAGCGTTTGCAAAATAGGGGATAGTTTTATTGCATTTTTATTATTTTTTTTTTTTTTTTTTACTACTAATGGCGGCGATCAGCTATTTTTTTTTCATGACTGCGACATTACGGCGGACACTTCGGACAATTTTGACACATTTTTGGGACCATTGTCATTTTCACAGCAAAAAATGCATTTAAATTGCATTGTTTATTGTTAAAATGACAGTTGCCGTTTGGGAGTTAACCACAGGGGGCGCTGTAGGAGTTAGGGTTCACCTAGTGTGTGTTTACAACTGTAGGGGGGTGTGGCTGTAGGTCTGACGTCATCGATCGAATCTCCCTATAAAAGGGATCACTCGATTGATGACGCCGCCACAGTGAAGCACGGGGAAGCTGTGTTTACATACGGCTCTCCCCGTTCTTCAGCTCCTGGGAGCGATCGCGAGGGGGGCGGCTAGAAACGAATAGCTGCGCCCTCATCCCGGATGGCTCCCAGATGCTTACCGACCGCCGTATGTATCGGGGGGGTGGGGTCCCGATGGGACCTCCGACCCACGTCTAGGCAGCAACGTGCGGGCACGTCGTTCTGCCTGTCCGTGCCATTTTGCCGACGTATATGTACATGCGCCGGTCGTTAAGCGGTTAAAGCACAAATAAAATGGAGGTCCACACAAAAATGGAACCTCCGCTTTTCAGAACAATCCCCCCCCTCCAGTGTCACATTTGGCACCTTTAGGGGGGAGGGGGGTGCAGATACAGGTATTTGAACCCACTTCCGGGCATAGACCCCCGCAGAATCTGCGAGTGTCTACGTCACTAGCCCTCCCCCCCCCCCCCCCGCTGTCTTCTGGGAAACACACAGGTCCCAGAAGAGAGCAGGCAGCGCAACTCGTGCATGCGTAGTAAGGAATCGGGACATGAAGCCACAACGCTTCACTTCCTGATTCCCTCACCGAGAATGGCGGCAGGGGAAGCCGGGAGCCGAGCGATTGCTCGGCTTCGGCTGCCAACATTGCGGGCACCCTGGACAGGTAAGTGTCCATTTATTAAAAGTCAGCAGCTGCAGTATTTGTCCATCCAATGAAAAGAGCCGAGAAGACCGGGCCAAGAAGCCAGCGCGTTCATGATGCAGGACTTTCGAGGGCTCGGGGGGGGCTGGGGTGGCCTGTAAGCATCGGATGTTTTTCACCTTAATGCATAGGATGCCTTAAGGTGAAAAAACGCGAAGCTTTACAACCCCTTTAAATGTTAACCCTCTAGAATCTTGCCATGGCCTGTCTTGTCTATAGCAGTGTTGTGTGCCAGCTTGTGGTCTTTTGGCTACGGCTGGTCATTAGGGTTGCCACCTCATCCCTTTAAAACCAAACACATATGAATTACACAGGTTTTGAGGCAAATTTTATGCAGATAAGGCTCCAAGTGAGTTTAATTACCACCTTAATCAGCCACAGAACCTGTATAATTAATCTGTGTCCGATTTTAAAGGGATGAGGTGGCAACCCTACTAGTCAGACGTAGGCGTGAGCGTGCACACATTGGCGTGCTTGGGTTAACAAGCATCAGTGCGCATACATTAGTGTGCATCGGCATGCATCCCTGGTGCTGGGTGTGCTCTGTGATTTGGAGGTTATTTAAAGACATTCCTTTCTGGTGGCTGGTGCTGTGTTTTTACCATTAGATTGCTGATGCTCTGATTACCCATTGCTGACCCAGATCGCCTGACTCTGCTTTCATTTCCAACGCCTAGTGTCAGAAGAAGACGAACAGGTGGAGTTGGCAAACCAGGGTTGGCGATACCAAAGAATCCCATGGAGCACCATTTCAAGCGCTAAACATAGATTGATCCGGTAACTCCACCTCTAAAGGATGCCAGCATCCAGTAGAAGCTCGTCTAAGCTCAAAGTAATATATCTAGTGTCAAAAGAGGACAGCTACACACCGAAAAGTAGCCCAGTCCTAGTGTGTAAGAACGGCTTCAGCCTGTCTCCTCCCAGACCATGCCACTCTGACGGATTTCTCCCTTCTACAGGCTTAATCGTAGAGGCCCATTAGAGAGGCATGGCCTGGGAGGGGACGGGCTGAAGCTGTTCTTTCACACTAAGACTGGGCTACTTTTTGCAGTGTGGCTTTCCTCTTTTGACCCTAGTAGCTAGATTCACAGTTAGGTCGGCGTATCAGTAGATACGCCGACCTAACTCGGAATCTGCGCCGACCTAAGTTTAAGTGTATTCTCAAACAGAGATACACTTAAACCTATCTAAGATACGATGGCTTGCGCCGTCCTAACGTAGGGTGCAATATTTAGGCTGGCCGCTAGGTGGCGCTTCCATTGCGGTCGGCGTAGAATATGTAAATGACTAGATACGCCTATTCACGAACGTACGCCCGGCCGAGGCAGTACAGATACGCCGTTTACGTAAGGCATTATCAGGCCTAAAGATATTCCATCAAATAGTTGGAATAGTAATGTTAAAGTATGGCCGCCGTGCCCGCGTCAAAATTCGAAAATTTTACGTTGTTTGCGTAAGTCGTCCGTGAATAGGGATTTACATCCACGTCGAAATCAATAGGACCGTGCGGCATACTTGGCCGCAATGCACACTGGGAAGTGTAGGCGGACGGCGCATGCGCCGTTCCAAAAAAACGTCAATCACGTCAGGTCAAACCAAATTATCATAAAACACGCCCCCTCAGCCTATTTTGAATTAGGCGCGCTTGCGCCCACCGCATTTATGCTACGCCGCCGTAAGTTAGGAGGCAAGTACTTTGTGAATACAGTACTTGCCTCTCTGACTTAAGGCGGCGTAGCGTAAATACGCTACGCCGCCTTAAAGTTGCGCGCCCCTACCTGAATCTAGCTATAGGTATTTTACTTTGAGCATCCTACTGGATGCTGGCACCGGTCAACAGTAAAGCCACCAGATCAGTCTATGTTGGAGCTTGAAACGACACTCTATGGGGTTTGTTGGCATCTTCAACTCCGGTTGCCATCTCCACCTGTTTGTCCTCGCCATCTCCAACCTCTGTTGCCAACTCTGCCTTTTCCTGTTATTTGCTTTGGCTGTCCTGACCTGTAGCTTCATTCTTATTCTGTCACCTAAACGTAGATAGCTGCCATGACCATTTGGTGGGGGAAACCCAAGGGTCGCGACTTGGTGTCCGCTTGCAGCAAAGCAGCCGGGGAGGGTGGGCATTAGGTTCACTGACCCATCACTTCTTGTGGGGTGCTGTGGTGAAGACCAAGCTACCACTTAGACTCTGTGTCTTGGGGTAGCCTATGTTAACTGCTAGGGGTGTTGCCTGTAACACACATAGGATATACATTTGTGTGTATAAACAGTCTGGAGCCGTGTTTTTCCCTTGGAGGAGAGTTTCCCAGCCAGAAGGGCTGCTGCTCTTCCTGGCAGACCAGCTGAATATCAGCCGGCTGTATCCTGGCAGTCCAGTTGAGGATCGGCCGGCTGTATCCTGGCAGTCCAGTTGAGGATCGGCCGGCTGTATCTGTGTGTGTATAAACAGTCTGGAGCCTTGGACAGCAGTGTTCTTCTCTAGGATGAGCGTTTCCAAGCCAAAAGGCCTGCTGCTCTTCCTGGCAGTCCAGCTGAAGATCGGCACACGGACCGAATGTCGGCCAGTTTCTGTTAATCTGGGCAATGCCACCTGATATTCGGCCCGTGTGTATGCGGCTTTAGATCATAGAGATTTTATCTCACGAGAAGAAGAGAAAAAGGCGCACCAGCCTAGTGTGTTACCATAATAACAATTTAATAGAATACAAATGTAATAAAAAACTACTCACAAAGAAAGCAGCATCATAGGCTTGTCAACAACGCTGTAGTAAATACCCCTCAAACCACACTCCAATTGGGGGGATGAAGGTGTATCACGCATTTAGAGGTACGAAGGACCTCTTCCTCAGAGCCCAGCAGTCAGGAAGAGGTCCTTTCAGAAGGAATGCACAGAGTGCAGAGTTCAGGAGGGATGCACACAGAGTGCAGTGTTCAGGAGGGATGCACACAGAGTGAAGAGTTCAGGAAGGATGCACACAGAGTGCAGAGTTCAGGAGCGATGCACACAGAGTGCAGAGTTCAGGAGCGATGCATACAGAGTGCAGAGTTCAGGAGCGATGCACACAGAGTGCAGAGTTCAGGAGGGATGCACACAGAGTGCAGTGTTCAGGAGGGATGCACACAGAGTTGAGAGTTCAGGAGGGATGCACACAGAGTGCAGTGTTCAGGAGGGATGCACACAGAGTTGAGAGTTCAGGAGGGATGCACACAGAGTGCAGTGTTCAGGAGGGATGCTCACAGAGTGCAGAGTTCAGGAGGGATGCACACAGAGTGCAGAGTTCAGGAGGGATGCACACAGAGTTGAGAGTTTAGGAGGGATGCACACAGAGTGCAGAGTTCAGGAGGGATGCACACAGAGTTGAGAGTTTAGGAGGGATGCACACAGAGTGCAGAGTTCAGGAGGGATGCACACAGAGTGCAGAGTTCAGGAGGGATGCACACAGAGTTGAGAGTTCAGGAGGGATGCACACAGAGTGCAGAGTTCAGGAGCGATGCACACAGAGTGCAGTGTTCAGGAGGGATGCACACAGAGTGCAGAGTTCAGGAGGGATGCACACAGAGTTGAGAGTTCAGGAGGGATGCACACAGAGTTGAGAGTTCAGGAGGGATGCACACAGAGTGCAGTGTTCAGGAGGGATGCACACAGAGTTGAGAGTTCAGGAGGGATGCACACAGAGTGCAGAGTTCAAGAGGGATGCACACAGAGTGAAGCGTTCAGGAAGGATGCACACAGAGTGCAGTGTTCAGGAGGGATGCACACAGAGTTGAGAGTTCAGGAGGGATGCACACAGAGTGCAGAGTTCAAGAGGGATGCACACAGAGTGAAGCGTTCAGGAAGGATGCACACAGAGTGCAGTGTTCAGGAAGGATGCACACAGAGTGCAGAGTTCAGGAGGGATGCACACAGAGTGCAGAGCTGTCACTTGTAAACACAGAAACCGTACTTCTGTGTTTACAAGTGATTGTGGTGAGCAGCCCCCCCCCTCCTCCCAAGGAGTTCCACCAAGTTCCCCCTTAAAAAAAGCCCTGCTTCTACATGCTGCAGAAGCTTTTCATACGTCTTTAGCCAGCTTGACATGGAATATCATTCCACTAACATGATTTGCAAGACATCTGTCAGAAACGAGATGAAAAGGGAGATCTGGTATCACAGGTTTTCTATCAACAATGTAACACACGCTTATGTTATATTGCTGTTTGAGGGAGTCATGCTGACAGGTGGTGGGAGTCCCTTATGTAAGATCATCGGAGATGTATCTCAAATGCTCACGGTGAGCCCTATTTTTTTTTTTTGTTTCTTTTTTTTTCACCATGTGGGTGGTGACTGCGATACGATCCGAATCTTTCTTTATCCCGAGCTCAGTGGTATCCTATCAAACCCTCTCGTCTCTTCTCCAGATAATGATGTTGACTCGTTACGAGGCCAAATCCCGAGGGACCAAAGTTAGACACCCCCGTCACATCACCTCGGTATAAATTTATGTCATTTTAGCGAAGCGGTTGGCGTAATGAGCCGACTTACAATCGATTTTCCTTCTTCCTTCCACCCTTGTCTCTCTTAAAAAAAAAAAGTATTCTTTGGTATGTCGGCGTTACCTCGGTATGAATCACTAAGCATCGCTGTCCTATTACTTTTTCTTCGTTCCGCTTAAAATGCCGCCTTGTTGGCAAGGAGTTTTTCGATTTTTTTTCACTAGGCGCGTACGGCTGACAATGAATATTTTTTCCATTGAAGGCCTCCGCTACTAGCGTTTCTATGGCAACAGGCTTCCAGAGGTCTTGTTGCGCGCTAGGTCTTTGATCCTTTTGAGCTCCCCGCTGCAATGTCCCTCTAACGGTTACAAACAAGGGGTGGAGGAGACGGGACGAGGGAATAAAAACTTTACTGTTGACAGAAAGGAAATAGATTAGGCGCGAATTAGTCTCGACACGCTCTGCCCATAAATCCGGTGGCGGCTTCTTTGGCTGGTACCTAATTTATCTTCTTGTTTATCTCCCCCCTTGCCCGCCTCCTGATGCTTGGACAGTGGCCTACTTGTTGCTCTCCATTCTTCCTGCATAATCATGAGCAACGGCCCTTAATTACCGCGGATTCACTTATGATTGTCTCGCTCTCTACACATTCCCTCTGCTTGCCGCCATGTTGGCATGGCAACCATTCAGAGGCAAGAAAGGCCTGCTGGGTCAGCTGTGGTCGCTCAGTGGCTTAGTTAATGGTACTTATTCAAATATGGCACAAGAGATAAGAGAGAGAGAGAGATTGGACAGGCTGAGCGACGCTTAGCTGGGAATCTCTTGGGGAAGGTTTTGTGGATAATAAGGAAATAAAATGGCTTTTTGAAGTTTTCATTCAGCGGAGGATAAAAGATGACAGCAAGAAGGGTGCGCTGCAAGCTACTACCTTTCATGTGCGTGTTCCGGAATAAACAGGGACGCAATTAATTTCACGTTGCATTCTTTTGTTTGCCTACTTAATTACCTACCGTATTTATCGGCGTATATCGCGCACTTTTTTGCCCTGAAAATCAGGGCAAAATCGTGGGTGCGCGATATACGCCGATACCCGCGCCAAGTTTTGAATACTGCGCTGACATATACCGAGCGCAGTACACTCGGGTATATTCGGCCAGTCTCGGCTTCTTCCGCGGTCACGTCCTGGACGTACAGGACGTGAGCGCGACAGTTGCCGAGCCTGCCCGAGTGTACTGCGCTCGGTATATGCTGGCGCAGTATTCAAAACTCGGCGCGGGAAACGAGCGGGGAGGACGCGAGGACGCCGCAGAAGGACGCCAGACCCGCCGAAGAGGACACCGGACCCGCCGCAGGACACCCGAAGCCGCAGAAGGACGCCGGACCCGACGAGGCCGCCGATGGACGCCGCGCAAGACACCAAAACTGTAAGTACAAAAATAACTTTTTTTCCACAGGATTGGGGGGTGCGCGGTATACGCGGGAGCGCGTTATACCGCGATAAATACGGTACTCGGTTTAACCTGTTGGGCATCTCCTGCTTGTGTTATCTGGGTAGGTCCGTTTTGAAGACCCATACCCACCACCACTTGTGTCCACCAGTATACCTGAAACGCACCTTAACCACTGACAACTTACGAAAGAGACTTAAATGCAAAAAAAATATATATATTTAGACTTAAATACAAAAAAAAATGGAAATTCTGGGCCATATTCTCGTAGATATCCGGCGGGCGGCGCGTAAGCCATTTACACTCCGCCGCCCCAACCTACAGGAGCAACTGCTGTACTCCCCAAACACTTGCTCCGTAGTTTGGGGCGGCGGAGTGTATTTGGCCCGGCGTATCCCCGCGTATCTCCAAGGGGGCGGCTTCTATTTAAATTAAGCGCGCCCCCGATTCTAACGAACTGCGCATGCGCCGGGCTTAAAATAGCCCAGTGCGCATGCTCCAGTTCTCGGCGTAAAACGTCAATGACGCCGACGTGTGTGTTATTGACGTAAAGTCGTATTCAAGAACGACTTGGTAAAACGACGTACCCGACGGGAAAACACGACGCGGACCCAACGCCATACTTAACATGGCCTACGTGGGACTGGCGTAAGGTTACCCCTCATATAGCAGGGGTAACCTTACGCCTACGCAAACGACGTAAGCGACGGTTACGCGACGCGAATTCGTTTGGGAATCGGCGTATCAGGCTCATTTGCATAAACAAATGAGACCTGAACGTAAACGCCACCTAGCGGCCGGCGGAGTAATTACATTTAAGATCCGACAGTGTAAGTGACTTACACATGTCGGATCTTCAGTGTATCTATGCGAAAATGATTCTAAGAATCAGTCGCATAGATACACGGGCCAAAAAAGAGAGATACGATGGAGTATCCTGAGATACTCCATTGTAACTTTACTCAGAATATGGCCCTTTGTCATTTTAAAAAATGACAACAAAAAAATGTGTCTTTAAGACGCATGGGCGGAACTGACGTTTTGACGTCACTTCCGTCCCTGCTAGGCTATGGGGACAGGTGGGTGCCATCTTGCCCTCACTTGCATCCCCACACAGCAGGCTGAGGGACCTGATCGCCTCCGCCGCACACTATGGCACATTGCACAGGTAAGACTAGATTGCCGTGTGACAGGGAGACTGAACAGACTACCCATATTTCAGAGAGACTGACCGAACTGTTGAGTTAATGAGAGATTGACCAAGCTGCCAAGTTATAGAAAGACAGACCAGGCTGCCAAGTTATAGAGAGACTGACTAGGCTGCCAAGTTATAGAGAGACTGACTAGGCTGCCAAGTTATAGAGAGACAGACCAGGCTGCCAAGTTATAGAGAGACTGACTAGGCTGCCAAGTTATAGAGAGACTGACTAGGCTGCCAAGTTATAGAGAGACAGACCAGGCTGCCAAGTTATAGAGAGACTGACTAGGCTGCCAAGTTATAGAGAGACTGACTAGGCTGCCAAGTTATAGAGAGACAGACCAGGCTGCCAAGTTATAGAGAGACTGACTAGGCTGCCAAGTTATAATGAGACTTGCCAAGCTGCCAAGTTATAGAGAGACAGACCAGGCTGCCAAGTTATAGAGAGACAGACCAGGCTGCCAAGTTATAGAGAGACTGACTAGGCTGCCAAGTTATAATGAGACTTGCCAAGCTGCCAAGTTATAGAGAGACAGACCAGGCTGCCAAGTTATAGAGAGACTGACTAGGCTGCCAAGTTATAATGAGACTTGCCAAGCTGCCAAGTTATAGAGAGACAGACCAGGCTGCCAAGTTATAGAGAGACAGACCAGGCTGCCAAGTTATAGAGAGACTGACTAGGCTGCCAAGTTATAATGAGACTTGCCAAGCTGCCAAGTTATAGAGAGACAGACCAGGCTGCCAAGTTATAGAGAGACTGACTAGGCTGCCAAGTTATAATGAGACTTGCCAAGCTGCCAAGTTATAGAGAGACAGACCAGGCTGCCAAGTTATAGAGAGACAGACCAGGCTGCCAAGTTATAGAGAGACTGACTAGGCTGCCAAGTTATAATGAGACTTGCCAAGCTGCCAAGTTATAGAGAGACAGACCAGGCTGCCAAGTTATAGAGAGACTGACTAGGCTGCCAAGTTATAATGAGACTTGCCAAGTTACAGAAGGACAGACCAGGCTGCCAAGTTATAGGGAGACTGACTAAGCTGCCAACATATAGAAAGAGAGACCAGGCTGCCATGTTATGGAAAGAGAGACCAGGCTGCCAAGTTATAGAAAGAGAGACCAGGCTGCCAAGATATAGAAGGACAGACTGAGCTGCCAAGTTATAGAGAGACTGGCCAGGCTGCCAAGTTATAGGGAGACTGACCAGGCTGCCAAGTTATAGGGAGACTGACTAAGCTGCCAAGTTATAGAAAGACAGACCAGGCTGCCAAGTTATAGGGAGACTGACCAAGCTGCCAACATATAGAAAGAGAGACCAGGCTGCCAAGTTATAGGGAGACTGACCAAGCTGCCAAGTTATAGAAAGAGAGACCAAGCTGCCAAGTTATAGAAGGACAGACTAAGCTGCCAAGTTATAGAGAGACTGGCCAGGCTGCCAAGTTATAGAAGGACAGAGTGAGCTGCCAAGTTATAGAGAGACTGGCCAGGCTGCCAAGTTATAGAAGGACAGACTGAGCTGCCAAGTTATAGAAAGACAGACCAGGCTGCCAAGTTATAGGGAGACTGACCAAGCTGCCAACATATAGAAAGAGAGACCAGGCTGCCAAGTTATAGGGAGACTGACCAGGCTGCCAAGATATAGAAAGAGAGACCAGGCTGCCAAGTTATAGAAGGACTGACCAGGCTGCCAAGATATAGAAAGAGAGACCAGGCTGCCAAGTTATAAAAGGACAGACCAGGCTGCCAAGTTATAGAGCAGTGGTTCTCAACCTGGGGGTTGGGACCCCCTCAGGGGTCGAATGGCAATTTGCCAGGGGTCGCCGAATCCTGGGCTGTTCCTGAAGCCTGCACCACTCTTCCAGCCTTTTTGCGGAAGCAGCCCAGCTGGGCTGTCCCTGGAGCCCGCGGCCGCCCACTCAGCCTTTTCGCAGCTGCCCATTCAGTTCACGGCATGGGTGGGGGGCAGAGACTAGAGGTCAGCTGACTGGTGAGGAATGTGAAGTGGGAGGGGCTGGGGAGACCCTATGTCCTGATTAGGGCATAGGTGACCTTGATCAAGAGCACCTAAGTAGGCTGATCAGACCTCAGCCCAGTGCTGCCTCTGATCCCACCCCCCACCAGCACTGCCACTCATCCCAACTTCCCGCCAGCACTGCCACTCATCCCAACTTCCCGCCAGCACTGCCACTCATCCCAACTTCCCGCCAGCACTGCCACTCATCCCAACTTCCCGCCCGCACTGCCACTCATCCCAACTTCCCGCCAGCACTGCCACTCATCTCAACTTCCCGCCAGCACTGCCACTCATCCCAACTTCCCGCCAGCACTGCCACTCATCCCAACTTCCCGCCCGCACTGCCACTCATCCCAACTTCCCGCCAGCACTGCCACTCATCCCAACTTCCCGCCCGCACTGCCACTCATCCCAACTTCCCGCCAGCACTGCCTCTCATCCCAACTTCCCGCCAGCACTGACACTCATCCCAACTTCCCGCCCGCACTGACACTCATCCCAACTTCCCGCCCGCACTGACACTCATCCCAACTTCCCGCCCGCACTGCCACTCATCCCAACTTCCCGCCCGCACTGACACTCATCCCAACTTCCCGCCAGCACTGCCACTCATCCCAACTTCCCGCCCGCACTGCCACTCATCCCAACTTCCCGCCCGCACTGACACTCATCCCAACTTCCCGCCAGCACTGACACTCATCCCAACTTCCCGCCAGCACTGCCACTCATCCCAACTTCCCGCCCGCACTGCCACTCATCCCAACTTCCCGCCCGCACTGCCACTCATCCCAACTTCCCGCCAGCACTGCCACTCATCCCAACTTCCCGCCCGCACTGACACTCATCCCAACTTCCCGCCCGCACTGCCACTCATCCCAACTTCCCGCCCGCACTGACACTCATCCCAACTTCCCGCCAGCACTGCCACTCATCCCAACTTCCCGCCCGCACTGCCACTCATCCCAACTTCCCGCCCGCACTGACACTCATCCCAACTTCCCGCCAGCACTGACACTCATCCCAACTTCCCGCCAGCACTGCCACTCATCCCAACTTCCCGCCCGCACTGCCACTCATCCCAACTTCCCGCCCGCACTGCCACTCATCCCAACTTCCCGCCAGCACTGCCACTCATCCCAACTTCCCGCCAGCACTGCCACTCATCCCAACTTCCCGCCAGCACTGCCACTCATCCCAACTTCCCGCCAGCACTGCCACTCATCCCAACTTCCCGCCAGCACTGCCACTCATCCCAACTTCCCGCCAGCACTGCCACTCATCCCAACTTCCCGCCAGCACTGCCACTCATCCCAACTTCCCGCCCGCACTGCCACTCATCCCAACTTCCCGCCAGCACTGCCACTCATCCCAACTTCCCGCCAGCACTGCCACTCATCCCAACTTCCCGCCAGCACTGCCACTCATCCCAACTTCCCGCCCGCACTGCCACTCATCCCAACTTCCCGCCCGCACTGACACTCATCCCAACTTCCCGCCAGCACTGACACTCATCCCAACTTCCCGCCAGCACTGCCACTCATCCCAACTTCCCGCCCGCACTGCCACTCATCCCAACTTCCCGCCCGCACTGCCACTCATCCCAACTTCCCGCCAGCACTGCCACTCATCCCAACTTCCCGCCAGCACTGCCACTCATCCCAACTTCCCGCCAGCACTGCCACTCATCCCAACTTCCCGCCAGCACTGCCACTCATCCCAACTTCCCGCCAGCACTGCCACTCATCCCAACTTCCCGCCAGCACTGCCACTCATCCCAACTTCCCGCCCGCACTGACACTCATCCCAACTTCCCGCCAGCACTGCCACTCATCCCAACTTCCCACCAGCACTGCCACTCATCCCAACTTCCCGCCAGCACTGACACTCATCCCATTCCCTCCACCAAGGAGTAAGAGAAGGAATAAAAATAGAGAATACATGGAAGGGAGAGGAAAAGAGGAGGAGGAACAAAGAATAAGAGAAAGAACAAGAAAGACAGCTAGAGAGAGGGATGGGGCAAGTTACAGAGACTGCCAAGACAGTCCAAATTGCAGAGAGGCTAACCAGGCTCTCTAAATTACACAGTGACTGATCAGACTCCTACGTTTTAGAAAGACAGGCCAGTTCAAGTTACAAAGCAGTCTGGTGTATCTCTCTGTAACGTGGTGGTCTGGGGCGTTACTCTGTAACTTGGTAGTCTGGTGAGCCTCCCTGTAACTTGGTAGTCTGGTGAGCCTCCCTGTAACTTGGTAGTCTGGTGAGCCTCTATGTAACTTGGTAGTCTGGTGAGCCTCCATATAACTTGGTAGTCTGGTGAGCCTCTCTGTAACTTGGTAGTCTGGTGAAACTCTCTGTAACTTGGTAGTCTGGTGAGCCTCTCTGTAAATTTGTAGTCTGGTGAGCCTCCCTGTAACTTGGTAGTCTGGTGAGCCTCTCTGTAACTTGGTAGTCTGGTGAGCCTCCATATAACTTGGTAGTCTGGTGAGCCTCCCTGTAACTTGGTAGTCTGGTGAGCCTCTCTGTAACTTGGTAGTCTGGTGAGCCTCCATATAACTTGGTAGTCTGGTGAGCCTCTCTGTAACTTGGTAGTCTGGTGAGCCTCCATATAACTTGGTAGTCTGGTGAGCCTCTCTGTAACTTGGTAGTCTGGTGAAACTCTCTGTAACTTGGTAGTCTGGTGAGCCTCTCTGTAAATTTGTAGTCTGGTGAGCCTCCCTGTAACTTGGTAGTCTGGTGAGCCTCCCTGTAACTTGGTAGTCTGGTGAGCCTCCCTGTAACTTGGTAGTCTGGTGAGCCTCCCTGTAATTTGGTAGTCTGGTGAGCCTCTCTGTGACTTGGTAGTCTGGTGAGCCTCTCTGTAACTTGGTAGTCTGGTGAGCCTCCCTGTAACTTGGTAGTCTGGGAAGCCTCTCTGTAACTTCATAGTCTAGTGAGCCTCTCTGTAACTTGGTAGTCTGGTGAGCCTCTCTGTAACTTGATAGTCTGGTGAGCCTCTATGTTAGTCTGGTGAGCCTCTCTGTAACCTAGTAGTCTGGTGAGCCTCTATGTTAGTCTGGTGAGCCTCTCTGTAACCTAGTAGTCTGGTGAGCCTCTATGTTAGTCTGGTGAGCCTCTCTGTAACCTGGTAGTCTGAGTCTCTCTGCAATTTGGCAACCTGGTCTGTCTTTCTGTAACTGAAAAGTGTGGTCAGTCTTTTTGTAAATTGATAGTCTGGTCAGTCCTTGAAATTCAGTAGTCTGACCAGTCTCTCTGAAACTTTATAGTCTAGTCCAGGGATCTTCAAACAATGGCCCTCCAGCTGTGGTGGAACTACACTTCCCATGAGGCATTGTAAAATTCTGACATTCACAGACATGACTAGGCATGATAGGGAATTATAGTTCCTGAACAACTGGAGGGCCACAGTTTTAAGACCCATGGTCTAGTCATTGTCTCTGTAACGTAGCTGTCTGGTCAATTCTTGAAATTCAGTAGTCTGGTCGGTTCTTGAAATTTGGTAGGCTGATGATTTGGTTTTATATGTGTGTGCTTTTTGAATAGCCGATCATAATACAGATTTAACAAATGGTTTTAAACCAGGGCTCGACAAAATCCGGGCGCCCGGTCGCAATTGTGACAAGAAATAGTGACCTGGCGCCTGGGGAAGCTTAGGCGGCTTTGCGGCCTTCTGCAGGCATAAGCATCCTTCTGTGATCTGGCGCCATCTTGTGGTGGCCGTTGGCATTACAAGTAAAACAGCAACCCAGCAATTCTAATGTGTTTCTCACTGTGTTTTCACTGCCATCTCCTTCACCTCTAATTAGAGCCCCCAAACATTATATATATTTTTTATTCTAACACCCTAGAGAATAAAATGGCAGTCATTGCAATACTTTCTGTCACACCGTATTTGCGCAGCGGTCTTACAAGCGCACTTTTTTTGGGGTAAAAAATACACTTTTTTTTAATTAAAAAATAAGACAACAGTAAAGTTGGCCCAATTCTTTTTATATTGTGAAAGATAATGTTACGCTGAGTAAATTGATACCCAACATGGCACGCTTCAAAATTGCGTCCGCTCGTGGAATGGCGACAAACTTTTACTTTTACGTCTCCATAGGCGACGTTTAAAAAATTCTACAGGTTGCATGTTTTGAGTTACAGAGGGGGGTCTAGGGCTAGAATTATTGCTCTCGCTCTCTACCAATCGCGGCGATACCTCACATGTGTGGTTTGAATACTGTTTACATATGCGGGAACTACTCAGGAATGCGTTCGCTTCTGCGCGCAAGCTTAGCGGGACGGGGCGCGTTTTCTGGCTCCTAACTTTATTTAGCTGGCTCCTAGATTCCAAGCAAATTTGTCAAACCCTGTTTTAAACAATCACCTACATTGATGACTGATCATATTTTCAATCAATATGTTCTTTTGATATTTAAATCACTCTTACTTACAAATTGGTAAGTGTATGTATGACCACCATAAGAGCAGTGTGCAGGACTGTCACTTCTGAGTGTTATGTAGAGCCGCACAGGCTGTCACATTTGATTAGGATGGAGGAATGTGTCGGTATTTCATGTGATGTGCCCAGCAGGCAGACCGTGAACAAGACAAGTACTGGAGGAGAATTGTCTGCACACAGCTGTACTGTCCTGCAGTCAGCGGTTATTGTTACCTTCTGAAGAGCATCCTGCAGCAAAGACAGGTACTGCCAATTTGGTTTCAGCACTTCGTCCTCGAGAACAATAGGCACTGTCGGAGGTATATACAACGTTGGCAGGGGCTGAACCTAGTTAGTCTGCCTAAAAGAGACTGGGGTAGATTCAGAAAGAATTTACACCGGCGTATCTATTGATACGCTGCGTAAATTCAAATCTGCGCCGGCGTATCTTCTTTCTGTATTCAGAAAGCAAGATACGCCGACATTAGCCTAAGATCCGACTGGCGTAATTCTCTTACGCCGCCGTATCTTAGGGTGCATTCTCACGCTGACCGCTAGGTGGCGCTTCCGTCGTTTTCGGCGTAGAGTATGCAAATTACCTAGATACGCCGATTCACAAACGTACGTGCGCCCGGCGGTAGTTTTTTACGTCGTTTGCGTAAGGCTTTTTCCGGCGTAACGTTGCTCCTGCTTCTATGAGGCGCACGCAATGTTAAGTATGGACGTCCTTCCCGCTTAGTTTTTTGATTTTTTTACGTCGTTTGCGTAAGTCGTTCGCGAATAGGGCTGGACGTAATTTACGTTCACATTGAAAGCAATGACGATTTGCGTCGGAATTTCGAGCATGCGCACTGGGATTCTTTCACGAACGGCGCATGCGCCGTTCGTAAAATACGCAGGGTCAACCTAATTTGTATAAAACACGCCGCCCTCAACATCATTTGAATGACGCGGGCTTACGCTGGCCCCATTTACGCTACGCCGCCGTAAGTTAGGAGGCAAGTGCTTTGTGAATACAGCACTTGCCTCTCAAACTTACGGCGGCGCATTATAAATACGATACGCTGCGCCGCCGTAATACTAGGCGCATCTACCTGAATCTAGCCCACTGTACACTATATTATCAGCAAGCATCAATATCATCGCCCCCTAGTGGATTCTCTGGAGTACTAAACAGAAAATCCACTCCAGAGAAGAAGTTAAAGAGGAACTGCAGTCCGCTCACATAATTTGTAATAAAATCATCTTTGCCATTCTGAAGCTTCCCTCCAACCTCAAGGAAGTGAAGAGGCAGCAGCTTCAGCTGCCCACGGTTAAATGGACTCAGTGGAGGGAGATTTCTGCAGCATATTTGGCAAGTACAGAATCACAGTATACTGTATATAAAATAATATGCAAAGTGGTTGGAGGGAAGCTTCAGAACGGCAAAGATGTTTTATTACAAATTATGTGAGCGGACTGCAGTTCCTCTTTAACCACTTAACCCCCGGACCATATTGCTGGTCAAAGACCAGAGCACTTTTTGCGATTCGGCACTGCGTCGCTTTAACAGACAATTGAGCGGTCGTGCGACGTGGCTCCCAAACAAAATTGGCGTCCTTTTTTTCCCACAAATAGAGCTTTCTTTTTGTGGTATTTGATCACCTCACCGCGCTATAAACAAAAATAGAGCGACAATTTTGAAAAAAAATAATATTTTTTACTTTTTGCTATAATAAATATCCCCCAAAAATATATAAAAAAACATTTTTTTTCCTCAGTTTAGGCTGATACGTATTCTTCTACATATTTTTAATAAAAAAAAAATCGCAATAAACGTTTATTGATTGGTTTGCGCAAAAGTTATGGCGTCTACAATATAGGGGGTCGTTTTATGGCATTTTTATTAATATTTTTTTTTACAAGTAATGTCGGCGATCAGCGTTTTTTTTCCGGTACTGCGACATTATGGCGGACACTTCGGACACTTTTGACACATTTTTGGGACCATTGTCATTTTTATAGCGATCAAGTGCTATAAAAATGCATTGGATTACTATAAAAATGTCACTGGCAGGGAAGGGGTTAACACTAGGGGGCGGGGAAGGGGTTAAGTATGTTCCCTGGGTGTGTTCTAACTGTAGGGGGGGTGGCCTCACTAGGGGAAATGACTGATCGCTGTTCATATATTTCTCCCCTGACAGGTCCTC
The DNA here is from genome assembly GCF_905171775.1 of Rana temporaria. Taxonomy (NCBI): domain Eukaryota; kingdom Metazoa; phylum Chordata; class Amphibia; order Anura; family Ranidae; genus Rana; species Rana temporaria. The sequence continues at coordinate 522,733,574 of NC_053490.1, forward strand.
GCTCTTTAACGAGCAATCGTGGGTGCCCGGCGGGGATCGTGCTGCCTACCTAAAACCCTTGCCAGACCGGGGACATCAAAGTGCCACGAAAGGAGGTCCCAACGCAGCGGACATGGGGGGGGGGGGGGACGGGCCATGGATGGGCTGACTGTCCAAATGGTCGAGAAGATATATCAGTAGTAGTAAGAACAATTGGTATAAATCGCCAGGGATAGGGACAAGGGAAGGTGAGTGGGGAGGGGTGATGGTGGGGGAATGTGCTTGTAGTAAGAGCGTGTAGAAGTGGTACAGGGACGTGACCAAGGTGCCCAGGGGGTCATTATGACCCCCTGGGCAGCCCCTTGTGGATGCTTGGGTTGTGGCGTGGGCGGTCCTCGCGGCATGCGTTTAGGCTTACTATCCCTTCCACAATATCCAATCAGATAGGAGGTTACCACCTCCCTGATTGTATGTTCAATTTTCTTAAGTTTGACCATACCACCACCTGGTACTCGGAGTATTTACCATATTCTCCGTGCTGCATCATTATGGTGTATTGTGTATTTTACACTTGCCTCATGGCCTGTTTCTTGTCGCATCCCGGGTACCCCCATACCGGGCTTCCCTTGTCATTTTGTCATTAGGGGTAGGGTATACAATCCCATACCCATAACATTGATACCTATATTTATTTGTTTTTGTAATTGTTTTAATTTTCATTTCTATTGTGATCACATATTTACCTTCTTTATTTATCATTTGAACCCAGCTGCCTGCCTTTCTCCCGCCTGGCTCGGGACTCTTAGATGCCCCCTGGTGCCCCTATGTGGTCCTATTCATTACACAGTATTGATACTATGCAGGTATAACACGTTTTATCTACTTCTCCTCTTTCTCCCTCCCCCCTCCTCTTCCCCTTCCTCCTCTGTTCTTCCCCCTTTTTCCCCCCTCCCCCTCCCTTTGCCTTTTCTCTTTCCTCCCTCTCTGAGAATATGGTAAATACTCAGAGTACCAGGTGGTGGTATGGTCAAACTTAAGAAACTGTGTGTGGGGGGGGGGGGGAATGGGCTACCACTGACATGACAGAGATCACCGCTCCCGATGACAGGGAGGAGTAGATCCCTGTCCTGTCACTAGGCAGAACAGGGAAATGCCTTGCTTACATAGGCATCTCCCCGTTCTGCCTCTCGGTCTCACGATCGCGGGCCGCCAGCGAACATAAAGTTCACGGGATCCAGGGGGCACACTCGTGCGGCGGGCGCGCCCGCAAGGCGGCAAATTTAAAGGGACGTACCTGTATGCCATTTGCCATTTGCCTGCCTGTGCCATTCTGCCAACGTATATGTGTGTGCGGCGGTCGGCAAGTGGTTAAAGCCATCTGCCTAACAAAAAAAAAAAAATATTGAGGTTAGAACTACCGTATTCTTTTTTTTCTTTTATAATTTCTTCCTCTAACTCCCGTATTTAACATCAAAGTAATAATGTACATTTACTTAGGAGGTCGGCGAGTGGTAAAAGTGTATTTTTTTCCCAAAAAATGCGCTTGAAAAAACACTGCGCAAATACCATGTGACATAAAAATTTGCAACACCCACCATTTTATTCTATAGGGCCTTTGCTAAACACCCTAAAGGTGGGTGCCGCACCTGGAACCAGGAACCCGCGAAGAACCAAGAACAACGGCTTCCGCCGCTGAAATGCTCCCTCCCAGCATGCACAGCGAGGCTCAACTCCTCTCATTGGCTGCTGGGAAGAAGCGGCTCCGCCTGGACCTCTCTGGTGCCACCTGCCGGCCAGGGATGGTACCACATCCCTAGAACGCAGTCTGACCCACAGAACAATCCAGATTTTGCGACAGCCAAATTTAACACAATTAGGAATGAGAGCAAATTACCTCTCTCATTCTCCCACTAACTTTAGCGTAGTGCCTTTACTGAAAGTAAGGGGGCGCTACAAGTGTTTGGGGGTTCTAAGTAATTTTCTGCAAGTCGAATTACATGTAGGAGAGAAGTGTCAGAATTGGCCCGGTTGGCAAGTGGTCAAACACCCCTCTATATCAGCCACGTATCATTACCTGGTGATAGCGAACAAGGTGACCACCTCCGCTGTCTGCGGATGACAGGTCCTCTTTACAGACATTGCGTTTCCCACTTTGCTCTCTTTCTTTCTGGTAAGCAGCTGGGCAGGATCCCTCCCACTCCATTCTGCTCATATAATGCTTGGCGAGGTTCTCGCAATCTGTGCGTTCTGCAAGTCGCTGGCGTTCCAGGCTCCGGCTTAGAAGTGAGGAGCAATGCAGTAACACAAGGTCCCGCTCATCAATGTCTGCTTCTACCAGATTTTCACTGGTAATTATGCCTCTGATGATTTTAATGACACTTCTGAATATACAAGACATATTCTGTCTGTGACAGACATTTCCCTCTTTTTGGATAGTGGTTGGAACAAGTGTTTTTGTTGTGGATTTGGATGAATTAAAGGTATAAATCGGCACTGAAATACAGGCACATTCCTAAACTTACCAGTGTGTGGATGTGCCATACTCCAAATCTATAAAGATCTAGGCCCAGATTCACAAAGAGTTACGCCGGCGTATCAGTAGATACGCCGGCGTAACTCCGAATCTAATGCCGCATACAGACGGTCATTTTTTGTGATGAAAAAAAAATTACGTTTGAAGTGATGAAAAAAAACGACATTTTTGAAACTTCATTTTCAAAAACGATGTAGCATACACACCATCATTTTGAAAAATGATGAACAAAGTGACGGCACTCTAAAGGGGAAGTTCTATTCGCCTTGAGGCTGCTTTTAGCTGGTTACTTGTTAGTAAAAGATGATTCGTGCTTTTTTGTCTGTTACAGCGTGATGAATGTGCTTACTCCATTATGAACGGTAGTTTTACCTCCCGTCTCAAAACTTGCTTCTGGGCATGTGCGGGTTTAAAAACGTCGTTCTGCCCACACACTATCATTTTCATTGACACAAAAAATGACATTTTGAAAAACGACACAAAAAATTCGAGCATGTTCGAATTTTTTTTTGGTCGTTTTTCTGAAGACATAAAACGACATTTTCCCCACACACTATCATTTTAAATGACGTTTTCAAAAACATCATTTTTTTTCATCACAAAAAACGACCGTCTGTATGCGGCATAAGCCCGTCGTATGTTTAAATGTATTCTCAAACTGAGATACACTTAAACATGCCTAAGATACGACGGCCTGCGCCGTCGTATCTTAGGGTGCAATATTTACGCTGGCCGCTAGGTGGCGCTTCCATTGTGGTCGGCGTAGAATATGCAAATGAGTCGTTACGCCGATTCACGAACGTACGCTTGCCCGTCGCAGTAAATTTACACCGTTTCCGTAAGAGGTACGCGGCGTAAAGATAAACATGCCCCATAGGTGGCGTATCCAATGTTAAGTATGGCCGTCGTTCCCGCGTCGCAATTTGAAAATTTTACGTTGTTTGCGTAACTCGTCCGTGAATGGGGCTGGACGCCATTTACGTTCATGTCGAAACCAATGACGTCCTTGCGACGTCATTTAGCGCAATGCACGTCTGGAAATTTTAGGGACGGCGCATGCGCATTTGGTTCGGCGCGGGAACGCGCCTAATTTAAATGCTATTAAAATTTACCTACCCACCTAATTTGAATTAGGCGGGCTTGCGCCGGGGGATTTACGCTACGCTGCCGCAACTTTACAGGCAAGTGCTTTGTGAATCAAGCACTTGCCCGTAAAACTTGCGGCGGCGTAACGTAAATGAGATACGTTACGCCGCCGCAGAGATGTGGCGATCTACGAGAATCTGCCCCCTACACTTCTACAACTTCTGAGCAACCATCCCAAAGACCTATGGGGTGCCCCCTAGTTGCCGCTTAACCCCCCTCCACACGATCGGACCTTTGTCCGACCAAAATCACATCGGAAAATAGAACATGTTCTCTATCTAAACTCCGATGGATTTCATCGGAATTTCCGATGGGGCATACCCACGGTTGGAATTTCCGATGGAAAAAGTCTGTCTGACTTTTTCCATCGGAAATTCCGATCGTGTGTACGGGGCTTAAGGATCTCTGCCAGGTGGCCTTTAAAGAGGAAGTAAACCCTGATGGGTTTTACTTCCTTTCTTTTACCCTGCAAAGTAAAAGAATAATGTGCTAGTCTGCATCGCAGCATTTCATCAAAGTGCAAGCGCCAATGACATCACCGGCACAGTATACAGTAAATATATCTCCTAAACGGCGCACGTGAACCTCCCCCAAGTCTCAAGTCTTTTGCAGACTCTAACAGGTTTTCTTCTAAGATTGTCCTGTATTTGGCTCCATCCATCTTCCCATCAACTCTGACCAGCTTCCCTGTCCCTGCTGAAGAAAAGCATCCCCACCACATGATGCTGCCACCACCATGTTTCACGGTGGGGATGGTGTGTTCAGGGCGATGTGCAGTGTTAGTTTTCCGCCACACATAGCTTTTGCTTTTAGGTCAAAATTTCACATTTTGGTCTCATCTGACCAGAGCACCTTCTTCCACATGTTTGCTGTTTCCCCCACATGGCTTCTCACAAACTGCAAACAGGACTTCTTGGCCCGGATTCAGATACATGTTCGTATCTATCGGCAGGCGTAACGTATCTCAGATACATTACGCTGCCGTAACTCAGAAAGAACTTGCGCCTTAAGTTACGGCGGCGTAGTGTAAATGTGTCGGCGTAAGCCCGCCTAATTCAAATGTGGATGATGTGGGCGTGTTTTATTAAAAAAATTTGTGACCCCCACATAATTGACGTTTTTTACGAACGGCGCATGCGCCGTCCGTGAACGTTTCCAAGTGCGCATGCTCCAAATTACGCCGCAAACTGTCAATGCTTTCGAAGTGAACGTAACTTACGTACAGCCCTATTCGCGAACGACTTACGTAAACTACGTAAAATACGACGATGTTTGTGTGTTTCCCGACGTCCATACCTAACATGACTTACCCCTGCTTTATGAGGGGTAACTTTACGCCGGAAAAAGCCTTACGTAAACGACGTAAAAAAATGCGCCGGGCGGACGTACGTTTCTGAATCGGCGTATCTACCTAACTTGCATATTCCTCGTGTAAATCTACGGAAGCGACACCTAGCGTCAAGCGTAAATATGCAACTAATATACGACGGCGTAAGAGACTTACGCCAGTCGGATCTTAGGGAAATCTATGCGTAACTGATTCTACGAATCAGTCGCATAGATACGACCCCGCACACTCAGAGTTACGACGGCGTATCCGGAGATACGCCGTCGTAACTCCTATCTGAATCTGGGCCCTTATGTCTTTCTTTCACCAATGTCTTTCTTCTTGTCACTCTTCCATAAAGGGCAGATTTGTGGAGAGACGACTAATAGTTGTCCTGTGCACAGATTCTCCCACCTGAGCTGTGGATCTCTGCAGCTCCTCCAGAGTTACCATGGGCCTCTTGGCTGCTTCTCTGATGAATGCTTTCCTTGCCCGGCCGGTCAGTTTAGGTGGACGGCCATGTCTTGCTAGGTTTGTAGTTGTGCCATACTCTTTACATTTTCAGATGATGGATTGAACAGAGCTCTGTGAGATGTTCAAAGCTTGGGATATTTTTTGTATAACCTAACCCTGCTTTATACTTCTCCACAACTTTATCCCTGACCTGTCTGGTGTGTTCCTTGGCCTTCATGACGCTGTTTGTTCACTAAGGTTCTCTAACAAACCTCTGAGGGCTTCACAGAACAGCTGTATTTATACTAAGATTGGATTTCACACAGGTGGACTCTATTTACTAATTAGGTGACTTCTGAAGGCAATTGGTTCCGCTAGATTTTAGTTAGGGGTGTCAGAGTAAAGGGGGCTGAATACAAATGTACCCCCCACACTTTTCACATATTCTTTTGTAAAAAAAAATTGAAAACCATTTATAATTTTCCTTCCATTTCACAGTTACCGTATATACTCGAGTATAAGCCGAGTTTTTCAGCACATTTTTTTGTGCTGAAAATGCCCCCCTCGGCTTATACTCAAGTCACCTTTTTGCGCCTGATCTCCTGGATTTTGAGGACCCGGTACCGGATGTCCGTAGGTCTCCTGGACCCCAAACTTGTGGCCCCACTCTTCCTCTACAAGTGTGCAAAGTTTGTTGTCCGGAGGACCTACGGCCGGGAGCACCGATTTTTCAAAGCCGGGCACCCCTTCCATAGACTCCCATGTTAAACGGTAATTTCTCTGGTGACTTTGTGGACCCAGTACCGGACAGCTGTAGGTCCCCTGGACTCGGAACTTGGCACACATGTAGCCCCATTTCTCCTCTATAAGTGTGCAAAGTTGTCTGGGAGACCTATGGCTGGGCAGCACCTATTTAGCTGGCCACCTTCCATAGACTCCCATGTTAAACGTCAGTCTAGTCATGGACACAGTGAGGCACAGGCACAGTGATTCATGCACATGGGCACAGTGAGGCATGCACATGGGCACAGGCACACTGAGGCATGCACATGGGCACAGTGAGACACAGTGAGGCATGCACATGAGCACAGTGAGGCACAGGCACAGTGAGGCACGGACACAGTGAGGCATGGACACAGTGAGGCATGCACAGTGAGGCACATTGAGGCATGCACATGGGCACAGTGAGGCATGCAGATGGACACCCTAGGCTTATACTCGAGTCAATACGTTTTCCCAGTTTTTTGTGGTAAAATTAGGTGCCTCGGCTTATATTCGGGTCGGCTTATACTCGAGTATATACCACTTTGTGTTGGTCTATCACAGTGATGTTGAACCTCGGCACCCCAGATGTTTTGGAACTACATTTCCCGTGATGCTCATGCACTCTTCAGTTTAGGTGAGCATCATGGGAAATGTAGTTCCAAAACATCTGGGGTGCCAAGGTTCTCCATCACTGGTCTATCACCTAAAATCCCAATAAAATACATTTACGTTTTTGGGTGTAACATGACAACATGTGGAAAATTTCAAGGGGTGTGAATACTTTTTCAAGGCACTGTAAGCAGATTAAACTTGAAGAAAAATCAGTTCTCTGTGCAGATTGCGGCAGAGCTGTGTAAATCCCAGAAATGGATGGTCAAAGATGGGTAATACATCTCCTATCTGCCTGTTCAGCTCTTTGCCCGGAGTCAGCTTTGAATAAAATAAAAGCCTACATTAGAAGTGATGCTGTTTATCTTCAGATTTTTAGTGGGCTAGCGTTACATTGCGACGTGTGGGGTTTCTGTACCGTCGGCGGTGTGGAGTTTTTATATGGAGTGGTTTATATTTCCGTGTGACAGGCGAGCGGATGAACTGGAAAGGGCCGGGGGCCGTCGGGCGGACGGAACGCGTGCTTCCACGGGCTCCCCAATCTATTTCCGAGTCGGGACATGTCCGTTGTGATCTCCAAGCAATTTCATCTTAATGCAATCCGGAGCGCCGGGCGCCTGTCATCGTGTCACTCCTAAACAAAATAGAAAAGCTTGGCATTCCGGCACAAGGCTGCACGCCGGGGACCATCAGAGGCCGATCAAAGCGCAAAATACTCTTTATTAACACAAGTTAATTGAGGATAAATGTGTCGCGGTAATCGTGTCCTGTTTGCTTTATAGGATACATTGTGTGATATTGGAAAGAAAAACACAATGGGCTAGATTCAGCAAGAATTTACGTTGGCGTAAAGGTGGCGCTTCCGTCGATTTCAGCGTAGAATATGCAAATGAGCTGGATACGCTGATTCAGAAACGTACGCGGGCCCGGCGGATTTTTTTACGTCGTGTGCGTAAGGCTTTTTCCGGCGTAACGTTACTCCTGCTATATGAGGCATAGCCAATGTTAGGTATGGACATCGGGACAGCGTCGAATTTTGCATCGTTTGCGCAAGTCCTTCGCGAATAGGCCTTTGCGTAAATTACGTTCACGTCAAAAGCATTGACTATTTGCGACGTGATTAGGAGCATGCGCACTGGGATACGTTCACGGACGGCGCATGCGCCGTTCGTTAGAGACGTCATTTACGTGGGGTCATGTTTTATTTACATAAAACACGCCCACCTCTTCTCAATTTGAATTTGGCGCGCTTACGCACGCAGATTTACGCTACGCCGCCGTAACTTAGGGCGCAGGTTCTTTGTGAATCCAGTCCCAGCCTCACTAAGTTATGGCGGCGTAGTGTAGCTGAGATACGCTACGCCCGCACAAACTTACGGCGGGCTTTCTGAATTTAGCCCAATTTTTATAGAACACCCAAATATTCAACGCAGTCACAGCTAGGATTAGCGTGATTTTTTTTTTTTTAACCACATAAAGTGGTTAAACAGTTACACTACGCCGACGTAACTTACGGCGCAAATTCTTTCAGGATACGGAAAATACGCTGAAAGTTAGGGCGGCGTAGTGTATCTGAAATACGCTACGCCGGACGGAAAAATGCGCGGAGGTACGTGAATCTGGCCCTTGGAGTTTACAAGTTAAAACAATTTTTTTTGCTAGAAAATTACTTGGAACCCCCAAACATTATATATTTTTTTCTAACACCCTAGAGAATAAAATGTCGGTCGTTGCAATACTTTTCTTCCCACTGTATTTGCACACTTTTTTTTTTTTTAAATAACACTTTTTGAATTAAAAAATAAGACAAAGGTAAAGTTAGCCCAATTTTTTTTTTATATATTATGAAAGATGATGTTACGCCAAGTAAATTGATACCCAACATGTCACGCTTCAAAGTTGCGTCCGCTCGTGGAATGGCGTCAAACTTTGAGCCTTAAAAATCTCCATAGGCGATGTTTAAAAAATTCTACAGGTTGCATGTTTTGAGTTACAGAGTAGGTCTAGTGCTAGAATTATTGCTCTCGTTCTAACGATCGCGGCAATACCTCACATGTGTGGTTTGAACACCGTTTTTATATGCGGGAGCTGCTCACGTGTGCGTTCGCTTCTGCGCGAGATCGTCGGGACAGGGCGCTTAAAAAAAAAAAAGATCTTATTTATTTGACTTTATTTATTTTTTTGCCATCGTTTTAAAAAAAATAATTTGTGCGGGAGCGACGTTTTGATGTCGCTTCCGCCCTGCGGTAATATGGAGACGCGTGGGGGCCATCTTCACCTCACTCGTCTCCACACACAGCAAGGGACAGGACCGGATCGCCTCCGCCGCTACCGACGGCTCCGGTAAGCGGCGGAGGGGGGCAAAGGGCAACGGAGAGCGGTGGAGAGGGGCTTATCTGCTGCAGAGACCAATTTTATCTGAAAGAGGACCGCCCACTCTTGAAGAGGGTGCCGGGGTTATGGTGGCTAGCTGCTGCCATAACAACGGTACTCCTCTTCAAAGTACCGATGTATAACGACGGCGGGCGGTCTGGTTAACCACTTAAGGACCGCCTAACGCCGATATACGTCGGCAGAATTGCACGGCTGGACACAATCATGTACCTGTACGTCCTCTTTAAGGGCCCAGCTGTGGGTCGCGCGCCTGCAACCCGGTCCGAAGCTCCGTGACCGCGGGACCCGTGGCCCTGATCGCCGCCGGAGTCCTGCGATTGGTCACAGGAGCTGAAGAACGGGGAGAGGTGAGTGTAAACACAGCTTCCCCGTTCTTCACAGTGGCAGTGTCACTGATCGTCTGTTCCCTGATATAGGGAAAGACGATCAATGACGTCACATGTCCAGCTCCGCCCCCTACACCGATCTCAGTAAAGAGCCTCTAACTGGCACCATAATAGTGAAGTAGTAAAAACAGTGATGCCCAGCAATGCCACCCACCAGTAATCAGTGCCACTCACCAGTAATCATCCCACTGTGCCCGTCAAATGCAGCCACTGTGCTCGTCAAATACCGCACTGTGCCCATCAAATGCCGCCATTCTACCTATCAAATGCAGCCACTGTGCCCGTCAAATGTAGCCACTGTGTTCGTCAAATACCGCACTGTGCCCATCAAATGCTGCCACTCTACCTATCAAATGCAGCCACTGTGCCCATCAAATGCAGCCACTGTGCCCATCAAATGCAGCCACTGTGCCCGTCAAATGCAGCCACTGTGCCCATCAAATGCCGCCACTGTGCCCATCAAATGCCGCCACTCTACCTATAAAATGCAGCCACTGTGCCCGTTAAATGCAGCCACTGTGCCTGTCAAATGCAGCCACTGTGCCCGTCAAATGCAGTCACTGTGTTCGTCAAATGCCGCACTGTGCCCAACAAATGCCGCCACTCTACCTATCAAATGCAGCCACTGTGCCCGTCAAATGCAGCCACTGTGTTCGTCAAATACCGCACTGTGCCCATCAAATGCCGCCACTCTACCTATCAAATGCAGCCACTGTGTTCGTCAAATGCCGCCACTCTACCTATCAAATGCAGCCACTGTGCCCATCATATGGGGAAAGGGGCCAGACGAATTGGGGGTGGCTACAGCGGCCATGGGTAGATTCATGCAATGCATGAATCTATCCATTCTACACAGAGGGGGTGGTGTGACAGAGGGGGCGGCGCCCGGGCGCCCCTAATGGACACACCACCACTACCTGTTTAAACTATTTGACAGACAGATAGCGCCAATGGATGAAACTGTTGGGGGACGACTCGCTGCTTGTAGCGCCCGGTACTAATAATTCGCTTAGATAGTCTCTCGCTACAAAGGCCCGGGCAGTTCCGGAACGTAGAGACACAATGGAATTCTATGGCAGCATCTGCTCCCCCCATCCTGATGTAACAAGCAATTTACTGTACCGGGGGATACGAGGGCGGCTGAACGCGCCTTCAATGAGCGCACTTAGGTTTTTAAGTGGATTTTATTTTCCCAAGTCCCCGGGAGCTTTCATAACACGCCGTATAAATTCAGGGTAATGCGGTTATCTGAAGCTTTACCACAAGATACAATCTAACACCTCAACATGATTTGTCACCCATGACCCAGGGACAATGGTGCCGCGATTCATACACACGTCAGCACCGCCGCCGCCGCCACCGCCGCTGCCTAATACATTGTAGCTAAAACTGGAAGAGTGGAAATCTGATCATTTTTCCTTCTTTTTTTGTGGAGTATAAGAAGTTAAACATAGACATCTAGGCCCAGATTCACAACGGAGATACAACGGCGTATCTCCAGATACGCCGTCGTATCTCAGTGTTGTGCCGTCGTATCTATGCGTCTGATTCTTAGAATCAGTTACGCATAGATATCCATTGGATCCAACAGGCGTAAGTCTCTTACGCCGTCGGATCTTAACTGCAATTTTTTTTTTTGCCCGCTAGGTGGCGCTTCCGTCGATTTCCCCGTCGAGTATGCAAATTAGCTAGATACGCGAATTCCCGAACGTACGTGCGGCCGACCCAGTAAAGTTACGACGTTTACGTTAGGCTTTTCCCGGCGTAAAGTTGCCCCTGGGTCTATGAGGCGCAGTCAATGTTAAGTATGGCCGCCGTTCCCGCGTCAAAAATTTTAAAAGTTACGTTGTTTGCGTAAGTCGTCCGTGAATGGTGCTGGACATAATTTACGTCCACGTCAAAACCAATGACGTCCTTGCGACGTCATTTAGAGCAATGCACGCTGGGATATTTTAGGGACGGCGCATGCGCAGTTCGTTCGGCGCGGGGACGCGCTTCATTTAAATGATACTCGCCCCCTACCCGCCAAATTTGAATTCCGCCGGGTGATTTACGATACGCCGCCGCAACTTTCTGAATAAAGCACTTGCCTCAGAAACTTGCGGCGGCGTAACGTAAATCAGATAGGTTACGCGGATCTAAAGATCCGCTGACCTATCTGAATCTGGCCCACAGCCATTAAAGTTCATGGCCCAGATTCACAAAGGTAGCCGTCGTATCTCTGAGTATCTCTGAGTCTGGCCGGTCGTATCTATGCGCCTGATTCTTAGAAGCAGTTACGCATAGATTTCTATTAGATCCGACTGGCGTAAGTCTCTTACGCCGTCGGATCGTAACTGCATATTTACGCTGACCGCTAGGGGCGTGTACGCTGATTTACGCCTAGAAATATGTAAATCAGCTAGATACGCGAATTCACGAACGTACGCACGGCCGACGCAGTACAGATACGCCGTTTGCGTTAGGCTTTTCCCGGCGTAAAGTTACCCCTGCTATATGGTGGCGTACCAATGTTAAGTACGGCCGTCGTTCCCGCGTCGAATTTTGAATATTTTACGTCGTTTGCGTAAGTCGTCCGTGAATGGGGCTGGACGTCATTTACGTTCACGTCGAAACCAATACGTCCTTGCGGCGTATTTGGAGCAATGCACACTGGGATATGTCGCCGTCCGTGAAAAACGTCAATGGTTATTTTACATAAAACACGCCCCCCTGTTCCACATTTGAACTAGGCGCGCGAACGCCGGCCGATTTACGCTACGCCGCCGCAACTTACGGAGCAAGTGCTTTGAGAATACAGCACTTGCCCGTCTAAGTTGCGGAGGTGTAACGTAAATCGGATACGTTACGCCCGCCTATAGATACGCCGCTGTATGAGAATTTGGCCCACAGCCATTAAAGTTCATGGCCCGGATTCAGAAAGGACTTACGACGGCGTATCTCCAGATACCCCTGTCGTAAGTCCAAATGCGCGCCGTCGTATCTATGCGCTTATGCAGGAACTGAGATACGCCAGAATTTTTCAAGATACGACCGACGTAAGTCTCCTTACGCCGTCGTAACTTGGGTGCATATTTACTCTGGCCGCAAGGGGCGCTTCCTTAGATTTACGCGTCGAATATGCAAATGACCTAGATACGCCGATTCAGAAACGTACTTGCGCCCGTCGGATTTAGCTACGCCGTTTACGTAAGGCGTATGTCCGGCGTAAGTTTACCCCTCATAAAGCAGGGGTAAGTCATGTTAAGGTATGGACGTCGGAACAGCGTCGTATTTTACGTCGTTTGCGTAAGTCGTACGTGAATGGGGCTGGGCGTAGGTTACGTTCACGTCGACAAAGCCTTGAGCCGACGTATCTTAGGGGGGGGGGATGAGTGCGTACAGGTGTGAGGGGGGGATGAGTGCGTACAGGTGTGAGGGGGGATGAGTGCGTACAGGTGTGAGGGGGGATGAGTGCGTACAGGTGTGAGGGGGGGATGAGTGCGTACAGGTGTGAGGGGGGATGAGAGGGGGTACAGGTGTGAGGGGGGGATAAGTGCGTACAGGTGTGAGGGGGGCTGAGTGCCTACGGGTGTGAGGGGGGGATGAGTGTGTACATGTATGAGGGGGATGAGTGCGTACAGGTGTGAGGGGGGATGAGAGGGGGTACAGGTGTGAGGGGGGGATGAGTGCGTACAGGTGTGAGGGGGGGATGAGTGCGTACAGGTGTGAGGGGGGATGAGTGCGTACAGGTGTGAGGGGGGTGAGTGCGTACAGGTGTGAGGGGGGATGAGTGTGTACATGTATGAGGGGGATGAGTGCGTACAGGTGTGAGGGGGGATGAGAGGGGGTACAGGTGTGAGGGGGGGATAAGTGCGTACAGGTGTGAGGGGGGCTGAGTGCCTACGGGTGTGAGGGGGGGATGAGTGTGTACATGTATGAGGGGGATGAGTGCATACAGGTGTGAGGGGGGCTGAGTGCCTACGGGTGTGAGGGGGGATGAGTGCGTACAGGTGTGAGGGGGGATGAGTGCGTACAGGTGTGAGGGGGGCTGAGTGCCTACGGGTGTGAGGGGGGATGAGTGCGTACAGGTGTGAGGGGGGATGAGTGCGTACAGGTGTGAGGGGGGGATGAGAGGGGTACAGGTGTGAGGGGGCTGAGTGCGTACAGGTGTGAGGGGGGCTGAGTGTGTACAGGTGTGAGGGGGGGATGAGTGCGTACAGGTGTGAGGGGGGCTGAGTGCGTACAGGTGTGAGGGGGGGATGAGTGCGTACAGGTGTGAGGGGGGATGAGAGGGGTACAGGTGTGAGGGGGGATGAGAGGGGTACAGGTGTGAGGGGGGATGAGAGGGGTACAGGTGTGAGGGGGGATGAGAGGGGTACAGGTGTGAGGGGGGATGAGTGTGTACAGGTGTGAGGGGGGATGAGTGCGTACAGGTGTGAGGGGGGATGAGTGCGTACAGGTGTGAGGGGGGATGAGAGGGGTACAGGTGTGAGGGGGGATGAGAGGGGTACAGGTGTGAGGGGGGATGAGTGTGTACAGGTGTGAGGGGGGATGAGTGCGTACAGGTGTGAGGGGGGATGAGTGTGTACAGGTGTGAGGGGGGATGAGTGCGTACAGGTGTGAGGGGGGATGAGAGGGGTACAGGTGTGAGGGGGGATGAGAGGGGTACAGGTGTGAGGGGGGATGAGTGCGTACAGGTGTGAGGGGGGATGAGTGCGTACAGGTGTGAGGGGGGATGAGTGCGTACAGGTGTGAGGGGGGATGAGTGTGTACAGGTGTGAGGGGGGATGAGTGCGTACAGGTGTGAGGGGGGATGAGTGCGTACAGGTGTGAGGGGGGATGAGTGTGTACAGGTGTGAGGGGGGCTGAGTGCGTACCGGTGTGAGGGGGGATGAGAGGGGTACTGAGGTACCCTGCCAGCCCCTCCCACCAGCCACGAAGCACAGAGATTGATGGGTCCAAAATGAAGCAACAAATGACAACAAAGATTTGATTTAGAATGTCATTAGCATGTGGAGGATGGGGGGGGGGAGGGGGATGGAGGAACCAGGGGAGGTAAAATATTATTATACTTCAGCTCTGAGTGATCGTTATTATTTAATACAATCAATCCGCCTTCCCTTGCAATCATTTTCTAAACCAACAAAATCTTTCTCACAGTCCTGCAGCCTGATGAGAATAAAAGACATTTTCCTTGGGAAGGCGATTATAAACAATGCACAACGCTTCCATTGGTAATTACATGATGTGATTGTAGAACGGCCGTCACCATTGAAAATCGGGAGAAGTGCAGCAGAATGTTTCCCTCTCCCGTCTTCAATGGAACACAATTGTTTAATAAGAAAAATAAAATGTGATCTGATTTAACCACTTCAGGGCCGAGCCTCTTTCTGAGATTTGGCGCTTACAACAAGTTAAAATTATTATTATTTTTTGCTAGAAAATTACCCCCAAACATTATGGGCCAGATTCACAAAGGTTAGCGGATCTTTAGATCCGTGTAACCTATGTGTTTTAAGATCCGCCCTCGCAAGTTTGTGAGGAAAGCGTCAAATTCACAACACACTTACCTCCAAACTTGCGACGGCGGATCCTAACTCCCCCGGCGGAATTCAAATTCCGCGGCTGGGGGAGTGTACTATTTAAATCAGGCGCGCTCCCGCGCCGATTTAAATACGCATGCGCCGTCCGGGGAATTTCCCGGCGTGCATTGCTCCCACTGACGTCAATAGGACGTCAGTGGTTGCGACGTGAGCGGGACTTGCGACGCGCGTGTTCGTGAATCGGCGTACGCAAACGACGTAGGAAATTTCAAATTCGACGCGGGAACGACGGCCATACTTAACAATACTTACCCCTGCTTTTAGAAAGGGTAAGTATACGACGGGTACCGCGCTACGGAAACGACGTAAGAACACAGCGTCGGGTCCGCGTACGTTCGTGAATTTCGCGTATCTCGCTGATTTACATATTATTCAGTGTAAATCAGCGGGAACGCCCCCGGCGCCATTTTTAAATCCAAAAAAAGATCCGACAGTGTAACACAGTGTAACACTGTCGGATCTCAGCCCTATCTATGCGTATCTGATTCTATGAATCAGACGCATAGATAGGACCAGTAAAAATCAGAGATACGACGGTGTATCTGAGATACTCCATCGTATCTCTTCTGTGAATCTGGCCCTTCATCTTTTTTTCTAACACCCTTGAGAATAAAATGGCGGTCGTTGCAATACTTTATGTCACACCGTATTTGCACAGCGGTTTTACAAGCGCAATTTCTTTGGAAAAAATACACTTTTTTTAATTAAAAAATAAGACAACAGTAAAGTTAGCCCAATTTTTTTTTTATATTGTGAAAGATA
This sequence comes from Rana temporaria, assembly GCF_905171775.1. Lineage (NCBI taxonomy): Eukaryota > Metazoa > Chordata > Amphibia > Anura > Ranidae > Rana > Rana temporaria. The sequence continues at coordinate 522,749,513 of NC_053490.1, forward strand.
ATGTTACGCCGAGTAAATTGATACCCAACATGTCACGATGCATATTTGCACTTACGCGGCGTATCTCGAGATACGTCGGCGTAAGTGCTTTGTGAATCCGGGCCAGAGGCGGTAGTGACGTGCTGACGTCGCTTCCGCCCTGCAGTGATATGGAGACGGGTGGGGCCCATCTTCCCCTCACTCGTCTTCATGCACAGCAAGGGACAGGACAGGATCGCCTCCGCCGCTCCGGTAAGCGGCGGAGGGCACCGGAGAGCGGCAGGAGGAGGGGGGGGCATCTCCCGCCATCTCCTGCCACCGATAAAAGTGATCTTGCAGCCTATCCACCGCAGAGACCACTTTTATCTTGTAGCGGACCGCCCGCTGAAGAAGAGGATACCGGGGTTAGGGCAGCTAGCTGCTCCCATAACAACGGTATTCCTCTTCAAACAGATCACCTATAATGACGGAAGTAGTTAAACTTGTAAACAAAAAGTGTCAGAAAAGGCCTGGGCCGGTGATCTGACAATCTGGTTCCGGCTAACAAACTGATTCCTGTAAGGACTGCGCAGGCGCAATCCTTGCCGACAGTAATCTCCGAAACCTTGGCCGGCATCCATGGTGACGTGGAATTTGAGGAAAGTGGCCAGTCGCTCGCTCGGTCTCCTGGCTCTTTTTTTAACCACTTCCCGACCGCCGCATGTACATGTACGTCCACAGAATAGCATGTACGGGCAGATGGGCGTACACACCTTTCCGCGGGTCGGGACCCCCCCCCCCCGCTACATGCGGCGGTCGGATACCTGCGGGGAGCGATCCGGGACGACGGCACGGCTATTCGTTTATAGCCGCTCCCCGGAGCTGAAGAACGGGGAGAGCCGTATGTAAACACGGCTTCCCCGTGCTTCACTGTGGCGGCTGCATCAATCGATGACATCAGACCTACAGCCACACCCCCCTACAGTTGTAAACACACACTAGGTGAACCCTAACTCCTACAGCGCCACCTGTGGTTAACTCCCAAACTGCAACTGTCATTTTCACAATAAAGAATGCAATTTAAATGCATTTTTTGCTGTGAAAATGACAATGGTCCCAAAAATGTGTCAAAATTGTCCGAAGTGTCCGCCACAATGTTGCAGTCATGAAAAAAAATCGCTGATCGCCGCCATTAGTAGTAAAAAAAAACAAAATTAATAAAAATGCAATAAAACTATCCCCTATTTTGTAAACGCTATAAATTTTGCGCAAACCAATCGATAAACGCTTATTGCGATTTTTTTTACCAAAAATACGTAGAAGAATACGTATCGGCCTAAACTGAGGGGAAAAAAAATTATATATGTTTTTGGGGGATATTTATTATAGCAAAAAGTAAAAAATATAGATTTTTTTTCAAAATTGTCGCTCTATTTTTGTTTATAGCGCAAAAAATAAAAACCGCAGAGGTGATCAAATACCACAAAAAGAAAGCTCTATTTGTGGGGAAAAAAGGACGCCAATTTTGTTTGGGAGCCATGTCGCACGACCGCGTAATTGTCTGTTAAAGCGACGCAGTGCCGAATCGCAAAACCTGGCCCGGGCATTTAGCTGCCTAAAGGTCCGGGGCTTAAGTGGTTAACATCCTCCAATCCACGGGGATGTTAAAGAATGAGCCTGGATGCCGCCCGAGGTTCGGAGATTTCCGTCGGCAAGGATTGCGACTGCGCAGTCCTTACAGGAACCATCTTGTTAGGGGAACCTTAACGACAATTCACCGGCAAGTGGTTAAAGTAGCGCATTGCTGAAAAGCAAAAAAATGGTCTGGTCATGAAGGGGGTGGGGGGGGGGTAAAATCTTCCGGAGGTCAAGTGGTTAATGTGTGTCTTTTATATCTGCCTGGAGTTACTGTAGTCCCACATTCAGTAGGCTTTGCAGTGACTTCCAGGAAATGATTTTATCGGTCTCTCGGGAGGATCCTTCATCCCCAAATCCACCTTGATTAAGAGAAGAGATGTCTGCTAATCTCAGCGTCAGATGAGACCGCACACCTCCAATACCCACGACCCCTCAATATCCACGCGTTATTAGTGTTCCTCTGAAGCTTCCTTTCATTTTACTTTACTGAATGCCAAAAACTCAATGAAGCCTGGTACACGTTTGAAACGCGTTAGTTTAAAGGATTTGGTAGCGTCATCTTGAAAAGGGAGGCAATGTATTCAGATAACAGCATGGGATGTCTCTAAGAGACATTTCAGGGACTTGAACCCTTTTATTAAGCTGCGCTATCATCATCATCATCAATCCCGAAGGCAGCATTTATTGTCAATCATACCCTCTTACAGGGAGGGCAGAGTCTTTTCAATAGAGTGCCCCCTTGTGGAAACATTCAAATGTCATAACAAAGGCTGTGTTCACCTTAATCAGCATGCATGGGTGACATAGGGCCATATTCTGAGTTAAGTTACGATGGAGTATCTCAGGATACTCCGTCGTATCTCTCTTTTTTGACCCGCGTATCAATGCGAGTGATTCCTAGAATCATTTTCGCATAGATACGCTGTAGATCGGACAGGTGTAAGTCACTTACACTGTTGGATCTTAAATGTAATTCGCCGCCGGCCGCTAGGTGGCGTTTACGTTCAGGTCTCATTTGTTTATGCAAATGAGCCTGATACGCCGATTCCCGAACGAAATTGCGTTGCGTAACCGTCGCTTGCGTCGCTTGCGTCGCTTGCGTAAGCGTAAGGTTACCCCTGCTATATGAGGGGTAACCTTACGCCAGTCCGACGTATGCCATGTTAAGTATGGCGTCGGGTCCGCGTCGTCTTTTCCCCGTCGGGTACGTCGTTTTCGTAAGTCGTTCTTGAATACGACTTTACGTCAATGACACACACGTCGGCGTCATTGACGTTTTCCGTCGAGAACTGGAGCATGCGCACTGGGCTATTTTTAGCCCGGTGCATGCGCAGTTCGATCGGCACGGGGGCGCACTTAATTTAAATATAAGCCGCCCCCTTTGAATTACGCGGGGATACGCCGGGCCTTTTACACTACGCCGCCGCAAACTACGGAGCAAGTGCTTGAGGAATACGCCACTTGCTCCAGTAAGTTGCGGCGGGGTAGTGTAAATAGCTTACGCGATACCGCCGCAGATTCTTGGAGAATCTGGCCCATAGTCTTATGAATAGAAAGAAAAAAATCTATAGTTGGGACTTTGTATGAGGCCATGATGACTATACAGTACACGTGTCTCCATCCCTAATTAAATGAAAAGGATGGGAAAATGTGAGAAAATGGGACTTTGTATGAAACACGACACTAGGGTAGAATGAATCAATCAATAAAGATAAATATTTATTAACCACTTAAGACCCGGACCTTTAGGCAGGTAAAGGACCCGGCCAGTTTTTGCGATTCAGGACTGCGTCGCTTTAACTGACAATTGCGCGGTCGTGCGACGTGGCTCCCAAACAAAATTGGCGTCCTTTTTTCCCCACAAATAGAGCTTTCTTTTGGTGGTATTTGATCACCTCTGCGGTTTTAGGGCCAGATTCACGTAAAAGTGCGGCGGCGTAACGTATCGTAGATATGTTACATCGCCGCAAGTTTTCATTGCAAGTGCCTGATTCACAAAGCACTTGCGAGAAAACGTCTGCCGGCGGCCTCTGGCGTAAGCACGCGTAATTCTAAGGGGCGTGTGCCATTTAAATTAGGCGCGCTCCCACGACGGACCTACTGCGCATGCTCCCTTTTGAATTTCCCGCCGTGCTTTGCGCGAAGTGACGTCATTTTTTCGAACGGCGACGTGCGTAGCGTACTTCCGTATTCCCGGACGTCTTACGCAAGAAGGAAACATTTTCAAATTTCGACGCGGGAACGACAGCCATACTTTATACAGCACATACGTGTGCTGTGTAAAGTTAGGGCACCAAAAACGACGACTAACTTTGCGACGGGAAACTAGACTAGCAGCGACGTAGCGAACGCGAAAAACCGTCGTCGTTTGCCGTAACTCCTAATTTGCATACCCGACGCTGGTTTACGATGCGAACTCCCCCCAGCGGTGGCCGCGGTACTGCATCCTAAGATCCGACAGTGTAAAACAATTACACCTGTCGAAACACGTCAAGCTTTCATATTTGATGCCATGTCACAGTAATCAAGGGCCGGATTCAGAAAAGAGATACGCCGGCGTATCTCCTGATACGCCGTCGTATCTCTGAGTCCGGCCGTCGTATCTATGCTCCTGATTCATAGAATCAGTTACGCATAGATATCCCTAAGATCCGACAGGTGTAAGTGACTTACACCGTCGGATCTTAGGCTGCAATCTCACGCTGGCCGCTAGGTGGCGCTTCCGTTTGTATACGCGAGGAATATGCAAATGAGGAGTTACGCCGATTCCGAAACGAACGACCGCCCGGCCCTTTTTTTTTTACGTCGTTTGCGTTCGGCTTTTCCGGCGTATAGTTACCCCTGCTATATGAGGCGTAGCTAATGTTAAGTATGGCCGTCGTTCCCGCGCCGAGTTTTGAAATTTTACGTCGTTTGCGTAAGTCGTTCGCGAATACGGATGGACGTAATTTACGTTCACGTCGAAACCAATGACGTCCTTGCGACGTCATTTAGAGCAATGCACTCTGGGATTTTTTTGGGACGGCGCATGCGCCGTTCGGTCGGCGCGGGGGCGCGCTTCATTTAAATGATACACGCCCCCTACCCGCCGAATTTGAATTCCGCCGGGGGATTTACGATACGCCGCCGCAACTTTACAAGTGCTTTGTGAATAAAGCACTTGCCTGAAAAACTTGCGGCGGCGTAACGTAAATGAGATAGGTTACGCGGATCTGAAGATCCGCTCACCTATCTGAATCTAGCCCCATGTGTTTACTATGGGTTTTATTTGTTTGAATCATCAATTCATTAATTATAATACCTAATTAATTGCGTCCGGCCCCTTTCAGGACACCAGGCGCATGAATTACAGCGGCAGTTTTTTTTTGTTTTTTTTTAAAGCACTTGATTAGAGGCAAATAGGGTGGGCTCCGGTCGCAGAGCATTGTGTTTGGCGCCCACCTAGGTGTGTTAGAATAGCGAATGAATATTTGCTATTCTAACACTGAATCACCTCTCCGCCAATCAGGAAGCGCGGGTCACATACCCATTTCGCGATTGGCTGAAAGGACAGGTGATCTTTTTGAACGTCTAGGAGGAGGAAGATGGATGGCGGAAGCCACCGTGAGCCACGAGTTGCCAGACATGCTGCCTACTGCCCGTTTTCTAGATAGTGTGGGGGGTAGTAGTGTGGTAGTTTGACACCCTCCCAAAAGAAAAAAAAAACACCAGCCGCCACCGTTTTGTACCAATTGAGCATCGTTTAACCACTTCCATACCAGGCACTTACGCACCTTCCTGCCCAGGCCAATTTTCAGCTTTCAGCGCTGTTGCACTTTGAATGACAATTGCGCGGTCATGCTACACTGTACCCAAACAATTTTTTTATCATTTTGTTCCCACAAATAGAGCTTTCTTTTGGTGGTATTTGATCACCTCTGCGATTTTTTTTTTTTGCGCAACAACTAAAAAAAGACCGAAATTTTGAAAAAAAAATTTTTTTTATTTTTTTCTGTTATATATTTTTTTGTGAATAAGTACGTTTTATTCTTCGATTATGGGCACTGATATGGCGGCACTGATAGGCAGCACTGATGGGCGGCACTGGTATGCGGCACTGATGGTCACTCATAGGCGGCACTGATGGGCACTCAGGCGGCACTGATGGGCACTCATAGGCGGCACTGGGCACTCATAGGCGACACTGATGGGCACTCATGGGTGGCACTGATGTGTACTTATGGGTGGCACAGATGGGCACTGATAGGTGGGCACTGGGCATGGATGGGCACTGAGGGGTGGCACTGATGGACACTGAGGGGTGGCACTGAGGGCATTGCTGGGCATCACTTGTTTATCCTAGTGCCCATGTTGCCAGTCAGTGCCCATTTGTGGGTACTGATTGGCATCTTTCTCATTTATTTTTTACTGCCCCCTTCCCTGGTGGTCCAGTGTGGGCATCCGAGGGGGGGTGGGGGCTGCGCTGATAAACAATCAGCACGAATCCCCCCTGTCAGGAGAGCCGCCAATCGGCTCTCCTCTACTCGCATCTGTCAGACGCGAGTGAGGAAGAGCCTTCAATGGCTCTTCCTGTTTACATCATGATCAGCCGTGATTGGACACGGCTGATCACGTGGTAAAGAGCCTCCGCCGGAGGCTCTTTACCGAGATTGGAGATGCAGGGTGTCAGACTGACACCCCGCATCACCGATCGCCGCGCTGCGCGCGCCGGCATGGAATCCTGCAGGACGTCAATAGACGTCCAGTCTAGGATTTCACAACCACTTCCCGGACGTCAATTGTATATTGACCGGGCGGGAAGTGGTTAAACATCACGACCTACCTGAGTATTGTTGGTGACCATGTCCATCCCTTTATGACTACAGTGTCCCCATCTTCTGATGGCTCCTCCCAGCAGGATAATGTCGCCACGTCACAAAGATCCAATCATCTCACCACTGGACAATGAGGTCCTTGCACTCCAATGGCCTCCACACTCACCACATCTCATCCAATAGAGACCCTTTGGGATGTGGTGGAACGGAAGATGTGCAGCCGACAAATCTGCAGCAACTGCGCGATGCCATCATGTCACTATGGAGCAAAATCTCTGAGGAACGTTTCCAACACCTTGTTGAATCCAATACTATGAAGGCAGTTCTGAAGGAAAAAAGGGGCCCAACCCGATACTAGCAAGGGGGACCCTAATAAAGTGAGTTTCTATTAACTTCAGATATATCTGCAACAGACCAAATCCAGTGTACAAATCAGCAGTCAATACGAGACGGCTCAGGAGGTCATAGGTCATGTAAAGATGCTCATTAAACAGAGCCGAGTCCACCGGCTGTGAATGTCAAGTCTGAGATCATTCATAGAGGGACTCCGTCTGGATCTACGGTGGGGAGTATTGAGCGCAGATCAATATGCTTTGGCTGCAGGAACAGCAAATACGATCAAGTATACAGTCAAGGTGACGTGTAACAAGCAAACCGAGGAGTGCGGCATCCTAATTGAAGTTCCCATAATGGTGGCCAGCAAGCTTGGTGAGAAACAACAGTGGATGGCGCCAAAGTGATGCTCTGACAATAGCAGTCCATGGCATACAGTGGGGGAATAATTCTTTGCTCCCCTGCAGATTTTGTAAGTTTTCCCCCTTAGGGCTCTTTCACGCGGGCGGTCCCTGACAGTTTTTTAGGCGGACCTGAACGGGCGCTCCGTGCTCCTCTATGGAGCCGCGAATGTCAGTGGTGACATGCCTGCTGACATCCGATCCGCTCCTATCCGCCAAAGTGTGACAGAGGAAAAACCTACTGGCGGATCGGGTGAACACGGACAGACGGTGAGTGCCCATCAGTGCGGCATATTAGTGCCTCCTCATCAGTACCACCTAATCAGTGCCCATAAGTGCAGTCTATTAGTTCCCATGAATGCCACCTCATCAGTGCACATCTGTAAAGGAGAAAAAATACTTATTTACAAAATTAAATGACAGAAACTTAGAAAAACTTTTTTTTATTGTTGTAAAGTCTTTTTCTTTTCTTACAAAATAAAAATCCCAGCAGTGATTTAAATACCACAATGTATGACCGCGCAATTGTTATTCAAAATGTGACAGCGCTGAAAGCTGAAAAATGGCCTGGGCAGAAAGAGGGTGAAAGTGCCTGGTATTGAAATAGTTAACCACTTCCCGCCCAGTCAATAGTAAATTGACGTCCGGGAAGTGGACGCCCTTGGGGGCGCGCAGCGTGGCGATCAGTGATACGGGGTGTCAGTCTGACACCCTGCATCTCTGATCTCGGTAAAGAGCCTCCGGCGGAGGCTCTTTACCACATGATCAGCCGTGTCCAATCACGGCTGATCACGATGTAAACAGGAAGAGCCGTTGATCGGCTCTTCCTCACTTGCGTCTGACAGACACGAGTAGAGGAAAGCCGATTGGCGGCTCTCCTGACAGGGGGGTATACGCTGATTGTTTTTCAGCGTAGATACCTCCCCACCCCGGCGGATGCCCACATTGGACCACCAGGGAAGCCACCAGGACCACCAGGGAAGGGGGCAACATGTGGATGGCCAGGTATGTACCCCATTGCCATCCACATGTTAAAAAAATCGTTAAAATAGATGCCAATCAGTGCCCACAAATGGGCACTGACTGGAAAAAATATAAAACAAGTGATGCCCAGCAATGCCACCATCAGTATGATCAGTGCCACCCCTCAGTGCCCATCTGTGCCCACCTATCAGTGCCACCCATAAGTTCCCATCAGTGCCACCCATAAGTACCCATCAGTGCCGCCTATGAGTGTTCATCAGTGCTGCATGCCAGCACCGCCTATCAGTGCCCATCAGTGCCACCTATCAGTGCTAATCAGTGCTGCTTATCAGTGACCATCATCAGTACCCATCAGTGCCACCTCATTGGTGCCACCTTATTAGTGCAGCCATATCAGTGCCCGTAATTGAAGAAGAAAACTGACTTATTTACAACAAAAAAAATGTCGCTCTTTTTTTAGTTGTTGCGCAAAAAAGAAAGCTCTATTTGTGGGAAAATGATAAAAAAATTGTTTGGGTACAGTGTTGCACGACCGCGCAATTGTCATTCAAAGTGCGACAGCTCTGAAATCTGAAAATTGGTGTGTAAGTGCCTGGAATTGAAGTGGTTAAATAGAGAAAAAAACGCATAAAAAAACTGCATGCAAAACGCATAAAAAATGTGGGTTTAAAAATGGAAAGAGCGCGGCAAAGCGCACCGGAAAAAACCCATCAACTGCAGCCACATAGATGTGAACCTAGGGTGAGAGTTCATACTGCTGGAGGCATTCAATGGGCTTCCTGATCACTATGATTGGCTGTCACAGTGATCACGTGATTGGGAGCCTATCCCACCAGCTCCAGATTGGTCATAGTGCTGGCGACACTGAGTGAGCGCACTCCCAGCACAACACAGCGATGCCAGCTGAACGCATTCCAGGCCATTGCCATCCTGCCACATATATGCGTTTGGCCGGCGAGAAAGTGTAATGCTTCTGCATTGCCAAAGGAGGCGGCTTTACCCTTTTAGAAAAATGATGTAAAAGGTCAACTAAATACTATTATTTATTTTTTTACTCTAGCCTTAATTTACACCGTGTGAGATTTCCCCTCCCTGTTTCTTGGCTTCTTGGAAATATACGACTACGCTGGTTTGCTAAAGCCGTGCAAATACCAGCAGAGATGTGGAAAGAGATCCACAGCAATCAGATTTTGTCTTCGCTCAATAAACGATGACATTTGTGCCATATTACATTCTTCCACATATATAAAGCACCAAAAAAGTCATAAAAAAAGTCCAAATAGCGATGTGGTAACAAAGGGCCAGATTCACGAAGAATTGCGGCGGCGTAACGTATCGTAGATACGTTACACCGCCGCAAGTTTTCATCGCAATTGCCTGATTCACCAAGCACTTGCGATGAAAACCTACGCCGGCCAATTTAGGCCAATTTAAATGGTCGTGTGCCATTTAAATTAGGCGCGCTCCCGCGCCGGACCTACCACGCATGCTCCGTTTCCGAACTCCCGCCGTGCTTTGCGCGCCGTAATTTTTCCGAACGGCGACGTGCGTAGCGTAATTCCGTATTCCCGGACGGCTTACGCAAACAACGTTATTTTTTAAATTTCGACGCGGGAACGGCGGCTATACTTTAGACAGCAATACGCTTGCTGGCTAAAGTTAGGGCACCAAAAAAAAAACTAACTTTGCAACGGGAAACTAGACTAGCGGCGACGTAGCAAACACGAAAACCCGTCGGGAATCGCCGTAACTCCTAATTTGCATTCCCGACGCTGGTTTACGACGCAAACTCCCCCCAGCGGCGGCCGCGGTACTGCATCCTAAAATCCGACAGTGTAAAACAATTACACCTGTCGGATCTTCTGGCTATCTATGCGTAACTGGTTCTATGAATCAGCCGCATAGATAGAACAACAGATACGACGGCGTATCAGGAGATACACCGTCGTATCTGCTTTGTGAATCTGGCCCAAAGAATTTAAAGTTGCGCCAGTCCAAACGATATTTTCGAGGATTATAGCCCACTTTTATTGAACAAAACGGAAAGTTCACATAAACATCAGTTGCCCACGCAGGGGTTCTTCCATATCAACATGAATGGTCAACAGAAAATGCCGAACCATCTGGCTCCCTTGTAGAGCTGCACGATTCTGGCTAAAATGAGAATCACGATTTTTTTTTGATTAGAAGATAGATCACGATTCTCTTACGATTCTCGGGGGGTAACATCATCTTTCACATTACCCACTTAACCCCCGGACCATATTGCTGGTCAAAGACCAGAGCACTTTTTGCGATTCGGCACTGCGTCGCTTTAACTGACAATTGCGCGGTCGTGCGACGTGGCTCTCAAACAAAATTGACGTCCTTTTTTCCCCACAAATAGAGCTTTCTTTTGGTGGTATTTGATCACCTCTGCGGTTTTTAGTTTTTGCGCTATTAACAAAAATAGAGCGACAATTTTGAAAAAAATGCACCTAGAGGCATCATTCAGATATCATTATGTTCCGGCGGCGATCCTGCGCACCATAAGAATGATCATAGCGGGGACATCCCCCCCCTCCCGCCACCATCCGGTGCTTCTCCGGGCTCTCCCGTGCCATCGGGGGCCCGGAGAGATGATCGCCGTGCGCCGGATGGGAGGCTTAGAGATGACTAGTGACCACATGACTGATGGGAGGCCCGGGCGCGATGTGATGACGTCACGCCCGGGTACCAGTAAGTAAACAAACCGCAATTGCGGCTAATAAGAATTAGATCTGGGAATTTTTTTTCACGATCTCATTCTTTCCAGCCTGGAGGAGAGATGTGGGGTCTTATTGACCCCCCCGCATCTCTCCATAAAGAGGACCTGTCACACACTATTCCTATTACAAGGGATGTTTGCATTCCTTGTAATAGGAATAAAAGCGATCGAAAAAAAAAATGTAAAAAAAAGTGTAAAAAATAAATAAGTAAAATAAAAAATAAATAAATAAAATTAAAACACCCCTGTCCCCGGTAGCTCACGCTCAGAAGCGAACGCATGCGTAAGTCCCGCCCACGTATGTAAACGTCGTTCAAACCACATATGTGAGGTGTCTAGCACTAGACCTCCTCTGTAACTCTAAACTGGTAACCTGTAAAATTTTGAAAGCGTCGCCTATGGAGATTTTTAAGTAACGAAGTTTGGCGCCATTCCATGAGTGTGCGCAATTTTAAAGCGTGACATGTTAGGTATCTATTTTACTCGGCGTAACATCATCTTTCATATTTTACAACAAAATTGGGCTAACTTTACTGTTTTGTTATTTTTTAATTCATGAAACCATTTTTTTTACAAAAAAAAGGCGTTTGAAAAATGATTGTGCAAATACCGTGCAAGATAAAAAGTTGCAATGACCGCCATTTTATTCCCTGCTAAAAAAACATATATAAAGTTTGGACTTTTTATTTAGACAGGTTTTTATCTGGAAGTCTGTTAATTTCTCCTGAATAAAAGAGGATTGCTCAGAGCTGGATTAACTCTGTGTGGAAAGACTGGGCACAGATGATAGGAAATCTTATACTCTACATTGTGACATCAAATAAAAAAAAAAAATTTTTTGGGTTTACATCCACTTTAAATTTAGGACTACTTTCACAGTAATGCCGCATACACACGATCGGAATTTCCGACCGTGTGTAGGCTCCATCGGACATTTGCTGTCGGAATTTCCGACCGTGTGTAGGCTTCATCGGACATTTGCTGTCGGAATTTCCGACCGCGTGTAGGCTTCATCGGACATTTGCTGTCGGAATTTCAGACCGTATGTAGGCTCCATCGGACATTTGCTGTCGGAATTTCCGACCGTGTGTAGGCTCCATCGGACATTTGCTGTCGGAATTTCCGACCGTGTGTAGGCTCCATCGGACATTTGCTGTCGGAATTTCCGACCGTGTGTAGGCTCCATCGGACATTTGCTGTCGGAATTTCCGACCGTGTGTAGGCTCCATCGGACATTTGCTGTCGGAATTTCCGAACCATTTGTAGGCTCCATCGGACATTTGCTGTCGGAGTTTCCGACCGTTTGTAGGCTCCATCGGACATTTGCTGTCGGGATTTCCGACCGTTTATAGGCTCCATCGGACATTTGCTGTCGGGATTTCCGACCGTGTGTAGGCTCCATCGGACATTTGCTGTCGGAATGTCCGACCGTTTGTAGGCTCCATCGGACATTTGCTGTCGGAATTTCCGACCGTGTGTAGGCTCCATCGGACATTTGCTGTCGGAATTTCCGACAACAAAAATTTGAGAGCTGGTTCTCAATTTTTCGACGACAAAAGTTCTTGTCGGAAATTCGGATCGCGTGTATGCAATTCCGACGCAAAAAAAAATCCTACGCATGCTCGGAATCAATTTGAACGCATGCTCGGAATCATTGAACTTCATTTTTCTCGGCTCGTCGTAGCGATGTACGTCACCACGTTCTTGGCGATCGGAATTTCCGACAACATTTGTTTGACCGTGTGTATGCAAGAGCAAGTTTGAGCGAACAATCCATCAGAAAAAAAAAACACGGTTTTGTTGTCGCAATGTCCGATCGTGTGTATGTTTGTTATAATCTTGTGGAAAGGCAGGCCAAAGTCCTCGGATGAACTGCCTTCATGTAAGATTGAAGAAGAGACGCGCTGTACAGTCCTGCTCTCTGCATATTTCGCATTCGGAGGAGGTGAGATGAATTATTTGTGCAGTGAGATGTAACACATAGGAAATCAGCTGTAGTGTGTAATCATTGTTCATCCTTATCTTCATGTCAGTGATGTTAAAGGTGACAGTTACATAATACAGCGGAACCTCGGATTACGAGAATAATCCGTTCCAGGAGAATGCTCGTAATCCAAAGCACTCGCATATCAAAGCGAGTTTCCCCATAGAAGTCAATGGAAACAAAAATAATTAGTTCCGCATTGACTTCAATGACATGCAATACTGCATGTGGCCAGAGGTGGGGGGCACCGGAGAGTTTCGGAAACACTCGGAAAGGCCCGAGGAAACCCTCGGAAAAACTTGTGAATTGAGTTTTTCCAAACATTTCTGAACGCAGTACTGCACACTGCTGTGGCTTGAAACCTGCTCGTAAACCGAGTCGGGATTTAAAAAAATACAGTGCTCGTATTGCGAAACGCTCGTTAACCGTGTTACACGCAATCCAATAGATAAGCCGACCTAACTCCGAATCTACGCCGCCGTATGTTTAAGCGTATGCTCAAACAGAGATACGCTTAAACAAAGCTAAGATAGGACGGCTTGCGCCGTTCTATCTTGGCTTGCAATTTTTCGGATGGCCGCTAAGTGGCGCTTCCATTGCGGCCGGTGGATATTATGTAAATGAGCTTGTACGCCGATTTATGTCGTTTCCGTAAGGCCTTAGGCGGCCTAAAGTTATTCCACCTATGAGGTGGAATAACAATGTTAAAGTATGGCCGCCGTTCCCGCCGCCGTCGTTTGCGTAAGTCGTCCACGAATCGGGAGTTACGTCGTTTACGTCCACATCGAAATCAATAGGCCCGTTTGGCGTACATAGCCGCAATGCGCACTGGGAAATGTAGGCGCCCGGCGCATGCGCAGTAGCAAAAAGCGTGAGGTCAAGCCTCATTTCCATACAACACGCCCCCCTCCAACCAATTTGAATTAGGCGCCCTTACGCCCGCTCGTTTTAGGCTACGCCGCCGTAGATTAGCAGGTAAGTAGATTGAAAATCACTACTAGCCTAGCTAATTTACGGCGGTGTAGCCTAAACAAGCTAGGCTACGCCGCCCTAAAGTTATTCCAATGTACCTGAATCTACCTAACGGTCTTTAACATTATAGACATATCACTGGTCTCTTTTTTTATACATCAGAAGCAGTACCGCCGGCAACCACTTGGTTAGCGCATGGATACACACTACAGTTGTACAGAACTGTGAGAAAGATTAATACATCAGAAGCAGTACTGCCGACAACCACTGGGTGGTGCATGGATACACACTACAGTTGTACAGAACTGTGAGAGAAGCCCAGGCATCCATCCAGCGGCGCAGGCTGCTGACGTCGGTTTTCTGATATCGGCGCCATTTGCATTCCACGCTGGTTACGTGGAACCGGCGGTGACCCAAAAGAATCGCGGGTCATCCTGTGGGGAGATCGCGGGCGGGGAGAATCGCGATTCTCTTCGCGATTAATCGTGCAGCTCTACTGTTTGTAGATTTTGTTTGCATAACGCCTTTCCACCAAATGGACAAATTTGTCTTCCCACATGGAGGTTTCTTACCATCACTATTAATCAGGCAAAACATCCAGCCTCCTGGCTCGTTTTACTGCCTCTTCAGGGTTTTCCTGAACATCAGTACCATTTTTGGTCCTCCTGACCATAAAAAACGTCCCAGTGTTTATGCACAGGCGCTGCACTTCAGCTCTGCGTCTTCCTTATAGCTTCCTAGCTGCTCCGTCCCTCATGGACACTCTCTGCAGCTTCCTAGCTGCTCCGTCCCTCATGGACTCTCTCTGCAGCTTCCTAGCTGCTCCGTCCCTCATGGACTCTCTCTGGAGCTTCCTAGCTGCTCCGTCCCTCATGGACTCTCTCTGGAGCTTCCTAGCTGCTCCGTCCCTCATGGACTCTCTCTGCAGCTTCCTAGCTGCTCCGTCCCTCATGGACTCTCTCTGCAGCTTCCTAGCTGCTCCGTCCCTCGTGGACTCTCTCTGCAGCTTCCTAGCTGCTCCGTCCCTCGTGGACTCTCTCTGCAGCTTCCTAGCTGCTCCGTCCCTCATGGACTTTCTCTGCAGCTTCCTAGCTGCTTTGTCCCTCATGGGCTTTCTCTGCAGCTTCCTAGCTGCTCCGTCACTCATGGACTCTCTATACAGCTTCCTAGCTGCTCCGTCCCTCATGGACTCTCTCTGCAGCTTCCTAGCTGCTCCATCCCTCATGGACTCTCTCTACAGCTTCCTAGCTGCTCCGTCCCTCATGGACTCTCTCTGCAGCTTCCTAGCTGCTCTGTCCCTCATGGACTCTCTCTGGAGCTTCCTAGCTGCTCTGTCCCTCATGGACTCTCTCTACAGCTTCCTAGCTGCTCCGTCCCTCATGGACTCTCTCTGCAGCTTCCTAGCTGCTCCATCCCTCATGGACTCTCTCTGGAGCTTCCTAGCTGCTCTGTCCCTCATGGACTCTCTCTGCAGCTTCCTAGCTGCTCCATCCCTCATGGACTCTCTCTGGAGCTTCCTAGCTGCTCCGTCCCTCATGGACTTTCTCTGCAGCTTCCTAGCTGCTCTGTCCCTCATAGACTCTCTCTGCAGCTTCCTAGCTGCTCCATCCCTCATAGACTCTCTCTACTGCTTCCTAGCTGCTCCGTCCCTCATGGACTCTCTCTACTGCTTCCTAGCTGCTCCGTCCCTCGTGGACTCTCTCTACAGCTCCCTAGCTGCTCCGTCCCTCATGGACTCTCTGCAGCTTCCTAGCTGCTCCGTCCCTCGTGGACTCTCTCTACTGCTTCCTAGCTGCTCCGTCCCTCCTGGACTCTCTCTACAGCTCCCTAGCTGCTCCGTCCCTCATGGACTCTCTCTGCAGCTTCCTAGCTGCTCCGTCCCTCGTGGACTCTCTCTACTGCTTCCTAGCTGCTCCGTCCCTCGTGGACTCTCTCTACAGCTCCCTAGCTGCTCCGTCCCTCATGGACTCTCTCTACAGCTCCCTAGCTGCTCCGTCCCTCATGGACTCTCTCTGCAGCTTCCTAGCTGCTCCGTCCCTCGTGGACTCTCTCTGCAGCTTACTAGCTGCTCCATCCCTCATGGACTCTCTATACTGCTTCCTAGCTGCTCCGTCCCTCATGGACTCTCTCTGGAGGTTCCTAGCTGTTCCGTCCCTCATGGACTCTCTCTGGAGCTTCCTAGCTGCTCCGTCCCTCATGGACTCTCTCTGGAGCTTCCTAGCTGCTCCGTCCCTCATGGACTCTCTCTGCAGCTTCCTAGCTGCTCCGTCCCTCATGGACTCTCTCTGCAGCTTCCTAGCTGCTCCGTCCCTCATGGACTCTCACTGCAGCTTCCTAGCTGCTCCGTCCCTCGTGGACTCTCTCTGCAGCTTCCTAGCTGCTTTGTCCCTCATGGACTTTCTCTGCAGCTTCCTAGCTGCTCCGTCCCTCATGGACTCTCTATACAGCTTCCTAGCTGCTCCGTCCCTCATGGACTCTCTCTGCAGCTTCCTAGCTGCTCCATCCCTCATGGACTCTCTCTACAGCTTCCTAGCTGCTCCGTCCCTCATGGACTCTCTCTGCAGCTTCCTAGCTGCTCCATCCCTCATGGACTCTCTCTGGAGCTTCCTAGCTGCTCTGTCCCTCATGGACTCTCTCTACAGCTTCCTAGCTGCTCCGTCCCTCATGGACTCTCTCTGCAGCTTCCTAGCTGCTCCATCCCTCATGGACTCTCTCTGGAGCTTCCTAGCTGCTCTGTCCCTCATGGACTCTCTCTGCAGCTTCCTAGCTGCTCCATTCCTCAAGGACTCTCTCTGGAGCTTCCTAGCTGCTCCGTCCCTCATGGACTTTCTCTGCAGCTTCCTAGCTGCTCTGTCCCTCATAGACTCTCTCTGCAGCTTCCTAGCTGCTCCATCCCTCATAGACTCTCTCTACTGCTTCCTAGCTGCTCCGTCCCTCATGGACTCTCTCTACTGCTTCCTAGCTGCTCCGTCCCTTGTGGACTCTCTCTACAGCTCCCTAGCTGCTCCGTCCCTCATGGACTCTCTGCAGCTTCCTAGCTGCTCCGTCCCTCGTGGACTCTCTCTACTGCTTCCTAGCTGCTCCGTCCCTCGTGGACTCTCTCTACAGCTCCCTAGCTGCTCCGTCCCTCATGGACTCTCTCTGCAGCTTCCTAGCTGCTCCGTCCCTCGTGGACTCTCTCTACTGCTTCCTAGCTGCGCCGTCCCTCGTGGACTCTCTCTACAGCTCCCTAGCTGCTCCGTCCCTCATGGACTCTCTCTACAGCTCCCTAGCTGCTCCGTCCCTCATGGACTCTCTCTGCAGCTTCCTAGCTGCTCCGTCCCTCGTGGACTCTCTCTGCAGCTTACTAGCTGCTCCATCCCTCATGGACTCTCTATACTGCTTCCTAGCTGCTCCGTCCCTCATGGACTCTCTCTGCAGCTTCCTAGCTGCTCCGTCCCGCATGGACTCTCTCTGCAGCTTCCTAGCTGCTCCTTCCCTCATGGACTCTCTCTGCAGCTTCCCAGCTGCTCCATCCCATGTGGAATCTCTCTGCAGCTTCCTAGCTGCTCCGTCCCTCGTGGACTCTCTCTGCAGCTTACTAGCTGCTCCGTCCCTCATGGACTCTCTATACTGCTTCCTAGCTGCTCCGTCCCTCATGGACTCTCTCTGCAGCTTCCTAGCTGCTCCGTCCCGCATGGACTCTCTCTGCAGCTTCCTAGCTGCTCCGTCCCTCGTGGACTCTCTCTGCAGCTTCCTAGCTGCTCCATCCCTCGTGGAATCTCTCTGCAGCTTCCTAGCTGCTCCATCCCGCATGGACTCTCTCTGCAGCTTCCTAGCTGCTCCGTCCCTCGTGGACTCTCTCTGCAGCTTCCTAGCTGGAAAACAGGTAATTTTTCTCCTCCACTGATGGGCACTGATAGGTTGCACTAATGGGCACTGAGGCAGCACTGATAGGTGCCAATAATGGGCACTGATGAGGCGGCACTAGTGGCCACCGAGTATAACGGTGGCAGCTGGTCGGCAAGTAGTTAAGCAGTTTTATTTCCTTCAACCAAGGGTTGAAGGAGAAAAAATAAATCACTTGATTTCCCCATCAACGCCTTCAGTGTAGATGGAGGAATCCCTCCCATTGCGCTATTGCATTTTGACAGCGAAAGGTTTCCCTGTCGCCAGAATACAATGATTACTGCTGCCGGTTATAACCAGTACAATCAGTATATGGATCAGTACAACCAGCCTGCCCATAGATGGATCAATACGTCTATGGCTGGCTGTATTACCATAGTTTGACTTCCTTGGCACTCAGCAAACTACACAATACACGTCTCTATCCCGCCGGCGTGGTGCCACAAATCAGCCCAACGGGTACTTATCCTGATGAGGTCATGAATGGCTCACCTGCGTATCATACTGAAAATGGCGCTGAACTCCTCTACAACTATATTTAGAACGTTCACTCCGGGGTTCTCCAGCGATCCAACATATCTGGAGCAATCAACATTAATCACATTTTGCTTTTTCCTCCACAGTTGTATCCTTTGCACATATTTATTTTCTCATGTATAACATTCTTTCACCTTCACCGAGGGAAATAAAGAAATAAAACATTCACAGATGATCCCTGTGTCCTTGTAATCAATTTAAATATCTACATTGTGTTAGAATTACACAGCCTCGTACCAGGCCACATGCCCTCAACATGTAAGGAACATTCTTCTCACTGATCACCAATGTAAGGAACATTCTTCCCACTGATCACCAATGTAAGGGACATTCTTCCCACTGATCACCAATGTAAGGGACATTCTTCCCACTGACCACCAATGTAAGGAACATCCTTCTCACTGATCACCAATGTAAGGAACATTCTTCTCACTGATCACCAATGTAAGGAACATTCTTCCCACTGACCACCAATGTAAGGAACATTCTTCTCACTGATCACCAATGTAAGGAACATTCTTCCCACTGATCACCAATGTAAGGAGCATTCTTCCCACTGATCACCAATGTAAGGGACATTCTTCCCACTGATCACCAATGTAAGGAACATTCTTCCCACTGATCACCAATGTAAGGAACATCCTTCTCACTGATCACCAATGTAAGGAACATTCTTCTCACTGATCACCAATGTAAGGAACATTCTTCCCAATTTTGTTTATTAAAAGTCTTGCAAACAAAAAGCATAAAATCACTATAAGATATACATAAATATACACATATTTACATAAATGAAAATAAATATAGCAAATCTGCTCTCAAACAAAAGACTTTACAGCAAAGCAAAAATCATGTAATCACCAGGAAAGTAAATCTTAATACAAACTCACACCACTACACCAGACAAACCTGCAAGGTCAAGAAACAAACCCGCACCCATTATGCATGCAGCCCTTCTAAGAAACGTCCAACACCATACATCCACCTATTTCTACCTCAATTACCCGCCGGCGCGTTACCATATCGGTTTCAAAAAGTACCGCAACTCCGCTGCAGGGCTCAGCCGCAAGAGACCAAAAGGAGGGACCGCATCTCCACTCCCTTTTTGCCAGGTGGACATCGGCCAAAGTATGGAGCCAGGTCTCTTGCAAAAATAAAATCTCGGCATCAAACTCGCTGAGCAAAAATAAGGCCATATCACAAGCTCTTGCAGATTTAATGCTGGCGACATAAATGGTCGCCACCTTTATCGGAGGGGGAACTGCCATCAGGATGATTGGGGTAGTCGTTTCTTGACCTTCACCACACTCTCATCACCAGAAACCGCTCTCTTCAAACAACGTGACTCATCCATAGATGAAAAAGAAGAAGACAAAGACATCTTTTCACCTGACAACACATTAAAGGTGTTACCAAGGGGAACCCCTCCTGGATCCGACTCTGAGGAAGAGACGACCGGTTTTCTTGTCTTTCTCTTCATTTTTTTCCTCCTCCTAATCTTCTCCCACCCCTCCTCATCCGAATCCCCATCAATGGAATGTGAAACATGGGGTACGGACACCCTTCCATCAGCCCCACCCCCATCCAGCACCCCCACATTCCCCTGACCACGCTTGCGCTGCCGAGGGGCAGGGACTGGAGGCTGAGTGGGAAGATCCGCTAAACCTGCCCCCCCAGCAGCCTCCGCCAGTCTGGAGGATCTACGAATAGATGGATTAGGGACAGGAGGGACAGATTTAGGGACCACATCTCTAGGGGGAACAGAAACAGATGTCACAGACACAGAAGGGACAGACTCAGGGACCACATCACTAAGGGGAACAGAAACAGATGTCACAGACACAGGAGGGACAGACTCAGGGACCACATCACTAGGGGGAACAGAAACAGATGTCACAGACACAGGAGGGACAACAAGAGTTTCAGTGGCCTCATCCTCCTTATCCAGCCTCTGCAGCTCAGCCTCCAACCCTGGCAGGTTATGTAATGCCTCCGGGCATTGACTGTACGGGTGACCAAGTTTTTGGCACAAATTGCACCGAATGTCAGTACAGTCTTTAGCCAAATGGCCAAGCTCCTGGCACAAAGAACATTTCTTGCGGGTGCAGGTGGAGGCAAAATGGCCCTTGTCACCACATTTATTGCACACCTTAGGCTGACCCTGGTAAAAAATGGTCAGCCTGTCCCTCCCCAGAAAGGCTGAACAGGGCAGATGTTGAACAACATCTCCCTGCACCCCCAATTTTAGTGACACTGTCCAGGCCCCTGTCCATATCCCATGCTGATCAAGGACCTTCCGCAGTGGAGCGAGGACTTCACCATAGCGGCGTAACCATACTACCAAATCAGCCTCTGGGATGGATTCGTTACGCACAAGGATCGTCACTGATTTTATTAGAGGCTGCCTGGAAACCACCTTTGGCATCCAACCATTCCACTGCGGAAGGTCCCTGCGCCCCCTAAAACGTTCCCAAAATAAATCCAGACCCTCAGGTTTTACAAAGGACAAATCAAATTCCCAACTCCCAATGGGACAAATCAAAGCAAAAATGTCTGCGACTTTGAACCCCATTTCCAGGATCAACTCGGCCACCCTCCCCCTTACTGGTGGGGTCCCCTCCCCCTCCCACTTCAGCTGGACCACATTTCTCCGCTTATACCCACCAACCATCCCCCCACTAAACCCCCCCAAATTGTGACCACCAACATTTGCACCATTCCCCCCACCCTCCTTGGTGCGATTCCCCAAAACCGACGCGTAACTCCCAGCAGATAAAACATTTGTTTGTTTTGAACCATCTGACACATTTGCAGCAGATATCGATTGCACAGATTTGGTCTGAACAATCGGCGAGTCTTTCCTCTGCTGAGCAGGGGGAGGAATGTCATTTTTATTTTTCCCAGCAGTATTAACCCCTTCACCACCCACCACATCCATTGTTTTATCATTACTGTCATTTTTAGAACTTGCTGGAATATTCACAGTTCCTGCAGTCTTCCCAGCAGTGTCAGTTCCCACTGCTGTGCTTGTAGAAGCTTCAGCTGGTCGGTTCTCTTCTGTCAGGACAGGGTTGTCATCAGAGGATAGTGCAGGCTGGTCTGATACTGCAGCAGGTGAAACCTCCATTGCTTCTTCCACTGCACATGGTGCAATATGCTGATCCCCTCCCCCACCACAGGGAGGCTCAGGTGAGGCAATCTCATTGCTGGTAACAGGCATACCTTGTACAGAGGAACTACAGGTCCCAGCAGAAACTCCAGGCAGCGCTTTGCACAAGGCCTTCCCTTTCTGCTCCTTAGTCAGGACACCGTCCACCACAGCAGGTTGGGCAGACATGTTAGAAGGCAGTGAGGTGTGCTGACATTTCTCCACCTGTACTGGCTTGGCTTCAGGGACTTCTGTATTAGCAGGCTTGTTTGCTCTCAGGGGTGACTCCATCTCCTGGATACATTTCAGGGTGCCATGCTCACTCTCAAGCCCCTGGCTGGTTGCCATCGGCGATTCCAAGCCCTGACATGGAGGGAGAGGTGCAGAGGCAGATGGGCCCGCGTCATCCATTATCTGAGGCTCTCGCTGGTCCCTGGAAACTGCTGTCTGGCTGGCAAATCTCCTCTCATTATCAAACTTTTCTCCACTTTTATCTTTCAGCTTTTCCAATAATAAAGATTGCTCCTTTACCTTTTCCTCCAATTCCTGCAACTCAGGCTTCATGGCCAAACGATTTTTACTCCAGGCCTGGAAGTACTTGATTTTGAAGGATTTGTGTTCAGCCTTCAAAATTTTAAGTTTTTCTTCAGCTCTTCCAATCGCCCTAAAACGATCAATGCTCTTCTGACTGAAGACATTCGCATCCACAGCAGGGCCTGGACCTACAGACAGATTCTCCACCTCCTCCTCACTAGGCCCCGTATCATCAGGGGGATCCGTCCCGGGGCCTCCCCCAGGATCAGGCATTATTCCTGGGCCAAGCTAGCAGGCAAGGCCCAGGCTTGAAAAAGGTTGGTTCTCTCAGAGAGCTCCTTGGGTGTGTCCTCCTCCTTCTTCCCACTGATCACCAATGTAAGGAACATTCTTCTCACTGATCACCAATGTAAGGGACATTCTTCCCACTGACCACCAATGTAAGGAACATCCTTCTCACTGATCACCAATGTAAGGAACATTCTTCCCACTGATCACCAATGTAAGGGACATTCTTCCCACTGACCACCAATGTAAGGAACATCCTTCTCACTGATCACCAATGTAAGGAACATTCTTCCCACTGACCACCAATGTAAGGAACATTCTTCCCACTGATCACCAATGTAAGGAACATTCTTCTCACTGATCACCAATGTAAGGAGCATTCTTCTCACTGATCACCAATGTAAGGAACATTCTTCCCACTGATCACCAATGTAAGGAACATTCTTCCCACTGATCACCAATGTAAGGAACATTCTTCTCACTGATCACCAATGTAAGGAACATTCTTCCCACTGACCACCAATGTAAGAAGCATTCTTCTCACTGATCACCAATATAAGGAACATTCTTCCCACTGATCACCAATGTAAGGAGCATTCTTCCCACTGATCACCAATGTAAGGAACATTCTTCCCACTGATCACCAATGTAAGGAACATTCTTCCCACTGATCACCAATGTAAGGAACATTCTTCCCACTGATCACCAATGTAAGGAGCATTCTTCTCACTGATCACCAATGTAAGGAGCATTCTTCCCACTGATCACCAATGTAAGGAACATTCTTCCCACTGATCACCAATGTAAGGGACATTCTTACCACTGACCACCAATGTAAGGAACATTCTTCCCACTGATCACCAATGTAAGGACCATTCTTCTCACTGATCACCAATGTAAGGAACATTCTTCCCACTGACCACCAATGTAAGGAACATTCTTCCCACTGACCACCAATGTAAGGAACATTCTTCCCACTGATCACCAATGTAAGGAACATTCTTCTCACTGATCACCAATGTAAGGAGCATTCTTCTCACTGATCACCAATGTAAGGAACATTCTTCCCAATTTTGTTTATTAAAAGTCTTGCAAACAAAAAGCATAAAATCACTATAAGATATACATAAATATACACATATTTACATAAATGAAAATAAATATAGCAAATCTGCTCTCAAACAAAAGACTTTACAGCAAAGCAAAAATCATGTAATCACCAGGAAAGTAAATCTTAATACAAACTCACACCACTACACCAGACAAACCTGCAAGGTCAAGAAACAAACCCGCACCCATTATGCATGCAGCCCTTCTAAGAAACGTCCAACACCATGCATCCACCTATTTCTACCTCAATTACCCGCCGGCGCGTTACCATATCGGTTTCAAAAAGTACCGCAACTCCGCTGCAGGGCTCAGCCGCAAGAGACCAAAAGGAGGGACCGCCTCTCCACTCCCTTTTTGCCAGGTGGACATCGGCCAAAGTATGGAGCCAGGTCTCTTGCAAAAATAAAATCTCGGCATCAAACTCGCTGAGCAAAAATAAGGCCATATCACGAGCTCTTGCAGATTTAATGCTGGCGACATTAATGGTCGCCACCTTTATCGGAGGGGGAACTGCCATCAGGATGATTGGGGTAGTCGTTTCTTGACCTTCACCACACTCTCATCACCAGAAACCGCTCTCTTCAAACAACGTGACTCATCCATAGATGAAAAAGAAGAAGACAAAGACATCTTTTCACCTGACAACACATTAAAGGTGTTACCAAGGGGAACCCCTCCTGGATCCGACTCTGAGGAAGAGACGACCGGTTTTCTTGTCTTTCTCTTCATTTTTTTCCTCCTCCTAATCTTCTCCCACCCCTCCTCATCCGAATCCCCATCAATGGAATGTGAAACATGGGGTACGGACACCCTTCCATCAGCCCCACCCCCATCCAGCACCCCCACATTCCCCTGACCACGCTTGCGCTGCCGAGGGGCAGGGACTGGAGGCTGAGTGGGAAGATCCGCTAAACCTGCCCCCCCAGCAGCCTCCGCCAGTCTGGAGGATCTACGAATAGATGGATTAGGGACAGGAGGGACAGATTTAGGGACCACATCTCTAGGGGGAACAGAAACAGATGTCACAGACACAGAAGGGACAGACTCAGGGACCACATCACTAAGGGGAACAGAAACAGATGTCACAGACACAGGAGGGACAGACTCAGGGACCACATCACTAGGGGGAACAGAAACAGATGTCACAGACACAGGAGGGACAACAAGAGTTTCAGTGGCCTCATCCTCCTTATCCAGCCTCTGCAGCTCAGCCTCCAACCCTGGCAGGTTATGTAATGCCTCCGGGCATTGACTGTACGGGTGACCAAGTTTTTGGCACAAATTGCACCGAATGTCAGTACAGTCTTTAGCCAAATGGCCAAGCTCCTGGCACAAAGAACATTTCTTGCGGGTGCAGGTGGAGGCAAAATGGCCCTTGTCACCACATTTATTGCACACCTTAGGCTGACCCTGGTAAAAAATGGTCAGCCTGTCCCTCCCCAGAAAGGCTGAACAGGGCAGATGTTGAACAACATTTCCCTGCACCCCCAATTTTAGTGACACTGTCCAGGCCCCTGTCCATATCCCATGCTGATCAAGGACCTTCCGCAGTGGAGCGAGGACTTCACCATATCGGCGTAACCATACTACCAAATCAGCCTCTGGGATGGATTCGTTACGCACAAGGATCGTCACTGATTTTATTAGAGGCTGCCTGGAAACCACCTTTGGCATCCAACCATTCCACTGTGGAAGGTCCCTGCGCCCCCTAAAACGTTCCCAAAATAAATCCAGACCCTCAGGTTTTACAAAGGATAAATCAAATTCCCAACTCCCAACGGGACAAATCAAAGCAAAAATGTCTGCGACTTTGAACCCCATTTCCAGGATCAACTCTGCCACCCTCCCCCTTACTGGTGGGGTCCCCTCCCCTTCCCACTTCAGCTGGACCACATTTCTCCGCTTATACCCACCAACCATCCCCCCACTAAACCCCCCCAAATTGTGACCACCAACATTTGCACCATTCCCCCCACCCTCCTTGGTGCGATTCCCCAAAACCGACGCGTAACTCCCAGCAGATAAAACATTTGTTTGTTTTGAACCATCTGACACATTTGCAGCAGATATCGATTGCACAGATTTGGTCTGAACAATCGGCGAGTCTTTCCTCTGCTGAGCAGGGGGAGGAATGTCATTTTTATTTTTCCCAGCAGTATTAACCCCTTCACCACCTACCACATCCATTGTTTTATCATTACTGTCATTTTTAGAACTTGCTGGAATATTCACAGTTCCTGCAGTCTTCCCAGCAGTGTCAGTTCCCACTGCTGTGCTTGTAGAAGCTTCAGCTGGTCGGTTCTCTTCTGTCAGGACAGGGTTGTCATCAGGGGATAGTGCAGGCTGGTCTGACACTGCAGCAGGTGAAACCTCCATTGCTTCTTCCACTGCACATGGTGCAATATGCTGATCCCCTCCCCCACCACAGGGAGGCTCAGGTGAGGCAATCTCATTGCTGGTAACAGGCATACCTTGTACAGAGGAACTACAGGTCCCAGCAGAAACTCCAGGCAGCGCTTTGCACAAGGCCTTCCCTTTCTGCTCCTTAGTCAGGACACCGTCCACCACAGCAGGTTGGGCAGACATGTTGGAAGGCAGTGAGGTGTGCTGACATTTCTCCACCTGTACTGGCTTGGCTTCAGGGACTTCAGTAAAAGCAGCCTTGTGTGCTCTCAGGGGTGACTCCATCTCCTGGATACATTTCAGGGTGCCATGCTCACTCTCAAAACCCTGGCTGGTTGCCGTCGGCGATTCCAAGCCCTGACATGGAGGGAGAGGTGCAGAAGCAGATGGACCCGCGTCATCCATTATCTGAGGCTGTTGCTGGTCCCTGGAACTTGCTGTCTGGCTGGCAAATCTCCTCTCATTATCAAACTTTTCTCCACTTTTATCTTTCAGCTTTTCCAAAAATAAAGATTGTTCCTTTACCTTTTCCTCCAATTCCTGCAACTCAGGCTTCATGGCCAAACGATTTTTACTCCAGGCCTGGAAATACTTGATTTTGAAGGATTTGTGTTCAGCCTTCAAAATTTTAAGTTTTTCTTCAGCTCTTCCAATCGCCCTAAAACGATCAATGCTCTTCTGACTGAAGACATTCGCATCCACAGCAGGGCCTGGACCTACAGACAGATCCTCCACCTCCTCCTCACTAGGCCCCGTATCATCAGGGGGATCCGTCCCGGGGCCTCCCCCAGGATCAGGCATTATTCCTGGGCCAAGCTAGCAGGCAAGGCCCAGGCTTGAAAAAGGTTGGATCTCTCAGAGAGCTCCTAGGGTGTGTCCTCCTCCTTCTTCCCACTGACCACCAATGTAAGGAACATTCTTCCCACTGACCACCAATGTAAGGAACATTCTTCTCACTGATCACCAATGTAAGGAGCATTCTTCTCACTGATCACCAATGTAAGGAACATTCTTCCCACTGATCACCAATGTAAGGAACATTCTTCTCACTGATCACTAATGTAAGGAACATTCTTCCCACTGATCACCAATGTAAGGAACATTCTTCTCACTGATCACCAATGTAAGGAACATTCTTCCCACTGATCACCAATGTAAGGGACATTCTTACCACTGACCACCAATGTAAGGAACATTCTTCCCACTGATCACCAATGTAAGGACCATTCTTCTCACTGATCACCAATGTAAGGAACATTCTTCCCACTGACCACCAATGTAAGGAACATTCTTCCCACTGACCACCAATGTAAGGAACATTCTTCCCACTGATCACCAATGTAAGGAACATTCTTCTCACTGATCACCAATGTAAGGAGCATTCTTCTCACTGATCACCAATGTAAGGAACATTCTTCCCACTGACCACCAATGTAAGGAACATTCTTCCCACTGACCACCAATGTAAGGAACATTCTTCCCACTGATCACCAATGTAAGGAACATTCTTCTCACTGATCACCAATGTAAGGAACATTCTTCTCACTGATCACCAATGTAAGGAACATTCTTCCCACTGATCACCAATGTAAGGAACATTCTTCTCACTGATCACCAATGTAAGGATCATTCTTCTCACTGATCACCAATGTAAGGAGCATTCTTCCCACTGATCACCAATGTAAGGAACATTCTTCCCACTGATCACCAATGTAAGGAACATTCTTCCCACTGATCACCAATGTAAGGAACATTCTTCCCACTGATCACCAATGTAAGGAACATTCTTCCCACTGATCACCAATGTAAGGGACATTCTTCTCACTGATCACCAATGTAAGGAACATTCTTCCCACTGATCGCCAATGTAAGGAACATTCTTCCCACTGATCACCAATGTAAGGAACATTCTTCCCACTGATCACCAATGTAAGGAACATTCTTCCCACTGATCACCAATGTAAGGAACATTCTTCTCACTGATCACCAATGTAAGGAGTATTCTTCCCAATGATCACCAATGTAAGGATCATTCTTCTCACTGATCACCAATGTAAGGAACATTCTTCTCACTGATCACCAATGTAAGGGACATTCTTCCCACTGATCACCAATGTAAGGAGCATTCTTCCCAATGATCACCAATGTAAGGAACATTCTTCCCACTGACCACCAATGTAAGGAACATTCTTCTCACTGCCCACTAATGTAAGGAACATTCTTCCCACTGATCACCAATGTAAGGGACATTCTTCTCACTGATCACCAATGTAAGGAACATTCTTCCCACTGATCACCAATGTAAGGATCATTCTTCTCACTGATCACCAATGTAAGGGACATTCTTCTCACTGATCACCAATGTAAGGAACATTCTTCTCACTGATCACCAATGTAAGGAACATTCTTCTCACTGCCCACTAATGTAAGGAACATTCTTCCCACTGATCACCAATGTAAGGGACATTCTTCTCACTGATCACCAATGTAAGGAACATTCTTCTCACTGATCACCAATGTAAGGGACATTCTTCTCACTGATCACCACTGTAAGGAACATTCTTCCCACTGATCACCAATGTAAGGAGTATTCTTCTCACTGATCACCAATGTAAGGGACATTCTTCCCACTGATCACCAATGTAAGGAGCATTCTTCCCAATGATCACCAATGTAAGGGACATAGATATAGTAGTTAGTAGTAGGGGGTTCTCTGCAATCAAGGGTCTCTCCGTGTCACAAAGGTTGAGATAGGCTTTATCTTTCAGCGTGTTCTATGTGCCATAAGCACAAATGTATCCTGCCTTGCTCTGATTTTCTGTAGCGATATTAATAAATATTGCGCCTGTAGAGCGGTTTACGCTTGTATAATATATTGCCCGTATAAAATACCAAATTATATTTCACGCCTCGGCGTCATTTACAATATTACAGGGTCATAAAATAACAAAATATTACCATCGTTTCCAGCTACGGCCTTAGAAGAACCTTGGGGACAAACATCGAGTATCTACAAGACTTGTTGGCTCTTATACAATTACAGATACGGATTAATGTAGCAGTTGTTCCATTGTTGGTATTTAGCGACATCAGACCAATAGCTGCTTTTTTAAAGCCTTATTAAAATATCTATTAAAATGTTGGATACTTCAGAGGGAAAGGCAGGTCATGTGGCTTTTTCTTTCTTCTCTATAGAGCTTGTAGTCATTGCTAAGCCATAGAGCACAGGCATGGGGGGGGGGGGGGGATTGAATGTAAAACACTTTCCAGTAAAGAGGACCACACTGCATCTGAGGTCCAGTGTGAGAGAGGTGGGAGAACCTGTACAGCTGGGGTGCTTAACCTGTGGCCCTTAGAGCGCTCTGATGTGGCCCTCAAACCAGGGAATCGCATGCCCAGGGTCGGCAACCCGTTGATCACAATCTGGGCTTGCCAAACCGCCACCCCAGAGTGCCGGCGCCGGCAGCAGAGAGAGCAGGAGCCACATAAGAATTATGGGGCCCCTTACACAGCTTCAGGCCTTATTAAAGGGGGGTTGCCACATGGGGGACCTCCGGGACCCTGGGGATCTCTGGGCTATTTAATAAAAACAAAAAGAGATATATAAAAAAAATTACATTTTAAAATAAAGGGGGGGTTGCCAACCGGGGCCCTGGGGACCTCTGGGCCCTTTAAAAAAAATATATATATATATAAAAAATAAATATTTTTGTTTGATTATAAAAAATAAATAAAAAAAGGGGGGTTGCCATCCGAGCCCTGGGGACCTCTGGGCCCTTTAACCACTTGAGCCCCAGGTCATTTAAAAATGATGGCTTCACGGTGGTTCTGTAAATCCAACAGGACGTCATATGACGTCCTGGATTCCTCCGGCCACTGGGGGGCGCGCGCGCCCGGTGCGTCCCCGAGATGCCGATGCGCGTGCCTTTTTTTTTACTACTAATGGCGGCGATCAGCGATTTTTTTCATGACTACGACATTATGGCAGACACTTCAGAGAATTTTGACACATTTTTGGGACCATTGTAATTTTCACAGCAAAAAAATGCATTAGAAATGCATTGTTTACTGTGAAAATTAAAATTGCAGTTTGGGAGTTAACCACAAGGGGGCGCTGAAGGGGTTAAGTGTGATCTCATTTGTGTTTCTAACTGTAGGGGGGGTGTGGCTGTAGGTGTGACGTCATTGATTGTGTTTCCCTATAAAAGGGATCACACGATCAATGACGGCGCCACAGTGAAGAACGGGGAAGCTGTGTTTACACACACCTCTCCCTGTTCTTCAGCTCCGGGGACAGTCAGTGGGAGGAATGGTGCTCTATCATTGGTGTCAGTGGGAGGAATGGTGACCCATCATTGGTGTCAGTGGGAGGAATGGTGCTCTATCAGTGGTGTCAGTGGGAGGAATGGTCCTCTATCATTGGTGTCAGTGGGAGGAATATTGTCTCTTATCAGTGGAAGGAAAAGTACTCCAAGGGCCGGATAAAGGTGAGCAAAGGGCCGCAGTTTGGAGACCACTGCTGTAGGGACTCTGCTTAAAATATATATATAATGTTTGGGGGGGTCTGAGTCACTTTTTTGTGGTGGGAAGTAGTTAAACATGCTTGGGGCAAACAGAGATCAGACAATAGGTTAAAAAAACAACATAAAAAATGGGCAGACTAAATGGGCACTTGGGGCCAGATTCACAAAAGAGATACGCCGTCGTATCTCTGAGATACGTTTGTCGTAACTATGCGGCTGATTCATAGAATCAGTTACGCATAGATAGCCCTAAGATCCGACAGGTGTAATTGTGTTACACCGTCGGATCTTAGGCTGCAATTCTAGGCCGGCCGCTAGGTGGCAATTCCATTGCGGTCGGCGTAGAATATGCGAATGAATAGTTACGCCGTTTCACGAACGTCGCTTTGCCCGTCGCTCTAAATTTACGTCGTTTCCGTAGAGATGCGTCGCGTAAAACTAAGGCTGCCCTCTAGGTGGTGTAACCAATGTTAAGTATGCCCGTCGTTCCCGCGTCGAAATTTTAAATTTCACGTCGTCTGCGTAAGTCGTCTGTGAATGGCGATGGACGCCATTTACGTTAATGTCGAATCCAATGACGTCTCTGCGACGTCATTTAGCGCAATACACGTCGGGTAATTTTCCCGACGGAGCATGCGCAGTACGTTCGGCGCGGGAACGCGCCTAATTTAAATGGTGCCCGCCCCATTTGAATTAGGCGGGCTTGCGCCGAGCGGATTTACGCTACGCCGCCGCAAGTTTACAGGTAAGTTCTTTGTGAATCAGGCACTTACGCTGTAAACCTGCGGCGGTGTAACGTAAATGGGATACGTTACGCTGCCGCTGCGCAACGTAATTCTATGTGAATCTGGCCCTCTGTCTTTTTTTGCGGTCACTGCTGTGTTACATGTAGAGAGCAAAGCACATAAACTAAAGATAAAAAATACATTTGAGAATGTTGTCTGAACACAGAAGTGTAATAAGTGGTCTTCCTCCAGTGGTGTGATAATTGAATATCGGGAGTGCTGTGTGTGCTGCACATGGCAGATATGAGGGATCTGGTACTGCAGACCTTTTATTTGCTCGTCTTTGGCACTTATTTCTCATCAGCCTCAGTCTTTATTGAGAGAAAATTGCTGCAGCTTTATAAGCCATTTAAACAATTTCATTCTCCAAATCACATTATATGAGTGATAAAGTCTGGATTCAGCCCGGATGTGTGCGCTGTGATACAGCTCTGCCTTACTCATTGACGTGTTTTTTTCTGAATCACGAAACGTTCAGTGGAATTTATTTCATGTTCTCGTGGCGCGGTGAAATTCCTGTAGAAAATATTCTTATCTTGGCATTTCTTTTATTTTGTAAGCTAATAAAAGGAGTTTTGAGTAAATGCCTTTAGGGCCCGTTCACACCAGAGCTCGGTGTGGGGAACCCCGTGTTCCGTTGTTTCCGCACCCCCATTCAAAACGCACTGGACGCTCGATCCGCAGCGGGTGTCAATGTAATCTTATAGCTAGATTCAGATACAGTTACGCCGGCGTATCAGTAGATACGCCGTCGTAACTCTGAATCTGCGCCGTCGTAAATTTAAGCGTATTCTGGAAACCAGATACGCTTAAATTAGGCTAAGATACGAGCAGCGTAAGTCTCCTACGCCGTCGTATCTTAGGGTGCATATTTACGCTGGCCGCTAGGTGGTGCTTCCGTTGAGTTCGGCGTACAATATGCAAAGCAAAGCTAGATTCACAAAGAGTTACGCCGGCGTATCAGTGTTTAAGCCTCGTACACACGACCGAACATGTCTGCTGAAACTGGTCCGCGGACCAGTTTCCGCGTACATGTTCGGTCGTCTGTACGGCCGACCGGATAATTTTCCGACGGATCGGACAGGTTTCCAGCGGACAAATGTTTCTTAGCATGCTAAGAAACATGTCCGCTGGAACCATGTCCGCCGGACATGTCCGATGGTCAGTATGACTCATCGGACATGTCCGCTCGCCCGAGAACCCGCGCATGACGTCAAAGTGATTCAACGCATGCCCGGAAGCATTGAACTTCCGCGTCAGAGAACGTCGGTGTCGTATACGTCACCGCGTTCTCTGTCCGCGGGGATTTTGGTTTGATGGTGTGTACAAGCATCAGACCAAAATCTGCTAGCGGACATGTCCGATGAAAACGGTCCGCGGACCGTTTTTATCGGACAGATCCGTTCGTGTATACAAGGCCTTAGTGTGTTATCAAAATGAGATACACTTAAACCTAGCTAAGATACGACGGCCTGCGCCGTAATATCTTAGCTGTCTAGTTCCGCCGGCCGCTAGGGGCGTGAACGCTGATTTACGCCTAGAATGCGTAAATCAGCGAGATACGCCGATTCACGAACGTACGCTTGCCCGTCGCAGAAAAGATACGCCGTTTACGTAAGGCGTTTTTCGGCGTAAATATAGTCGTACAAATAGCTGGCCTAGCCAATGTTAAGTATGGCCGTCGTTCCCGCGTCAAAATTTGAAAAATTTACGTTGTTTGCGTAAGTCGTCCGTGAATGGGGCTGGACATAATTTACGTTTGCGTCGAAACCAATACGTCCTTGCGGCGTACTTTGGAGCAATGCACACTGGGATATGTCCACGGACGGCGCATGCGTTAAAAACGTCAATTACGTCGGGTCACTAGTCATTAACATAAAACACGCCCCCCTCATTTGAATTAGGCGCGCTTACGCCGGCCCATTTACGCTACGCCGCCGTAACTTAGGAGGCAAGTGCTTTGTGAATACAGCACTTGCCTCTCTGACTCACTGCGGCGTAGCGTATATGCTATACGCTACGCCGCCTCAAAAGTAAGCCGCCCTACCTGAATCCAGCTATTAAAGCGCAGTTCCACCCAAAAGTGGATCTTCCGCTTTAAGCACTCCTCGCCCCCTGACAGGCCATATTTGGCATTATTATTTTTTTTGGGGGGGGGGGCGGGAGTTTATACAGTGGAACCTCGGTTTGCGAGTAACGAGGTTAACAAGCGTTTTGAAAGACGAGCAGATTAAAAAAAAAAAAAAATCTGACTCGGTTTGTGAGTGTTGTCTCGCAAAGCAAGCAGAAGTCAAGCTAATGGGGTGTTCAGTACCGATTTGGCCAGATGCGCGCAGGCGCCGGCGACTCCCCGGATTGGTTTAGAGCTGTTCGGAAATTAGGGTTGTCCCGATACCACTTTTTTAGGACCGAGTACAAGTACCGATACTTTTTTTCAAGTACTCACCGATACCGAATACAGTACCGATACTTTTTTTTAAATGTGTCCCCAAATGCAGCCATGTCCCCCCACATATGCAGCCATGTCCCCCCACATATGCAGCCATGTCCCCCCCATATCCAGCCATGTCCCCCCCCATATCCAGCCATGTCCCCCCCATATGCAGCCATGTCCCCCCACAAATGCAGCCATGCCCCCCCATATATGCAGCCATGTCCCCCCCATATCCAGCCATGTCCCCCCCCATATCCAGCCATGTCCCCCCCCATATCCAGCCATGTCCCCCCCATATCCAGCCATGTCCCCCCCATATGCAGCCATGTCCCCCCCATATCCAGCCATGTCCCCCCCATATCCAGCCATGTCCCCCCATATGCAGCCATGTCCCCCCCCATATCCAGCCATGTCCCCCCATATGCAGCCATGTCTCCCCCCATATCCAGCCATGTCTCCCCCCATATCCAGCCATGTCCCCCCCCCCATATCCAGCCATGTCCCCCATATCCAGCCGTGTCTCCCCCCATATCCAGCCATGTCCCCCCCATGCAGCCATGTCCCCCCATATGCAGCCATATCTCCCCCCATATCCAGCCATGTCCCCCATTTGCAGCCATGTCCCCCCCATATATCCAGACATGTCTCCCCCCATATCCAGCCATGTCCCCCCCCCATGCAGCCATGTCCCCCCATATGCAGCCATGTCTCCCCCCATATCCAGCCATGTCCCCCATTTGCAGCCATGTCTCCCCCCCCATATCCAGACATGTCTCCCCCCATATCCAGCCATGTCCCCCCCCCATGCAGCCATGTCCCCCCATATGCAGCCATGTCTCCCCCCATATCCAGCCATGTCCCCCATTTGCAGCCATGTCTCCCCCCCCCCCCATATCCAGCCATGTCTCCCATATGCAGCCATGTCCCCCTTACCTGCATCCCGCCGCATCCTCGCTGCCGCCGACTGGTTAATACGCGCAGGGAACATCACAGCTTTCATTTGAATAGCTGTAATGATTCGCGCCGCGCTGCGTATAGACACTCCCCCTTGCTCGGGATTGGACAGTTCACCCGAGCAAGGGGGAGTGTCTATACGCGGCGCGAATCATTACAGCTATTCAAATGAATGCTGTAATGTTCCCCGCCCGTATTAACCAAGTGGCAGCGGCGGCGGGATGCGGCGTTGGCGGGGGGGAGTATTCTATTTCAGTATCGGGGGTATTTGCGGGAGTACGAGTACTTCCGAAAATACTCGGAATCGGTCCCGATACCGATACTAGTATCGGTATCGGGACAACCCTATCGGAAATACAGTTGAACCTTGGATTACAAAGCATTATCCGTTCCAGGAGAAAGCTTGTAATCCAAAGCACTCGCATATCCAAGCATTGACTTCTATGGCATGCAATAGCGCATATGGCCAGAGGTGTGGGGGGGGGGGGGCACCAGAGAGCATCGGAAATACTCGAGACAGCTCGGCTGTTGTTATCACTGGTAAAATAAACCGACCAATAAAATTATAGACTGATCGTTTCTTTGTCAGTAGGCAATTGTACAAAATCAGCAGGGGGTCAAATACTTTTTCCCCCTCATTGTATACTGCTTGCATTAGAACATATTGTTTAATGATGTATTAATGATAATGATGAATAGAAAGCTGCAGTATATTTGTGTCTTTAATTTCTGCCTACTGCTTTAATAACCTTCATCGTGCCTCTGTCTCCTGATAATCACTGCAATGATCGGTCTTCTCAATGTGATTTCTGGCTGCTAACTTTCTCCTTCTTCTCTCTCTCTTCTCTCTCTTCCAGGCAAGACTGGGGTGCTGGCTGATCTCTTGCCCAGTTTTGAAGTGGAAATTATGCCAGGTACCCAGCGTCACCTTCTATGTGTGTCCACCGACCTCTCACTCATCCGTCTGTCTCTTCCATCTCTTCCATCTGTGTCCACCAGGTCAGGGTTCCTTCCAGTGTAGGGGTGTCTGCTTTTACCGGCTTGTGGTGCCCCGGCGCCGGCATCCCACGCCTTCCCCCCCGTGTTATTATACCAACCGCTTAGTCATGGCAGATAATTGTGGTGGCCAGACACGCCCCGGGTGCTAGTGATTACATCTTCAGCCGAACGCACAGTCATGAATCATGAAATAACATGTCTGGATTCAGCAGTCTGTGTTCCGTGCTGTCCGTGGGGGGGGGGGGGGGGAGATTTACTAAAACTGGAGCGTGAAAAATCTGCTGCAGCTCTGCATAGAAACCAATCAGCTTCCGGGTTTTATATTGTCAAAGCTTAAGGCCCCTTTCACACTGGGGCGGTGGGTGCGTCGGCGGTAAAGCTCCACTATTTTTGGCGGTGCTTTAGCGGCCGCTAGAGGCCGAGAAAGGGTTAAAGCTAGGGTTGTCCCGATACCGAGCATTTCGCAGAGTACTTGTACTCGGGGGAAATGCTCCGATGCTTCACCCGATACCTGGACAGTCAGGGTGGGGCGGGGGGAGTTACATACACCGATCTCCCTGTATACATTTCAATAAAGCCTGACAGCTTCTCCCGGACCACCCCCTCCCTTTTCATCTGCTTTAGTGAAATTTATACAGCGGTGATCGGTGCTTGTCACTCCCCCCAAAGCCGCACCGATCACCGCTGAATGTCCTTGTATCCTCCTCCAGTCCCCCCTCCGTGCTGCTGCTCTCCCCCTCCACGCTCCACGTCCCCTTCCATGCTGCGTGTCCCCCCTCCATGCTGCGTGTCCCCCTCCGTGCTGCTGCTGTCCTCTTCCACGCTCTGTGTCCCGTGTCCTCCTCCGTGCTGCTGCTGTCCTCTTCCACGCTCTGTGTCCCGTGTCCTCCTCCGTGATGCTGCTCTCCCCCTTCACGCTCCATGTCCCCTTCCATGCTGCGTGTCCTCCTCCATGCTGCGTGTCCCCCTCCGTGCTCCTGCTGTCCTCCTCCACGCTCTGTGTCCCGTGTCCTCCTCCATGATGCTGCTCTCCCCCTCCACTTTCCGTGTCCCCCTCCACTTTCCGAGTCCCCTTCCGTGCTGCGTGTCCCCCTCCGTGCTGCCTGTCCCCCTCCGTGCTGCCTGTCCCCCTCCGTGCTGCCTGTCCCCCTCCGTGCTGCGTGTCCCCCTCCATGCTGCGTGTCCCCCTCCGTGCTGCTGCTGTCCGCGCCCTCCATGTCCCGTGTCCACCTCCTGCTGCTCTGCCCCTCCGCGCTCTATGTCCCCCTCCTGCTGTCCTCCTCCACACTCTGTGTCCCGTGTCCTCCTCCATGATGCTGCTCTCCCCCTCCACTTTCCGTGTCCCCCTCCCCTTCCGTGCTCCGTGTTCCCCTCCGTGCTGCGTGTCCCCCTCCGTGCTTCATGTCCCCTTCCATGCTGTGTGTCCCCCTCCGTGCTGCTGCTGTCCACGCTCCATGTCCCATGTCCCCCTCCTGCTGCTCTCTCCCTCCGCGCTCCATGTCCCCCTCCTGCTGCTCTCTCCCTCTGCACTCCATGTCCCATGTCCCCCTCCTGCTGCTCTCTCCCTCTGCGCTCTATGTCCCCCTCCATGCTCCTGCTGTCCTCCTCCACGCTCTGTGTCCCGCGTCGTCCTCCTCCATGATGCTGCTCTCCCCCTCCATGCTCCGTGTTCCCCTCCGAGCTGCGTGTCCCCCTCCATGCTGCGTGTCCCCCTCCATGCTGTGTGTCCCCCTCCATGCTGCGTGTCCCCCTCCATGCTCGGTGTTCTCCTCCGTGCCGCTGCTGTCCGCGCTCCATGTCCCGTGTCCCCCTCCTGCTGCTCTCCCCCTCCGCTTAACCCGGCTCCTTCTTTTCTGAATGAACACTGACTCTGTCCATTCACATAACTAAAACATCGTAAACTGTGTTTACAATGCTTCCGTTTATGAATGGAGAGGAGCCTCTGTCTCCTCTCCATTCATTTTAGCTGAGGCTGCAGAGAAAGGGACTGGGGAATCTGTGTCCTTAGTCCCTTTCTCTGTCTCAAAGGGGAGATGTCAGGGGTCTGTTAAGACCCCTAAAATCTCACCAAAGCCCCCCAACAGGGCTAAAAAAAAAGAAAAAATGTAATAAAGAATAAAAAAAATGAATTGTAAAAAATAATAAAAATGAAAAAAAAAAAACACACTGACACAATTGTAACAATTGCATTGTAAAAAAAAAAAACATAACAAAAAATTGTAAAAAATAAATAAAATTCTGACACATGTGCCACTGTCACATGACATTAAAAAAAAGTATCGGCATCGGCGAGTACTTGAAAAAAAGTATCGGTACTTGTACTCGGTCTTTAAAAAGTGGTATCGGGACAACCCTAATTAAAACCACCGCAAAGCGCTGCTGCAGCAGAGCTTTGTCGGCGGTATAGCCGTGGTGCCCATTGATTTCAATAGGCTGGAGCGGTATACACATCGCTCCTTCACCGCTCCAAAGATGCGGCTATCAGGACTTTTTTTTACTGTCCTGCCAGCGCACCGCTCCAGTGTGAAAGCCCTCGGTGCTCACAGGGCTGGAGGAGATGTAGAAGTCGTCCGCCTCCCAGTTGACATCACGTCCGCCCTATACCCACACCCTATGCCCACAGGATCCAGAACATCTCCTCCGGCTCTGTGAGCACTTTCCAGCAGGCATGATTTGCTATCATCGGCGGGACCGGGACACTATGCAGATTTTGCATTTGGCCAGATATGTACTGTGGGGTGGATTCAGTAACGACTTGCGCCCTCTTACGGAGGCGCAGCGTACCGTTTTAACGCTGCGCCTCCGTA
The DNA here is from genome assembly GCF_905171775.1 of Rana temporaria. Classification (NCBI taxonomy): domain Eukaryota; kingdom Metazoa; phylum Chordata; class Amphibia; order Anura; family Ranidae; genus Rana; species Rana temporaria. The sequence continues at coordinate 522,787,753 of NC_053490.1, forward strand.
AATTACGGGCGCTACGCTTCATTCATGAAGCAGTAGCTACGTAATTTGCGCGGGCGCTCCTTAAAAATGCCCGGCGTAAGGGCGCGTAATTTAAATGATCCCGTAGGGGGCGTGGATCATTTAAATTAGGCGCGTTCCCGCGCCGAACGTAGTGCGCATGCTCCGTCGGGAAACTTTCCCGACGTGCATTGCGGCAAATGACGTCGCAAGGACGTCATTTGCTTCAACGTGAACGTAAATGGCGTCCAGCGCCATTCACGATTCACTTACGCAAACGACGTAATTTTCAAACATCGCGACGCGGAAACGACGGGTATACTTAGCATTGGCTGCCCCTGCTAATAGCAGGAGAAGCCTTACGCGGAACCCGACGAACGTAAACGACGTAAACTGCATACGTAGGGCGTGCGTACGGTTGTGAATCGGCGTTAGTATGCAATTTGCATACTCTACGCTGACCACTACGGGAACGCCACCTAGCGGCCATCGTAAGAATGCAGCCTACGATACTACGGCATAAGAGCCTTATGCTAGTCATAGCTTAGGCTACAGTCGGCGTATCGAGCTTCCTGAATCAGGAGCAGTCGATACGCCGGCGCGACTAAGCAATTGCGCTGCGTATCTATGGTTACGCAGACGCAATTGCTTACTGAATCTAGCCCTGTGAGTTCTAAACTGCCCACTAGATGGCACTTTTCCCTTTCTATCCACACACAGGAGCAGTGGGGAGAAATGCCATTCAGACTGGAATCGCATCACTTTCCTGTTAATGCGATTCTTTGCAGTTCGATTTGCGCCAATTTTTTTTGTATTGACACAAATTGTACTGCAAAGCATCGGTACTCCGTATCGGTAAGTACTTGCCCAAAGGTATCGGTACTCGCCGATAAAAAAAAAAAAGGTATTGGTGCAACCCTACCGCAAATGTATTTTTCGATGTTTGGGTGCCATTAAGAATGAATTCAGCCCTTCGCGTTTTTTTTAACCACTTTCCATCCCAACCATTGTAATATGATGCCCGCAAAGAGGCTCTGCCATCCTGGGCAGGCGTCATAGGACGTCCTCGACTTCCTGTCGTAGTAGGGGACGTGCGCATGCCCGCCGCGTTACTCAGGAGCCAATACACGTGCCCGATCCATGTCCTGTTAGTGGAGAGGAGACTGATCCTAGTATATAGAAACACTGATCGATCTCCTCCCATTGTCAATCCCCCTAGAATCACTCCCTAGGTAACACATTTAACCCCTTGATCGCCCCCTAGTGTTAACCCCTTCCCTGCCAGTGACATTTACACAGCAATCAGTGCATTTGGATAACACTGATAGCTGTATAGATGTCAGTAGTCCCAAAATAGTGTCAAAAGTGTCCGATCTGTCCGCCGCAATGTCGCACTCCCGATAAAAATTACGCCATTACTAGTAAAAAAAAAAAAATGCCATAAATCTATTACCTATTTTGTAGGCGCTATAACTTTTGCGCAATCCGAACAATATACGCTTAGTGCAATTTTTTTTTTACCAAAAATATGTAGAATACATCAGCCTAAACTGAGGAAAAAAATAGTTTTTTGTTTGTTTTTTTAATTGGGTTATTATAGCAAAAAGTTAAAAATATTGTGTTTTTTTTTTTTTCAAAATTGACAGTCTTTTTTTGTTTATAGCGCAAAAAATTTAAACCGCAGAGGTGATCAAATACCACCAAAAGAAATCTCTATTTTATTTGGGTACAGTGTGGCACGACCGAGCAATAGAGCTTTCTTTTGTTGGTATTTGATCACTTTTGCGTTTTTTTTGCACTATAAACAAAAAAAAAGAGCATACATTTTGAAAAAAAAACGGGGGTAACTTTGGTGTGGGAGTAGCGTATCTTATTTACGCTACGCCGCCGCAACTTAGAGAGGCAAGTGCAGTATTCACAAAGCACTTGCGTCCTAAGTTACGGCGGCGTAGCGTAAATGGGCCGGCGTAAGCGCGCGTATTTCAAAAAAGGCTGGTCGTGGGCGTGTTGTATTTAAATTAAGCGTGACCCCATGTAGATGCATGGCCGAACGAACGGCGCATGCTCAGTATCACGTCGAATTTACGCCCTAAGATACGCGGCTCAATGCCTGTGACGTGAACGTAACCTACGCACAGCTCCATTTACATACGACTTACGTAAAGCGACACCTAGAGAGCAGCTTTATCTTTACAACGGCGTATCTACGGCATTTGCATATTCTAGGCGTAAATCAACGTAAACGCCCCTAGCGGCCAGCGTAAATATGCAGCTAAGATACGACGGCGTACGAGACTTACGCCGGTCATACCTTAGCAACATATAAGCGTATCTCAGATTGAGAATACGCTTATAGATACAACGGCGCCGTATTCGGACTTACGACGGCGTATCTACTGATACGCCGTAATTTTTTACTTTTTGCTATAATAAAAATCCCCCAAATTTTAAAAACAAACACATTTCTTCATCAGTTGCAAGCCAATATATATTCTTCTATATATTTTTGGTAAAAAATATCGCAATAAGCGTATATTGAGTGGTTTGCGAAAAAGTTATAGCATCTACAAACTATGGGAAAGATTATTATAATTTTTTTTACTAGCAATGGCTGTGATCTGCGATTTTTAGCAGTACTGCAACAATGCGACGGACAGATCGGAACACTTTTGACACATTTTTGGGACCATTGACAATTTTACAGCGATCAGTGTTATAAAAATGCACTTATTACTGTGTAAATGTCACTGGCAGGGAAGGAGTTAACACTAGGGGGCGTTTAAAGGAGTTGTAAAGGAAAAAAAATGTTTTGCTCAAATTACTGTTTACAGGGTATAGAGACATAATAGTTAAATGATTCCTTTTAAAAACGATTAAAAATAGATTAAAAAAATCATATAATGTACCTCTAGTTTCAGTTTCGTTTTTGCATGTTATGCTGCCTCTGTGCTGTATAGAGCCATAGAGAAGTGAGAAGTTGATCACCTCTGCGGTTTTTATTTTTTGCGCTATAAACAAAAATAGAGCGTCAATTTAAAAAAAAAATGCAATATTTTTTACTTTTTGCTATAATAAATATCCCCAAAAAATATATAAAAAAAACTATTTTTTTCCTCAGTTTAGGCCGATACGTATTCTTCTACCTATTTTTGGTAAAAAAAAATCGCAATAAGCGTTTATCGATTGGTTTGCACAAAATTTATAGCGCTTACAAAATAGGGGATTAGTGTTATTGTTATTGTTATTACTACTAATGGCGGCGATCAGCGATATTTTTCGTGACTGGCAGACACTTCGGACACTTTTGACACATTTTTGGGACCATTGTCATTTTCACAGCAAAAAATGCTATAAAAATGCATTGTTTACTGTGAAAATGACAATTGCCGTTTAGGAGTTAACCACAAGGGGGCGCTGTAGGGGTTATGTGTGACCTCATATGTTTTTCTAACTGTAGGGGGGCGGGGCTGGACGTGTGACGTCATTGATCGTGTTTCCCTATATTAGAGAACACACAATCAATGAAGCTGCCACTGTGAAGAACGGGGAAGGTGTGTTTACACACAGCTCTCCCCGTTCTTCAGCTCCGGGGACCGATCTCGGGACTCCGGCGGCGATCGGGTCCGCAGGTCCCACGGCCACGGTCATGGAGCTTCGGACCGGGTCGCGGGTGAGCGCCTGCGACCCACGGCTGGGCACTTAAAGAGGACGTACAGGTACGTGCCTGTGCCCAGCCGTGCCATTCTGCCGACGTATATCTGCAGGAGGCGGTCCTTAAGTGGTTAAAGAACAGCTTGTCTGAGCTGTCAGAAAAAAAGGGGTGGGGAGCTGAAATTACACACTGCAGAGCTCAGTGAGGAGAGGTCTAAAAGCTGATTGGAGGGAAAGGACACACCCACACACAGGAACAGAGCTGAGGCTGTGAATCGCAGGCGGTGTGCTGGAGCTCCCCAGTAACCTTTTAACCACTTCCGGACCGCCTCCTGCACATATACGTCGGCAGAATGGCACGGCTGTGCACAAGCACGTATATATACGTCCTGTACTTGTACCCAGCCGTGGGTCGCGGGTGCGTGCCCGCGGCGCGCTCCCGCAACCCGGTCTGAAGCTCCGGGGCCGGGACCGCGGGTCCCGCGGACCCGATCGCCGCTCGAGTGCGGCGATCGTTCCCCGGAGCTGAAGAACGGGAAGAGCCGTATGTAAACACGGCTTCCCCGTGCTTCACTGTGGCGGCGTATCGATCGCGTCATCCCCTTTATAGGGGAGACACGATCGATGACGTCACACCTACAGCCACACCCCCCTACTGTTGTAAACACTCACTAGGTGAACCCTAACTCTTACAGCGCCCCCTGTGGTTAACTCCCAAACTGCAACTGTCATTTTCACAATAAACAATGCAATTTAAATGACAATGGTCCCAAAAATGTGTCAAAATTGTCCGAAGTGTCCGCCATAATGTCGCAGTCACGAAAAAAATCGCTGATCGCCGCCATTAGTAGTAAAAAAAATAAAAAAAAATAAAACTATCCCCTATTTTGTAAACGCTATAAATTTTGCGCAAACCAACCGATAAACGATTATTGTGATTTATTTTACCAAAAATATGTAGAAGAATACGTATCGGCCTAAACTGAGGGAAAAAAAATTATAAATATTTTCGGGGGATAATTATTATAGCAAAAAGTAAAAAATATTGAATTTTTTTCAAAATTGTCGCTCTATTTTTGTTTATAGCGCAAAAACTAAAAACCGCAAAGGTGATCAAATACCACCAAAAGAAAGCTCTATTTGTGGGGAAAAAAGGACGCCAATTTTGTTTAGGAGCCACGTCGCACGGCCGCGCAATTGTCTGTTAAAGCGATGCAGTCCCGAACTGTAAAAACACCTTGGGTCTTTAGCCAGCATATTGGTCCGGGGCTTAAGTGGTTAATCTCTTGGTGTCAGAAAAACTTGCCAAAAGTGTAGATATCATGCAGATAGCAGAGGAATGAGGCAGCAGACAGAAATGACACTTAGTGCTCCAGATTGAGACAAGTACACACTATAGAGGGATATGCTTTGTTCAGATTTCATGTCTGAGGTTTACCATGTGAATTGGAGCTCACTGTCCACATCACACTGATTATTATTCATGAGAGGACATTTATATAACTCACTGTTGTTCTGTTGTATTTTCTTCCAAGTACAAAGATGCTGCTTGTTATCATGGTGTCACTAGACAGCTGGGGCACCGTAGCACTTGCCAGGAGCCAATCAGTGTAGTTCCCAGTCATGTGATTTCTGTGACAGCCAATCACAGTGGAAAAGCTTTTTTTTTTTTTTTTACTTTTCTCTGCGTCTAGCCCGGTTCTCCTTGCTGTCAGATCAACTTTCTCTGGTAATAAGATGTTCGAAATCAGGAGACCAAAATAAGCCCTGGGCCTGTTCTGTAACACATTTATAACTAGGACAACAAGAAATATATACTTTCTCTTGAGAAAGAGACGGGATTTTAAAGGTGCCAACACAATTATTATAAAAATATCCACATTTTTTATAAACATTCAAAAATAGCAAATTCATACAAATCCGTCAAAGAGAATCCAAGCAGCTACGATACAGATGCATTAGCTTTAGCTCAACGTGTTTCGCCAATCATTGGCTTCTTCAGGTGTCTTTAGAAATACTGCATACACAATCACATACATAAATCAGAAAAGCAATTACGGACATATAGGCCCGGATTCTCGTACGAGTTACGCCGGCGTATCTCCAGATACGCCGTCGTAACTCTGAGTCCGAGCCGTCGTATCTATGCGCCTGATTCTTAGAATCAGTTACGCATAGATTTGTATTGGATCCGACCGGCGTAAGTCTTTTACGAAGTCGGATCTTAACTGCATATTTACGCTGGCCGCTAGGGGCGTGTACGCTGATTTACGCCTAGAAATATGTAAATCAGCTAGATACGCCAATTCACGAACGTACGCCCGGCCGACGCAGTACAGATACGCCGTTTACGTTAGGCTTTTCCCGGCGTAAAGTTACCCCTGCTATATGAGGCGTACCAATGTTAAGTATGGACGTCGTTCCCGCGTCGAATTTTGAAAATGTTACGTTGTTTGCGTAAGTCGTTCGCGAATAGGGCTGGGAGGCATTTACGTTCACGTCGAAAGCATTGGCTTCTTGCGGGTTAATTTGGAGCATGCACACTGGGATACTTTCACGGACGGCGCATGCGCCGTTCGTAAAAAGCGTCATTTAAGTGGGGTCACATTAAATTTAAATAACACACGCCCACATCTACCACATTTGAATTAGGCGGGCTTACGCCGGCCTATTTACGCTTCGCTGCCGCAACTTTGGTTTGAGAATACGCCACTTGCCTGTCAAAGTTGCAGAGGCGTAACGTAAATAGGATACATTACGCCCGCACAAAGATACGCGATTCTACCTGAATCCGGGCCATACAGTTGTATATATAAGTTTACATACCCTGGCCGAATTTATGATTTCTTGGCCATTTTTCAGAGAATATGAATGATAACAAAAAAACGTTTCTTTCACCCATGGTTAGTGTTTGGCTGAAGCCATTTATTATCAATCAACTGTGTTTACTCTTTTTAAATCATGACAACAGAAACTACCCAAATGACCCTGATCAAAAGTTTACATACCCTGGTGATTTTGGCCTGATAACATGCACACAAGTTGACACAAAGGGGTTTGAATAGCTATTAAAAGGTAACCATCCTCACCTGTGATCTGTTTGCTTGTAATTAGTGCGTGTGTATAAAAGGCCAATGAGTTTCTGGACTCCTGACAGACCCTTGCATCTTCCATCCAGTGCTGCACTGACGTTTCTGGATTCTGAGTCATGGGGAAAGCAAAAGAATTGTCAAAGGATCTGCGGGAAAAGGTAGTTGAACTGTATAAAACAGGAAAGGGATTGTGACAGACCTAGCCCGGACAGAGGCTTTTTTTTTTTCAAAATTCTTTATTTACTCACAACAAAGAGCGCGTCCACATGGATCACAGCAAGAGCATATAAAACAGTAACATCTTCACACGTTCAAGTCTAAACTAGTTAAGTGCAGCAGAGTAGTGGGTGTAACAAAGTCCGTGGTCCGTCAGCTCCATGTTCGTGACACCGAGCTTCCCACCTCTCTTCTTGATGATCCTGCCACTAATAGAACGTCCATTAGCGGAGTGCGGTGTGGAGTCATGGATCCGTGGACACGCCCTCTTTTTTCCGATATCAAGGAAGTAGAGAACAAGGAGAGGGACAGAGGCTTTTTGAGGGGACTGAATGCTAGCCTCTTGCCTACCGATCATGAGCCCTGGCACGTGGGGTCACGATTAATTAGCATAATTTTACAACACACCCCCTACCAGCCTATTTTGAATTAGGCAGGCTTATGCCGGCCCATATACGATACGCCGCCGTAACTTCGGGCGCAAGTTCTTTCTGAATACGGGACTCAAAGTTACGGCAGCGTAGCGTATATGAGATACGCTACGCCCGCCTAAAGATAGGCATTTCTTTCTGAATCCCGGCCAATGAGTCTAGTATGGCTTCTAAGAGTGTTTCACCCATTGTTATTTGTGCTAATTAACCCTGCAATTGTATGAAGGAGTTCTGTGTTGATGTGTATGATGTGTATTTTAGTTATGGAGTCACATCGGCTGCTTTAAAGAGGAAGTAAGCCCTCTCTTAAAAAAAAAACCTGCAAGACAAAGGCATAATGAGCTAGTATGCATAGCATACTAGCTCATTATGAATTACTTACCTGAGAACAAAGCCCCCGCAGAAGTCCTCTGACACCACCTCTGTCGCTGCCATAATACCTGGAGTGACTTCCGGGTATCGATCGATCGAGCGATGATGTCACTCCCGCGCATTTGTGCGGGATCCACCACTAACGGCATGATGCCGTTAGTAGCGTCACGCTCATTGTGCCTGTGCGCCATTTTCTATGGCACATGCGCCGTAGACATCGATGCTGTCTTTCTTGGAAATATCTCCTTAACCTTTGTGAGGGATTAGCTCGTGGGGATCACCTTTTCTGAAATCACAGTCTGTAAGCAGGCACTTTCTTTTTAAGTCTGGCGGATGCCAGATTTTATTTATAAACGGTTTGCAGATTAAAATAAACAAAACAGTAAATTAAATCCTTGCCGTCCGGCGCTAAACTAAACAAACAGGATCTCCTCTCTATACAGTGTGGGGCTAGTCCCTGACACCCACAAAACATGTAGTAAAGCAAACCTTTTAGTCCAGCACTCAGCGCTCCCCTCACTCAGGTCCCTTCCTGAGTTTCAAGCCAGAGCCCTGTTGTGCTCTCTTCCTGGACATTTAAAGTCCAGCTGATTGTGGACTCTAGTGGACCCAAACATCCGGACCGGAACCCTAGCCAGGCCCAGAGGCTGTAAAACCCGGAATGGATTCCGGTTCAGTCTCTCATGATAGAACGTATGCGAGGTGAAATGTACCTATGATCATGTATCGCACCTCGCATACCGTCACACCCTGTAGATTAAGGAGATATTTCTTGGACCTACAGGTAAGCCTTAAGCCCTGTACACAAGATCGGTTTGTCCGATGAAAACAAACCGATGGACTGTTTTCATCGGACAAACCGATTGTGTGTGGGCCCCATCGTTTTTTTTTTTTACATCGGTGAAAAAAAATAGAACATGTTTTAAATTTTTCCTATTGATCAAAAACCAATAGGAAAAAAAACGATCGTCTGTGTGGAAGTCCATCGGTCAAAAATCCACGCATGCTCAGAATCAAGTCGACGCATGCTCGGAAGCATTGAACTTCATTTTTCTCAGCACATCGTGGTGTTTTACGTCACCGCGTTTTGGCACGGTCGGATTTTTGACTGATGGTGTGTAGGCAAGACTGATGAAAGTCAGCTTCATCGGATATTCGACGAAAAAATCCATCGGATTAGATTCCATCAGATATCCGATCGTGTGTACGAGGCTTTAATCTAGGCTTGCCTGTAGGTCAAAGTGGTCTGTAATGCCCTGTACACACGATCGGTTTGTCTGATGAAAACGAACCGATGGATTTTTTCATCAGATATCCGATAAAGCTGACTTTCATCAGTCTTGCCTACACACCATCGGTTAAAAATCCGATCGTGTCCAACGCGGTGACGTAAAACACAACGACGCGCAGATAAAAATGAAGTTCAATGCTTCCGAGCATGTGTCGACTTGATTCTGAGCATTTATGGATATGAAAAATTTAAAACAGGTTCTATTTTCTGGAAAAAAGGAAAATTGCGCTAATCGAATATAAATTAAGTGAATAAATGGGAAGGCTGCAATAGCGTGAACTAACACAAAACAAATATAAAAAGAAAGAAAAATTGCGCCAACCAGTAGTACAATAATATAAACAGTGAAGTCCTTTGTGTCTTCTACACGTGAAACACAGAAAAAATGTGCACCATATAAGTGCATAAATCGTGAACAAATTGTTAAAAAGATCCAATAACAAAGTCCATAAACGAAATTTTCAACCCAGGCAGCACCCAGTGTGAAGATAATTGACAGTCGTGACCCGCCACCATATGGACTGAGGCTTACCACAAGGTAATTTGATAACAGCGTTATTCAAATAACTGTAGGATACTTCTAAACATCGGATAATAGCCAGGAATACACCAGGTCACGGTCCCTTTAAGAAGTCCACGATGGGGTGCAGCAGCGTATAATAGCGATTTACGTCCTCATAGCATGTCACAGCCCAGTCAGTGTCAACATGAAAGGAAGGAGACCGCACATAGGGTAGTATGCACTGTTTTTCTTCTTTGAGTATACATTACTCTGCCTGGATATTAATATGCATCGTGAGCCATCAACTGATGGTCTGGCCACTCACAGGTTAATCTCCTGGCTGAGCGTTTGATGGGACTGCCGCTTGTCAGTTGTCAGCGCTGCTGGGAGAGGTTCTATTTTCTATGGGAAAAAAACTGATGGGGCCCACACACGATCAGTTCGTCCGATGAAAATGATCCATTGGTCCGTTTTCATCAGACGAACCAATCATGTGTACAGGGCATAAGGGTTTACAACCACTATAAGGGATTAGTTAATTAGCTCATGTTAATTTATATTTCTGGTTACAGGTGTATTGTTAGAGTAATATGAGCAGGAGGGGGGAACCTCCACTTTAACTGTATTTAAGACTTGTATTCTTGTTCTAATAAACAGTCCGGGCCAGATTCAGAAAGATCAGCGGATCTTTAGATCTGCGTAATCTATCTGATTTAAGATCCGCCGCCGCAAGTTTTAGAGGCAAGTGGGTAATTCACAAAACACTTACCTCCAAACTTGCGGCAGCGGATCGTAATTCCTCCGGCGGAATTCAAATTCTGCGGCTAGGGGAGTATACTATTCAAATACTATCGAATAGCGCATGCGCCGCCCGGAAATGTTCCCAGCGTGCATTGCTCCAAATGACGTCGCAACGACATCATTGGTTTCAACGCTTATGTTCTATGAATCAGTCACATAGATACGACCGGCCTAACTCAGAGATACGACTGTGTATCAGGAGATACACCGTTGTATCTCTTTGAGAATCTGGCCCTCCATGTTCAGCAATAAAATAAGTATCGTCTTGTTTGTAGTTGTCAGCGGTTGGAATATCTTATATCTATATTTAGACTGGGAGGAAGTGGTATATGATGAAAGCACTCAAGCGGGGTGTGGGACGTTTCCTTACAGGTAAATAAAAATATATCCAAGGAATTGAGAATGCCAATCAGCAGTGTTCAAACTCTTATCAAGAAGTGGAAAATGAGGGGTTCTTTTGAAACCAAACCACGGACAGGTAGACCAACTAGAATTTCAGCCACAACTGCCAGGAAAATTGTTCGGGATGCAAAGAAAAACCCACAAATAATTCTGCTCCCTGGTCCACCCTCTGATCTTGGGCTATCCATGGTTATGTACATGCAACCCGAGTATCTTTTGGGTCGCTCAAAAGATTGTGACTTGGGACACTGAGCGCTGTCTATGTCAACAAGTTGTTCTAGCCTTCTGGGCCACTAAATCTCTTCCTGACTCCTACCAGAAATACTTTAGTGTCTTCAGTGCCAGATCTGCCTCTGAGCAACCACCGTGTCGGGCATGTGACTGTCTGATTGATACATTCCCTAGTGCCTCACCGCCGTCTTTGAACTTGAAAACCAGGCCATGAAGGTCTACACTGATGAAAACCTGGAAAAGGGGTTTGTTCATCTCTCATCTTCCCCTGATGGCACCCACAGCCAGGGATGGACTGGCCATTGGGACTACAGGGAGTTTCCCGGTGGGCCGATGGCTCAGTGGGCCAGCTTCAGTGACAGCAGACCGCCGCCCCCCTCCGCTCTTTTGTCTCTCCCTTCCTGCAGTGCTCACCTCCTCTCCCTCCCCGCAGCGCTCAACTGGGGGGAGCAGGGGGGACAACAGAGGAGCATGGGGGAGGGGACAGACAGCTGACTCAACAGCTATGGCCTGGGAGTTTCTCACTTCTGCCTAATCCTGTCCCATAGGGGGGTGCCAAACTGATTCTTTGCCCCGGGTGAAATAATGTCTAGCTTCACCACTTGTACTGCCTATAAGAGTACCAGCCGTTCTACTCTAATAAAGTAGAATGGCTAGTGAAGGGGGAGAGGGGGCTTGGGTGGCCGGGGGGTGCGGGAGTTGTCCAGCCGCCATGGGAGAGACCTGATAAAGTGGGCCAGTCTGGATGAAGTCCAGGGCCAAATTTTTGTCCCAGTCCAGCCCTGCCCACAGCCCATATGTCAGCTATAGAGACCTGAATCGCATTGCCATTCCCAACCAATACCTACTTTCTTTGATCATTGAGTTGTTCAGCCTCTTCCAGGCTTTTCTTTAGGCTTGGGGGCAAGGGGGCTTATATTTTAGTTTGGATCCATAATAGGGATGGAGTGGAAGACAGCTGTCCTCCAGGAATTTGTTATTAATTTTCTCTGCAACTACCTGAGCATGTCCCTTGTCTATCTATCTATAGATCTATCTGGATGACATTCTGTTTTATTCCCAGTCATTGGCAGATCATCAGCATCATGTCGAATTAATCTTGGCCAGGTTTCAAGTACATTCCTTCTTCATTCAACTGAAATGTATTTTTCATGCTGCTATGGAGCTTGTCAAGGTTTGACCTGTTTTGCAGTGGCCTTTGCTATGGAACTTTGTACCATTCAACAGTTTTTAGGGTTTGAAATTTCGTTAGAAAATGTATTGAAGGCTTCTCCGCCCTGGTAGTGCCAAATACTGACCTTATTAAAGCGGGAGTTCACGCGAAAAACAATTTTTAACATTAGATTGATGCTCATTTTGTGAAGGGGAATCGGGTGTTTTTTTTTAAAATCGAAGCCGTACTTACCATTTTAGAGAGCGATCTTCTCCGCCACTTCCGGGTATGGGCTGCGGGACTGGGGGTTCCTATTTGATTGACAGGCTTCCGACGGTCGCATACATCGCGTCACGAGTAGCCGAAAGAAGCCGAACGTCGGTGCGGCTCTATACGGCGCTTGCGCACCGACGTTCGGCTACTTTCGGAAAATCGTGACGCGATGTATGCGACCGTCGGAAGCCTGTCGGAAGCCTGTCAATCAAATAGGAACGCCCAGCCCCGCAGCCCATACCCGGAAGCGGCGGAGAAGATCTATCTCTAAAACGGTAAGTACTGCTTCGATTTAAAAAAAAAACACCCGATTCCCCTTCACAAAAAATTACGTTTTTGGGTGAACCTCCACTTTAAGAAAGGCAGTAATTCTTCGGCTCCTGTTTTAAGGCATCAGGACCCTGCCTCTAATTAGCTGTTGGAGGTCCATGCTTCTGGGATTGGGGAACTGGAACTTCAAACATGCATCCCTGTACATTCTATTCTCGCAAGTTCTATTGCCGCGTACACACGATCATTTTTCAGGATGAAAAAAAAACGACGTTTTTAAAAACGTAATTTAAAATGTTCGTGTGTGGGCTTCACATCGTTTTTCGGCTTTTTTTTCGAACATGCTGCATTTTTTAACGTCGTTTTAAAAAATTTCGTTTTTCGGGTTGTAAAAAATTATCGTGTGTGGGCAAAAACGACGTTTTAAACCCGCGCATGCCCAGAAGCAAGTTATGAGACGGGAGCGCTCGTTCTGGTAAAACTACCGTTCATAATGGAGTAAACACACAGCTCCCGGTCCTGTCAGGGGAGAAATGCCTGATCGTCTGTTCATACAATGTATGAGCAGCGATCAGTCATTTCCCCTCGTGAGGCCACCCCCCTACAGTTAGAACACACCCAGGGAACATACTTAACCCCTTCCCCGCCCCCTTCACTGCCAGTGGCATTTTTATAGTAATCAATGCATTTTTATAGCACTGATCGCTATAAAAATGCCAATGGTTCCAAAAATGTGTCCGAAGTGTCCGCCCAGTACCGAAAAAAAAATCGATGATCGCCGCCATTACTAGTAAAAAAAATATATTAATAAAAATGCCATAAAACTACCCCCTATTTTGTAAACACTATAACTTTTGCGCAAACCAATCAATAAACGCTTATTGCGTTTTCTTTTTTACGAAAAATATGTACAAGAATACATACCGTCTTAAACTGAGGGAAAAAATTGTTTTTTTATATATTTTTGGGGGATATTTATTATAGTAGAAAGTAAAAAACTAAATTTTTTTTTTCAAAATTGTCGCTCTATTTTTGTTTATAGCGCAAAAACTAAAAACCTCAGAGGTGATCAAATACCACCAAAAGAAAGCTCTATTTGTGGGGGGAAAAAAACACCAATTTTGTTTGGGAGCCACGTCGCACGACCGCGCAATTGTCAGTTAAAGCAACGCAGTGCCGAATCGCAAAAAGTGCTCTGGTCTTCGACCAGCAAAATGGTACGTTCATCACATTCATCACGCTGTAACAGACAAAAAAGCGTGAATCGTCTTTTACTAACACGGAATCAGCTAAAAGCAGCCCAAAGGCGATTAGAACTTCCCCTTCAGAGTGCCGTCGTACGTGTTGTACGTTACCGCGCTTTGTTCATCATTTTTCCAAAACGATGGTGTGTGGGCAACATCGTTTTTAATGATGAAGTTGGAAAAACTTCGTTTTTTGGACATGCTGAAAGACGACGTTTTTTTTTTATGCCGAAAAATGATCGTGTGTACGTGGCATAACTCTCTGAGCAAAACTATGATATTGGCAACTGAGAGCTTCTGGCTGTAAAATGGGCCTTGAAAGAGTAGGGCTTGTAACGAGCCCCTTGCTCGCTCAGGTTCCACTCTCCCGATACTCTGCTGCTATTGAATCAGACCGCAGATCACAACGTCTGATGGTTCGGTCATCCGAAGCTCCGGGATTCGAACTACAGCTATGTGCCGTTCGAATCCAGTTGTGATAGCTCAGAACAAACACCAGGCGGGCTGTATGTAAGTTCAAACAGGAATCTCATTTTATTGGATGCACATAACACACTTTTATACATAGCAGTTTGAACACCCCACCCAAACAACCCCTTTCCTATTGGTCAATTGTAACGTACACTCTAGTCCTCACTTAGGTCCTCTTGGCCATGCAAATGAGGACTTGAAACAAGGTCAGCAGGGATTGGTCCAATAGCTTGAATAGGAGGACTGAGATGTGTAATGAGACAGAGAAGTCCCAGGAGGTAATTAACCACTTGACCACTGGGCACGTAAACCCACTTAATAACCAGACCAATTTTCAGCTTTCGGTGCTCTCACAATTTGAATGACAATTACTCAGTCATACAACATTGTACCCAAATGAAATTTTCGTCCTTTATTTCACACAAATAGAGCTTTCTTTTGGTGGTATTTAATCACCGTTGGGTTTTTTATTTTTTGCGCTATAAGAGAAAAAAGACTGAAAATTCTGTAAAAAAAAAAAAAAAAGATTTTTTTCTTTGTTTCTGTTATAAAATTTAGCAAATTTAGTATTTTTTCTTCATTCTTTTGCATAAATGTGAAAGATGAAGTTATGTCGAGTAAATAGATACCCAACATGTCACCCTTCAAAATTGCACACGCTCGTGGAATGGCGCCAAACTTCGCTACTTAAAAATCCCCATAGGCGACGTTGCAGAGTATTGTGGGGTATTGCAGAGTATTTTGGGGTATTGCAGAGTATATTGCATAGTATTTTGGGGTATTGCAGAGTATTTTGGGGTATTGCAGAGTATGGGGGTATTGCAGAGTATTGGTGTTATTGCAGAGTATTGCACAGGGAGGGATGGATGGCTGGATCTGTGACTGCATGTGTCACAGATCCAGCCCACAGCAGCTGCTGCTGCTTCCGCTCTCCCCCCTCTCCTCTCTCACACTGTACCGTTCGGTACAGAGAGGGGAGGGAGGAACCGGCGTCATCACATGACGCCGGTTTGTTTACAAGTGATCGCTCCGTCATTGGACGGAGCAATCACGTGGTAAACCGCCGCTATCATCGTCGATTTACCGTGCTCCGTGATCCGCCGGGTCCGATCATGGACATTCCCGTGTGCGCGCCCCAGAGGGCGCGCGGGAGCGCGATTCTGGGAGGACGTCCATGGACGTCCTCCCAGAGTTAAGCAACCGCCTTGTAGACGTATTTCGTCTATAGGGCGGGTGTTAAGTGGCTAAAGTACATAAACAAACAATTGGTCAAACACAGAACAATGCATTCCTTCCAGACCATGGAGCCATCTGGAGGGGGTTAGCTTTAAGACAGGACGGAGGACCCCCCCACTGTGTAATATAATCAAAGGGGAAATACTTGAGTATTTCAAGGATCATGACAGGGCTGTTGGTTGGAGGGGACCCAATATTCAATTTCTATCTACATGGATCACAAAAACCTTGAGCTAGTAGCCAAGCACCTGAATTCCCGACAGGCCGAAAGGTCCCTCTTTTTCTCTAGGTTTCATTTCAACATGACCTTTTGTCCAGGCTTTAAGGATATTAAAGGGGTTGTAAAGGTAAAAAATGTTTCCCCTAAATATCTTCCTTTACCTTAGTGCAGTCCTCCTTCACTTACCTCATCCTTCCATTCTGCTTTTAAATGTCCTTATTTCTTCTGAGAAATCCTCACTTCCCGTTCTTCTGTCTGTAACTCCACACCGTAATGCAAGGCTTTCTCCCTGGTGTGGAGTGTCGTGCTCGCCCCCTCCCTTGTGTGTCCTGGATAACGTATATACTACTGATCAGGGCTTTTTTTATCAAACAGTAGGTGCTGGAACTCAACCACAACCCCCCCAAAACTCCTCCCACACACACACCCTCCAAATTACATCAAATAGTGGGTGTGGTCAGATCTCACAAACAGTAGGAGGGTCTTAAAGGGGCATTAAATACCAGGATTGCATTACATACAGAGTTCAGGTGGGTTACTGCACACAGAGTGCAGAGTTATCACTTGTAAACATTTGTGGTTGTGGTGAGCAGGCACCAAAAGGGTCTGAGCCAGAGGTGGTGGAACTGAGTCCCACCTGAAAAAAAGCGCTGCTACTGATTAATAAAAGCTTAGAATGATTTTTTTTCTTCGTCTTTTAGTTAAATGTCGCATTCCAGATTAATTCTGTCAGTTCTGGCAAAGAAATACAGTTTCAATAATGCATATGATGGATTCATATTCATTTAATAATGAATACTATGGATTTTTAAATTTCATTATGGCCTACTTCATCTTTCTTGCTCAGATATAAAATATTCATTCAAGCAGTTGGTTGATATAGGGTATGGATTCTCTCCAGAAGACCCGTCTGACATGGCAGACTTTTATCCTATCAGGTTCATCATAGGATGACCGTCATCAACTGGGCAGGACAGATAACACTGCTTGACATTTCAGTGCAGCATAGGCAACATACAAAGAAAGTTTGAAGCTCTGCGAAATTCACTTACCGTTTTTATCGGCGTATACCGCGCACTTTTTTGCCCAGGGCAAAATCGTGGGTGCGCGATATACGCCGATACCCACTTCCCGCGCTGTGTTCGAACCACTGCGCCGACATATACCGAGCGCAGTACACTCGGGTATAGTCGGGCAGGCTTGGCTCCTCTCGCGGTCACGTCCTGTACGTCCTTTACGCGAGAGGAGCCGAGACTGCCCGACTATACCCGAGTGTACTGCGCTCGGTATATGTCGGCGCAGTGGTTCGAACACAGCGCGGGGATCGAGCGGGGAGGACACCACGATGGCCGCAGAAGGACACCGGACGAGGCCACCGATGGACGCGATGGACGACGGGCAAGACACCGACGAGGGGCATCCAAACTGTAAGTATTTTTTTTTTTTTTCAGGAATTTTCCTTCAAGTTCCGGGGGTGTGCGCTATACGCCGGGGCGCGTTATAGCAAGATAAATACGGTATTTCACTTGTCCCTTTGAAAAATTGAGTAGTCAAGTAATGCCGTGTACACACGATCAGTTTATCCAATGAAAACAGTCCGATGGACTTTTTTTCATCGGACAAACCGATCGTGTGTGGGCCCCATCGGTGTAAGAAAATAGAACACGTTTTACATTTTTCCGATGCCCAAAAAAAAACGATAGTAAATTCCGATCGTCTGTGTGAAACTCCATCGGAGAAAAATCCACGCATGCTCAGAATCAAGTTGAAGCATGCTCGGAAGCATTGAACTTTTTCGGCTCCTCATAGTGTTTTACGTCACTGCGTTTTGGCAGGGTCGGAATTTAGTCTGATAGGCCCGGATTCACATACATTGGAGCATATTTATGCCGCCGTAGCGTATCTTTTTTACGCTACGCCGAAGCAGCACAGAGAGACAAGCACTGGATTCACAAAGCCAGTGCTGCCAAATCTGCGCTGGGTTTCTTAGGCGTAAGTCGTCGTAAGTGGAAGTGGGCGTGAGCCATGCTAATTAGGCGTGACCCCATGCAAATGATGGGCCGAGCGCCAGATAGATGCGAATAACGAACGGCTCATGCGCTGTCCCGTGGACGCATCCCAGTGTGCATGCTCAGAATCACGTCGGAACGAATGCCTAAGATAAGACGGATCACTGCGTAACCTACGCCTAGTCATATTCATGTACAACGTAAACAACGTAAAATACGACGGCTTGAGTTCCCTGGTCCATACCTTTGCATGGGTTGCGCCTCATATATGGGGAATAACTTTACGCCGGACGTACGACTTACACAAACCGCGTATATTATGCGCCGGGCGCAAGTACGTTCGTGAATCGGCGTATGTCCCTCATTTGCATATGTGCATAGAAAATCCATGGGAGCCGCAAATGCACCCAGCGTAAATATGTGCCCCCTCTCCGCCGGCGTAGGCAAGTTACGACGGTCGGATGAAGCCTATTTTTAGGCGTATCTTAGTTTGTGGGTCGGCGCATAGATACGATGGCGCACATTTGTACTTACGACGGCGTATCTTGAGATACGTCGGCGCAAGTGCTCTGTGAATCTGGACCATTGTGTGTATGCAAGACTGATGAAAGTCAGCTTCATCGGATTTCCGACAAAAAAAATCCATCGGATTTTATTCCATCAGAAATCCGATCGTGTGTACACAGCATAAATGTCAGTTGTCTTGCACAGTCCCTCCCATTGTTCTCTCCTCTTCTGTGTCTAATTACTGTCTGATTTGGAACCAGCTCCTCCACCCCTCAACTCCTTACATACCCCTTTATGTAGCTGATGGGTATAATATAGAATGTCACTCAAATTGCTGGGGCTGCTGACATCACATCCAAGATGGCGGCACCCAGCAGCAATCTCAAGGCTTTTGGACAGCTACATGAGCTGTTACAGGTAAATACCATGCTTAACAATAAGTTAAATGCACATATCGGCCCAGATTTACAGACACTGGCGCATATTTATGCCGCCGTAGCGTATCTCCTTTACGCTACGCCGACGCAGCGCAGAGAGGCAAGCACTGAATTCACAAAGCACTTCCTCCCAAATCTGCGCTGGGTTTCTCAGGCGTAAGTCGGCATAAGTGGAAGTGGGCGTGAGCCATGCTAATGAGGCGTGACCCCATGCAAATGATGGGCCGAGCGCCAGACAGATACATATCGCCAACTGCGCATGCGCCGTCCCATGGGCGCATCTCAGTGCGCATGCTCACAATCACATCGGAACAACTGCCTAAGATACGTTGGATCACTGCCTGCGGCGTGAACGTAACCTACGCCTAGTCATATTCACGTCCTACGTAAAATACGTTGGCTTGTGTTCCCTTTGCATGGATGCTGCTGAGTTACACCTCCTTTATGGGGCATAACTTTACGCCGGACGTATGACTTTACGCACACTGCGTCGGACAGACGGACGTTCGTGAATCGGCGTATCTCCCTCATTAACATATGTGAATAGAAAATCAATGGGAGCGCCAAATACGTCCAGCGTAAATATGCGCCCACTCTACGCCGGCGTAGGCAAGTTACGTCGGTCGGATGAAGCCTATTTTCAGGCGTATCTTAGTTTCTGAGTCCGGCCCATAGATACGACGTAAATGGATTGGTGGCAGGGTCTCTTTACCTAGGGACTTTGTCAGTAGAAAGCTTTAATGGTGGATGCTTCCATGAAAGTGGTTGTAAACCCTTTACAACCACTTTAACCTACTGGTAAGCCTAGATTAAGGCTTACCTGTAGGTGCTGAAAATATCTCCTAAACCTCCGAACAATGTCCCCGAAGGGCACGCTGTCATGCCGTGACATGCGCGGGAGTGACGTCACGCGGCTCCGGCCAGTCACAGAGCCGGAGTTTGCGGCCACGGAAGGAAGAGGGGTGAAGAATGGAAGCTCGCTGCCAGCGAGGAAGACAGGAACATTGCGGGCTTCTCATCATTAAAACGGCCTTGCCTACACACCATCGTTTAAAAAAAATGCGCGGTGACGTACAACACGTACGACGGCACTATAAAGGGGAAGTTCCATGCGGATGACGCCACCCTTTGGGCTGCTTTAGCTGATTTCCTGTTAGTAAAAGACGATTCACGCTTTTCAGTCTGTTACAGCATGATGAATGTGCTTACTCCATTACGGAACGGTAGTTTTACCAGAACGAGCGCTCCCGTCTCATAACTTGCTTCTGAGCATGTGCAGGTTTTTAACGTCGTTTTAGCCCACACACGATAATTTTTTACTACCCGAAAAACAACATTTTTTAAAACGACGTTAAAAAATGCAGCATGTTCGAATTTTTTTTTTTGTTATTTTTCAGAAGCCGAAAAAGGATGTGAAGCCCGCACACGATCGTTTTAAATGATCTTTTTAAAAACTTAATTTTTTTTCATGCCGAAAAATCATTGTGTGTACGCGGCATTAGTCTTTTGACTAAAATGCCATTTTAGTTTTAGTCGTATTTAAAGGGGAGGTTCACCCTATAAAACAATTCTAACACTACATCCAGCCCAGTTCTGCATATAAAATGACACTGACCTTTTTTTTTTTTTTCGCCGTAGATAGCGTTTAGCCTTAGAATTCACTGCGGCTTCCGGGTAGGTTATCCCGCGGGAGTGGGCGTTCCTATTGACATGTCAATTGATTGGCATGCTAAACGACGGCGCACACAGCGCGTCACGACTTCCCGAAGGAAGCTCGGCTCGGCTCTATTCGGCGCCGGTGCGATAGAGCCGAGCCGATCCGAGCTTCTTTCGGGAAGTCGTGACGCGCTGTGTGCGCCGTCGTTTAGCATGTCAATCAATTGGCATGTCAATAGGAATGCTCACTCCCATGGGATTCCCTACCCGGAAGCTGCGGTGAATTCTAAGGCTAAACGCTATCTACGGCGAAAAAAAAAAACAGGTCAGTGTCATTTTATATGCAGAACTGGGCTGGATGTAGTGTTAGAATTTTTTTATCGGGTGAACCTCCACTTTAAGTCATCTCAATTGTTTTAGTTTTAGTCGTGTTTTAGTCGATTAAAATAGTATTCATTTAGTTGACTAAAATGTTTTAGTCATTTTAGTTGACGAAATTAACACTGGTGACAACGCACTGACACAGCCACAGGGGCTTCCTATGGAGACTACATGTGGCTACTACAACACACATCCATCCTGCAAAATGCCATGTAGCCATTGCTGAAGTGCATGTAGACATGAAGAGGCTGCATAGGTCAGCAATAATTGTTACTACATGTTGCTTTAGCAAACTAAAACATTCTTGATTTATACTTTACATCCACTTTAACTGAAAACCTGAGGACTACTGATATGACACGTTTTGCTACAAAATCACTACAAATGTTAGCGTGGCCATCAAAATGGTTCCTGAAAATACCATACCTCTTCAGAAAAACCTGTCACTCTCCGTATTCATTGGTTACCATAGTAACCTGCTCCTTTGTACTCCTCCATTCCATCCTCTTATTAGTCTGTGACATCTCTTCACTCTTATCCTACTGCTTACCAATGCCCTCGGTGCCTCTGATTCATTTACTTATTTAGTAGGATCCATTAGTGATATCCTGTCCCCCCAGCTACCCATCTCTGCACTCATTTTATGAGGTCCATTCTTATCAACAGAGTACATTCATTTTATTCTGTGTAATGTAACTCTACGTATTTGTAGCGCTACCCCCATAGGAGCCACTGGATAGGATGGGGCCCTCTATTCTCTGCCTTAACCTCCTCAAGAACCTCAGCCCCTCTGGTCCACCTGGTTGATTGTACAAGCAAATAATATCACAGGAAATCACTGAAAGTAATACTTAGTACCCAAAAGTAGTGAGAAAAATATTACCGTATTACCGGCGTATAAGACGACTTTCTAACCCCTTAAAATCTTCTTAAAAGTCGGGGGTCGTCTTATACGCCGGTAACCTAACATCCTTACCTTATCCTAAGACATGCAGAATCGCAGCCGTTTGTTTTTTCAAAAGCCGCGCCTCCTACGTCTTCTGTTCCGTGATAGGCGGAAACACTCAGCTTCCCAGAAGGCACTGTGTTCAGTGTCCGCCTATCACTGAGGCCTTCTCGTCCTCGGACGTGATAGGCGAACACTGAACACAGTGCCTCCTGGGAAGCTGAGTGTTTCCGCCTATCACGGAACAAAAGACATAAGAGGCGCGTAATGGGGCACAGTCTGGCATGTAATGGGGCACAGTCTGGCATGTAATGGGGCACAGTCTGGCATGTAATGGGGCACAGTCTGGCATGTAATGGGGCACAGTCTGGCATGTAATGGGGCATAGTCTGGCATGTAATGGGGCACAGTGTGGCATGTAATGGGGCACAGTGTGGCATGTAATGGGGCACAGTCTGGCATGTAATGGGGCACAGTCTGGCATGTAATGGGGCACAGTCTGGCATGTAATGGGGCATAGTCTGGCATGTAATGGGGCACAGTGTGGCATGTAATGGGGCACAGTCTGGCATGTAGTGACACAGTCTGGCATGTAATGGTGGCACCGTGAGGCGAGGCATGACTAGTAGGAAGGGGGTAGTCTTATATGGCGAGTGTATCCCAAAACCAACATTTTGGCTGGAAAATTAGGGGTCGTCTTATACGCCGGCAAATACGGTAGTTAAGAAAACAGGCACCAAACCAGGTAGTAAAGGCTAACCTAATATATTGTCACCCAGTATGATTGGTAACTAGTCAAACATTAATACAGACGGTCTGACTTTCAGACAACAAAAACGTGGATTTTTTTCCAACGGAATGTTAAAAAAAGAAAAGAAGTTGGGACTTTAAATGAGATGCGATTTGATGCAAACAGTAGTAAAGTAATAAATGCGTAATAACCAAGCTCAAACTTACCACCCAAACAGCAAGCCACCTTCAACTGTCTAACTGTATGTTAAAAGCAGAGGATTGGTTGCACACATTTGCATGGATGAGCTACAGGCCACTTCACGGCTCTCTGCGTTTCTGTAGTCCTAACTAAACTGATATAGTTTCCTCAATAGGAGGCAGGGCTCAAGTCCTGCAGGAACGGAGTTCCTGCACTTTTTTTCACAGCAGGAACGCAGTTCCCTTTGCAGGACTAGAGCAGCCGAGCCGCCCGAGCCAATCCTTCACTAAGCGGCGATGCCCAGCTCGAGTCACTGTCAGGGGCAGGCGAACCTTCGTAATCCTTTATGTTACTGGCCGCTTCCTGTATATGGATTCATTGAGTAGTGTGCGGGTATTCCGTCACTTCCTCGATGCCGCAATGTCTCCTGGGAACTTTTGTCATTGTTCCCAGGAGATATTGCGGAGGTCTGCCACAAGTTATCGTGGGATTTAGAAAGAACTTGCTTGCTTGCTTCATGGCAGACCTCCGCAATGTCTCCTGGGAACAATGACAAAAGCTCCCAGGAGACATTGCGGCATCGAGGAAGTGACGGAATACCCGCACACTACCCGATGAATCCATATACAGGAAGCGGCCAGTGACATAAAGGATTACTAAGGTACAGTGGATCGGGGAAAAAAACACGCGGTTTAGTAATTATGCATATATTTTATGCGTATATTTTTTTTTTTTTTTGGTGGGGGAGTGGATCTTGGGTGGGAGTTCCCACACTTTTTTCCCCAGGACTTGACCCCTGATAGGAGGCATACAAATACTAATGAGTAGATGGAGGACAGGTGACTGGGAGTATGTGTCCCCGCCTCCACCTAGGAATGGTATGGTAGTGAGAAGCATTGGAAAAGGCGCATAAGGGTAAATATATAAAAAATATATCAAAATCGCATCTCCATCCCTGTAATATGACATAGAACATGGTTGGGGACTTTGAATGAGGCATATAGACTGCCACACCAGCACATGCCTCCATCCCCGAAATTGGAAAAAGAAAAGAAGTTGGGACTTTAAATGAGATGCGATTTGATGCAAACAGTAATAAAGTAATAAATGCGTAAAAACCAAGCTCAAACTTACCACCCAAACAGCAAGCCAACGGAATGTTGGCTCAAACTTGTCTTGCATACACACGGTCGCACAAATGTTGTCAGAAATTCCAAACGCCAGGAACGCGGTGACATACAAGACGTACAACGGCACTATTAAAGGGAAGTTCAATACCACTCATGTTAGTAGATGTTTGGTGAGAGACGAGTCGCGATTTTCAGCCTTGTGCCATTCAGTCCATTACAGCGTGACGAATGTGCCATCTCCATTACTAACGCTAGTTTTACCAGACCGAGCGCTTCTGTCTCATACTTGATTCAGAGCATGCGTGGAATTTTGGCCGTCGGAATTGTCTACTAACGATCGGAATTTACGAGAACGAATTTCGGAACCAGCTCTCAAATTTTTGTTGTCAGAAATTCCCACAGAAAATGTCCAATGGAGACTACACTTTCCGACAACAAGCTCCCATCGAACATTTGTTGTCGGAAGTTCCGAGCGTGTGTACGCGGCATAACAGTGGTAATAACACAATTTAGCATGCAACAAGATTAACAGTAAGGACTAGGCAGAAATTACCGTATTTATCGGCGTATACCGCGCACTTTTTTGCCCTTAAAATCAGGACAAAATCGTGGGTGCGCGATATACGCTGATACCCGCTTCCTGCGCTGTGTTTGAACCACTCCGCCGACATATACTGAGCGCAGTACACTCGGGTATAGTCGGGCAGGCTTGTCTCCGCTCGCGGTCACGTCCTGTACGTCCTTTACGCGAGAGGAGCCGAGCCTGCCCGACTATACTCGAGTGTACTGCGCTCGGTATATGTCGGCGGAGTGGTTCAAACACAGCGCACAAAGTGGGGATCGGCTGAAAAACACAGCAGGGAGGACACCACGATGGCCGCCGGACCGTACAAGGCCGCCGATGGACGCCGGGCAAGACACCGACAAGGGGCATCCAAACTGTAAGTATTTTTTTTTTTTCCAGGTTTTTTCCTTTTAGGTTGGGGGTGCGCGCTATACGCCGGGGGGCGTTATAGCAAGATAAATACGGTAACATTCTGCATCCAAATCAACAAAAACAGTAGCAAGGCCACCTCAAGTGCAGCAAAGTAAAGTTTAATCTACCGAGTGCTGAAACTATACTGCCAGAGTGCATTTATAGTGGCAATGCTAGTCCTAGACTGACTGGGTAGGCACTGCCCTGAAGAAAAGGAAGATGGTTGTGGAAGGGGCAGGAGAACAAAGGAGACTTGCAGAATAATGATTTCGGGAGTGGTTGTCCTTTGAGATGTTCTTATGCTAGCCTTCGTTGGGGCCCTTTAAGAGCATCTTTGCACTTAACGACAGTCCCAGTTAAAGTGGTTGTAAACCCTTTACAACCACTTTTACCTACAGGTAAGCCTAGATTAAAGCTTACCTGTAGGTGCAAGAAATATCTCCTAAACCTCCACGGTTCAGGAGATATTTGCAAAAGAGATCGGATATCTGATGGATATAGTGTTTTACGTCACCGCGTATTGGACGGTCAAAATTTAGTCTGACAGTGTGTATGCAAGACAGCTTGAATGGAATTCCGATGAAAAAATCGGATTTTAGACCATCAGATACTCTGATCATGTGTACGCGGCATTAGTCCGTAGGGTTCAATATTGAGTTGGCCCACCCTTTGCAGCTATAACAGCTTCAAGTCTTCAGGGAAGGCCGTCGTCAAGGTTTAGGAGTGTGTCTATGGGAATGTTTGACCATTCTTCCAGAAGCGCATTTGTGAGGTCAGGCACTGATGTTGGAGAGAAGGCCTGGCTCACAGTCCCCGCTCTAATTCATCTCAAAGGTGTTCTGGATACTCCTTCCATTTCAATATTATCGCTTGCACAGTGCTCCTTGGGATGTTTAAAGCTTGGGAAATCTTTTTGTATCCAAATCCGGCTTTAAACTTCTCCACAACAGTATCTCGGACCTGCCTGGTGTGTTCCTTGTTCTTCATGATGCTCTCTGCGCTCTAAACGGACCTCTGAGACTATCACAGTGCAGGTGCATTTATACGGAGACTTGATTACACACAGGTGGATTCTATTTATCATCATTAGTCATTTAGGTCAACATTGGATCATTCAGAGATCCTCACTGAACTTCTGGAGAGAGTTTGCTGCACTGAAAGTAAAGGGGGCTGAATAATTTTGAACGCCCAATTTTTCAGTTTTTTATTTGTTAAAAAAGTTTGAAATATCCAATAAATTTCGTTCCACTTCATGATTGTGTCCCACTTGTTGTTGATTCTTCAAAAAAAATTACAGTTTTATATCTTTATGTTTGAAGCCTGAAATGTGGCAAAAGGTCGCAAAGTTCAAGGGGGCCGAATACTTTCGCAAGGCACTGTAAGACTGGGATGCCATTAAAGTTCATGTGTGTGTAAAGGCAGGCGTCCCAATACTGTTCACAATACAGTGGAACTTCAGGTTGCGAGTAACGAGGTTAACGAGCGTTTGGCAATATGAGTGCTGTATTTAAAAAAAATCCTGACTTGGTTTGCCAGTGTTGTCTCGCGAAACGAGCAGGATTCAATCCAAAGCGGTGTGCAATACAGTGTTTGGCCTGAGGTGGGGGGAGGCGCTGAATTGCTTGGAAAATCTCGGATATACTCGGTTTCCGAGCCTTTACAAGGGTTTCAGAGTTCAGCAGAGGTATCCTCGGCCCTTTCTGGGTGTTTCCAAGGCTCTCCGCCCCCCACCTCTGGCCACATGCGGTATTGCATGCCATTGAAGTCAATGCGGAACAAATTATTTTCGTTTCCATTGACTTCAATGGGGAAACTCATTTTGATATGAGAGTACTTTGGATTACAAGCATTCTCTTGGAACGGATTATACTCATAATCCAAGGTTCCACTGTATAGTGTATATGTGTGTGGGCCAGGGAATGCATCGGCTGCTTTTTGGAAGACATAGTACAATGACAACTTCCCGGTAGGCTAGATCCAGTAGATTTGGATCCGAACCAAAGAGATGAGTCCTTGGTGGCATGCGCCTCATTGGACTTAACTCATATAGGTAGATTCAGTAAGAGTTAGGCCGACTTATCAGTAGATAAGCCGACCTAACTCAGAATCTACGCCGACTTATGTTTAAGTGTATGCTCAAACAGAGATACGCTTAAACATATCTAAGATAAGACGGCTTGCGCCGTCCTATCTTAGATTGCAATATTTCGGATGGCCGCTAGGTGGCCCTTCCATTGCGGTCGGCGTAGAATATGTAAATGAGTAGATACGCCAATTCACGAACGTACGCCCGGCCGATGCAGTACTTTTATGCCGTTTATGTTAGAGATAGGCCGCCTAAAGTTAGAGCTTAGCCCTAATGGAATAGTAATGTTAAGTATGGCCGTCGTTCCCGCGTCGAAATTCGTCGTTTGCGTAAGTCGTCCGTGAATCGGGATTTACGTCGTTTACGTCCATGTCGAAATCAATAGGCCGGTGCGGCGTACTTAGCCGCAGTGCACACTGGGAAATGTAGGCGCCCGGCGCATGTGCAGTTCGCAAAACACGTAAAAAACGTAAGGTAAAGCCCCATTAACATAAAACACGCCCCCCTCAAACACATTTGAATTAGGCACCCTTACGCCCGCCGATTTAGGCTACGCCGCCGTAACTTAGCAGGTAAGTACATTGTGAATCATGTACTTGCCTAGCTAACTTAAGGCGGTGTAGCCTAAACACGCTAAGCTACGCCGCCGTAACTTTGCACCATTCTACCTGAATCTACCTAATAGTATGCCTCTACATTTTAGAAATTGTCTGAGTTTAGCCATAACCCCAATCTAGGCCCTGCTGCATTACCAAAAATAGTGCATGTCCATTTTTTTGTAGGTCTTGGTGCATTTCCAGCTTACACGCGATGCTCCAGGAATCCAGAGTCTGAGTAGGTCCTTCAGTTCTCCTTTTATTCTGTCACACAATATGACAATCGGAGGCTGCGGAGGAAGCACATTTTGTGACGTGACACTGGGGTTATGTTATGCAGTCGGGTCACATGGTGCTTGTCGGGTTCCTTCATTAGATGGCGTGTGATTTGGCAGGAAGTGCGGCCTCATTACTGCGCACCGGCAGTTGTAAAACTTTGTACGCCTATGGGTTAAACATGGCAGAACTCTCTCACAAGCGGCAGACATGAATTAATACGGTGGCGGGTGTGCTGTGCAATGGTGAAAGCTGTTATTACCTCTATATAGAGATTCAGGTCCATTCATGTTACACAAATCTTCTCCTGCCCCGCTTTACAATCAGTATAATTAGTGACAAGCATCTGCTTTTGTGGAAGGAAAACGGACATTAGTGTCAGGAAGGGCTGCTGTCAGTAGCGCCAAGTGTCGGCCTCCCGTATCCGCGTGTTACCGAGGGAAACAGCAAATCAGCAGATATCATAAAGAGATTTTTTTGGGGGGAGAACTGCTTTGCCTTAGTGCTGGGGTCTCTAAACTTTCAAATAAAGGGCCCTTCAAACTTCAGGGGGGGGCCGGACTGTGGCCAGTGGGAGTAGACAATGCTATAGGCTTGGTGATCAGTGCGAGTAAGGAAAAAAATGACATCATCTGTCTCAGTGGGAGGAATGATGCCGCATTATAAGTGTCAGTGGGAGGAAAAGTGCCCCATCGTTGGTGTCAGCTGGAGGAATATTGCCGCATCATTGGTGTCATAGGGAGGAATAGTGCCCCATCATTGGTGTCAGCTGGAGGAATAGTGCCCCATCATTAGTGTCATAGGGAGAAATAGTGCCCCATCACATTAGTGTCATAGGGAGAAATAGTGCCCCATCATTGGTGTCAGCTGACGGAATAGTGCCTCATCATTGCTGTCAGTTGGAGGAATAGTGCCCCATCATTGGTGTCAGCTGGAGGAATAGTGCCCCATCATTAGTGTCATAGGGAGAAATAGTGCCCCATCACATTAGTGTCATAGGGAGAAATAGTGCCCCATCATTGGTGTCAGCGGGAGGCATAGTCAGTGGGAGGAATAGTGTCCCATCATTAGGGTCAATGGGAGGAATAGTGCCCTATCATTGGTGTTCAGTGGGAGGAACAATGCCCAATAATTGCTATCAGTAGGAGGAATAGAGTCCCATCATTGGGGTCAGTGGGAGGAATAGTGTCCCATCCTTGGTGTCAGTGGGAGGAATAGTGTCCCATCCTTGGTGTCAGCTGGATGAATAGTACCCCATCCTTGGTGTCAGCTGGATGAATAGTACCCCATCCTTGGTGTCAGCTGGATGAATAGTACCCCATCATTGGTGTCAGCTGGAGGAATAGTGGCCCACCATTGGTGTCAGTGGTCAGAATAGTGCATTGTATCAGTGGAAGGAAAAGTGCCCCAAGGGCTGGATAAAGGCAAGTGAAGGGCCACAGTTTGGAGACCCCATAATCAATGGTACTGCAACACACTAACCCACTTAACACATGCTTTACCCCAAAACACTGCAACAGAAATGTGTGCTTTGGCCCTCATGGATAACCAAACCTAAAAACAAAAATGTCATATAATGCAGCTTACCAGTCCTTAGATGTGTTGGCTGCATTCGTTTTTTTTTTTTTTTTTCTCAGAAATACCTGATTCTGGCAGAAATGATATGTCCATGTTATTTCCTGTGGGCTGCACAAAAAGAAAAAAAAACATCTGTGCATGTGATTGTGTTTGGTTCCAGCCAACAGCACCTGTCTACATTCACAGCCATTTCTCCAGAAACGTGTGGGTTGGGAATAATATGCTAGAGTTCTGTGATTGACGACGCAACGCATTGGAGGAGCAAGGACTTTTTTTTTTATGTGATCACTGATTAAAGCTTTGGACCCATTTGTGGAGTTCCGTGGTGTGCTAGTGACATTCTTTTTTCGCTCTGATGGTCTGCGGTTTCCAGTCGACAGTCACTGACTAAAGGGGTTGTAAAGGTTCGTTTTTACCACCTTATTGCATCCTATGCACTAAGGTGAAAAAAACCTGGCAATGACGGCCCCCCCCACCCCCGTTCTACTTACCTGAGCCCGTTCACCTGCTACGCTCGCCCCCGACGTCCTCTTCTCCACTCAGTCTGGCCGTTGATTGGATGGATTGATAGCAGTGCAGCCATTGGCTCGCGCTGCTGTCAATCACATCCAATGATGCGGGGGAATGTGTGTGCGTTGGGAATAATATGCTAGATTCCTGTGATTGATGACGCAATGCGTTGGGCGGAGCAAGAATTGTTTTTTTTTAAAGCTTCTGCTGTAACGATGTGATCACTGATTAAAGCTTTGGACCTATTTGTGGAGTTCCGTGGTATGTTGGTGACATTCCTTCGCTCAAATTGTCTTCAGTTCCAGCCAACAGCACCCGTCTACATACACACTTTATACACCTACAAACACAGCACAGCCATTTCTACAGGACCGTGGGCTAGATTCAAGTAGCCCGCCGTAAGTTTGAGCGGGCGTAGCGTATGTTATTTACGCTACGCCGCCGCAACTTACACGGGCAAGTGCAGTATTCACAAAGCACTTGCTCCGTAAGTTGCGGCGGCATAGAGTAAATGGGGCCGGCGTAAGCGCGCCTAATTCAAATGAGTATGAGGGGGCGTGTTTTATGTAAATGGGTGGTGACCCGACGTGATTGACGTTTTTCCCGAACGGCGCATTGCGCCGTCCGTGGAATTTCCCAGTGTGCATTGCTCCAAAGTACGCCGCAAGGACGTCATTGGTTTCGTCGTGAACGTAAATTACGTACAGCCTTATTCGGGAACGACTTACGCAAACGACGTAAAAAATTCAAAATTCGACGCGGGAACGACATCCATACTTAACATTGCGTACGCCTCATAATAGCAGGAGCAACCTTACGCCGAAAAAGCCTAACGTAAATGACTTAAAAAAAATAGCGCCGGGCGTTCGTAAATTTGTGAATCGGCGTATCTAGGTCATTTGCACATTTTACGACGGAAGCGCCACCTAGCGGCCAGTGTAAATATGCACCCTAAGATACGACGGTGTAAGAGACTTACGCCAGTTGGATCTTAGGCTAATGTCGGCGTATCTTGCTTTCTAAATACAGAAAGAAGATACGCCGGCGCAGCTTTGAATTTATGGCGTAAATCAATGCTGAATCTAGCCCCGTGTGCGTTGGGAATTTTATGCTAGAGTCCTGTGATTAATGACGCAACGCGTTGGGCGGAGCAAGAAAGTTTTGCTCTGATGGTCTTCCGTTCCAGTCGATTAGTCATTGCAGCACCCGTCTACATACACAGCCAATACTTCAGGAACTTGCGTTGGGAATTATATGCTTAAACCTGCAGGGGACACATTGTTTTTTTTTTTCAAGAGACTTTTCTGCCGATTTAAAGCTGCCATTAACAGGGTATGGCGGGGCTCAGACACCGAATCATCTGACATTACATTTTGGCCTGTAATAGGAAACCGTCTGAGGCAACATTCTGACTATGTCTGTAGCAAATGGAATCTATCCATTACACACAATGCAGTTCCATCCAGCAGAAATCATCCGAGAATCAAACCCTGGAAACAAATGAGAAAACCTCAACAAGAGCGTCATCCCAATGCACACGCGACCCGACATTGTGATGTAAAATCTATATATAGAGCATTATCTTTCAGGAGCTCCTATTTCTTATCTCCCGGCGTTGGAGATGAATGTCCTCTGACGTCAGTCATATGAGATATGAAGAAGAGCTTATAGATTATTCCGTACTATGCACTGCTGTCCGCCAGAAATACAAACGTCCCATTTATACACATAAAGGAATAGATAGAAAGATAAAAACCTCCTTCATATAGTAAGTGTTACATGCAGTGGTCTGCTTTATTGGAGGCTCCCATTAATGCTTCTTAACCAGTTAAGGACCGCCCTATAGAAAATTTACTGCTACAGGGCGGCCCTCCTGTGCAGAATCATGTATATATTAGGGATGCACCGTCATGTCGAAACAGCTTAAAAATTGCCGATAATGGGCATCGGGTGCCCGTAAAAAAGATGTCCGCTGGGCTGTCACGGCTCCGTTCGAGTGCACTGCACGAGCCAAAGAGTGTCACTGCCAAAGTGTCCCTGAGTCCTCCTGACTCGATAGCTATTCAAAAATGGCGGCGGGTGGCGCCATTACGTAACTGCGCATTTGCCACCCAGCCGAGCGGATACAAGCTTTCTCGAGCCAGGCTTCGGGCTCGGGAAAGCTCGTATTCGCTCGGCCGAGCGGCGAATGCGCAGTTACGTAATGGCGCCACCCGGCGCCATTTTTGAATAGCCGATCGAGTCAGGGGGACTCAGGAGGGACACTTTGGCAGTGACACTCGTTGGCTCGTGCAGTGCACTCGCCATAGGCAGAGGACGGAGCCGTGACAGCCCAGTCCTGTACAGCACAACACAGCCCTGAGCCCAGCACAGCACAGCCATGTCCAGCTTTAAGGTAATAAAGAAGCTGGTGGTGGCAGTAGGTGATGGTGGCAGGAGGTGGTGGGGGCATGAGGTGATGGTTGAAGGTTATGCTGGCATTGTGGCAGGAGGTGGGTGAGGTAATGCTGGCAGGAGGTGGTGGGGGCATGAGGTGATGGTGGAAAAGGTAATGGTGGTACCATGGCAGGGGGTGGGTGAGGTGATGGTGGCAGGAGGTGATTGTGGGGGTGGTGTTTTAACATACAATTATAAAAAATAAAAAAAAAGTCATTTTCGGTTTCGCCTGACAATTTTATTTATTTCCGTTTTCGTTTCTGAAATTTCCATTTCGGTGCACCTCTAGTATATATATATACGCGATTCTGCACTTCCACCTGCAGGGGGCGCTTTCGCCGCCAGCGGGCCGCTTCTGCTGTGATTAGTCACAGAGAAGTCGATCTGCGGGTGGCGGGCACTTGATGTTCGCCAGAACCCATCAATCATCAGGCATGGACATAGAACAGAGCTCTGTCTATGTAAACAAGGCAGAGCTCCATCCTGACAAGGGGGGGGGGAGGGGAAGGGATGGATTTTGTGTCCCTGCAAAGCAGGGAATACCATCCATCACTTCCCTTACTAAAAGCATCACACACAGGGTTGATTTACTAAAGGCAAATAGATTGTGCACTTTGCAAGAGCAGTTGCTACAGAGCTTAGTAAAGGAGCAGAAGATCTCCAATCATGTGCAAGTAAAAATGCTGTTTTTCTTATTTTCCTTGCATGTGATTGGGTATTCTTTGTAAAGCGAAACTTTACCTCTTTTTCTAAGCTGAATCTGATAATCATTTTATTAATTTCTTCATCCTTTTAATTTTTCTAATTAATTATTGCACCCATTTTTCATCCATAATTTCTGCATATGGCGATTTCCCAAATATATACGGCCATATTATATACAGCTCACTGTATCAATCGGCGCGCTGCGTCACTGGATGTGATTGACAGCAGCGCCAGCCAATGGCTGCGCTGCTCTCAATCTATCCACTCTAGCCAATCAGCGGCCAGGATGATCGGCGTAGAGGATCTCGGGGCCGCGCGTGGGACTTTTGAGGGGTCAGGTTAGTATAACGGGGGCTCGGGGTGGGGGGTGGCAGCATCAGATATTTTTTCACCTTAATGCATAGATTGCATTAAGCACTTAAGCCCCGGACCATATTGCTGCCTAAAGACCCAAGGGGTTTTTACAGTTCGGGACTGCGTCGCTTTAACAGACAATTGCGCGGTTGTGCGACGTGGCTCCCAAACAAAATTGGCGTCCTTTTTTCCCCACAAATAGAGCTTTCTTTTGGTGGTATTTGATCACCTCTGCGGTTTTTATTTTTTGCGCTATAAACAAAAATAGAGCGACAATTTTGAAAAAAATGCAATATTTTTTACTTTTTGCTATAATAAATATCCCCCAAAAACATATATATATTTTTTTTTTCCTCAGTTTAGGCCGATACGTATTCTTCTACCTATTTTTGGTAAAAAAAATCGCAATAATCGTTTATCGGTTGGTTTGCGCAAAATTTATAGCGTTTACAAAATAGGGGATAGTTTTTTTGCATTTTTATTTTTTTTATTTTTTTTTACTACTAATGGCGGCGATCAGCGATTTTTTTCGTGACTGCGACATTATGGCGGACACTTCGGACAATTTTGACACATTTTTGGGACCATTGTCATTTTCACAGCAAAAAATGCATTTAAATTGCATTGTTTATTGTGAAAATGACAGTTGCAGTTTGGGAGTTAACCACAGGGGGCGCTGTAACATTTAGTGTTTACTTTGTGTGTGTTTACTAGTGTAGGGGGGTGTGGCTGTAGGAATGACATCATCGATCGGGTCTTCCCTATAAAGGGGATCACCCGATCGATGCGCCGCCACAGTGAAGCACGGGGAAGCCGTGTTTACATACGGCTCTCCCCGTTCTTCAGCTCCGGGGAGCGATCGCGACGGAGCGGCTAAAAACAAATAGCCGCGCCGTCGTCCCGGATCGCTCCCCGAGCGGACCCGACCTCCGCATGTACCGGGGGGGATCCAGATCGGACCCCCCACCCATGTCTAGCAGAGGACGTACAGGTACGTACATGTGCCTGTACGTGCCATTCTGCTGACGTATATGTACATGAGGAGGTCGGGAACTGGTTAAGGTGAAAAAATGTTTTACTTTACAACTCCTTTAACTTTCCTCATTAGAACCCTGCAAGTGCAGCAGCTGGTTGATAATTATAAAATCACTTCCATTCATATTCACTTTGCTCATGGACACAGACAAACAAACAGATATTTGTTCAGAATAACAAAAGGTAGAAACCTGCAACAAAAAAGTTTGTTAAAATCCCTGCAATGCACATCGATCACCCAGACGGGGATGATTTTTTCAACAAAAGTGGAGATACTCTTTAAAAAAAAACAGGCTTTACATGTTCTATTTTTTGGGAGCCCAGTATAAGAAAGGTATTATAGAAATATAAAAGGCTTTAGATGGATGGTGGGAGGTCATTAGGAGTATACAATGGAACCCTGCAGCATTCTATGTGAATGGACTGAGCAACACAAGTGTGATGTCAGGATCGGCAGTCACGGAGTACCTGTGAAGAGAGTCTTATCTGTGTTCTGGAGAAGAGTCCTGAGACTGAGCGTTAGAATATTCTCAAGAACATAATAATAGGAAGAGCAGAAGCGAGGCAAAAATAACAAAAGAACATTATTGTTTCCATAGTGAACTCCCCCACTCCAGAATGATAATGAGCTTTTTACTGAATCCATTCCCCGTCTATACTTCTATGTTTGTGTGCAAATCTATAAAACACAGAGAGAGACAATAATATCTACTGAGAGGCCTTGACACCAAATAGAAAATTATAATGACACTGGGCCATATTCTCAAATAATTTACACAGGCGTATCAGCAGATACGCCGACGTAAGTCCGATCCTATGTTTAAGTGTATTCTCAAAATGAGATACACTTAAACATGCCTAAGATACGACGGCCTGCGCCGTTGTATCTTAGGCTGCAATATTTACGCTGACCGCTAGGTGGCGGTCAGCGTAGAATATGCAAATGACTAGTCACGCCGATTCTCTAACCTACGCTTGCCCGCCGTAGTGTTTTAACGTAGTTTCCGTAAGCGATACGCGGCGTAAAGATAAAGATGCCCCCTAGGTGGCGTACTCAATGTTAAGTATGGCCGTCGATCCCGCGTCGAAATTTGAAAATTTAACGTCGTTTGCGTAAGTCGTCCGTGAATGGCGCTGGACGCCATTTACGTTACAGTCAAAACAAATGACGTCCTTGAGACGTCATTTAGCGCAATGCACGTCGGGTAATTTACCCGACGGAGCATGCGCATTACGATCGGCGCGGGAGCGCGCCTAATTTAAATGATCCACGCCCCCTACCAGGATCATTTGAATTGGGAGGGCTTGCGCGGGTGGACTTTACGCGACGCCGCCGCAAGTTTACAGGTAAGTGGTTTGGGAATCAGGCACTTGCCACTTAAACTTGCGGCGGCGTAACGTAAAGGACATACGTTCTGCCGCCTCAGATCTATAAGAATATGCCCCTCTGAGATTTTTTTTATATATTTTTTTAAATGTATGACAATCTAAACATATGCCAACTCCAGTTACATAATTAGGTTGAAAAAAGACACAAGTTCATCTAATTCAACCCAAAAAAAAAAAAATAATACAATCCCATATACACAATTCTATACCCACAGTTGATCCAGAGGAAGGCGAAAAACCCCAGCAGAGCCATGATCAAATTTGCTACAGCAGGGGCAAAATATTCCTTCCTGATCCCCCGAGAGGCAATCGGATTTTCCCCGGAACAACTTTACCTATAAATGTCAGTACCCAGTTACCGTATACAGAGCTTTTTTTCTCAGAAAATAGATGCAGGAACTCAACCACGACCCCGTTCATATTTCACAAACAGTAGAAGGGTCTTAAAGGGGCATTAAATACCAGGATTGCATTCCATAACATAGTGCAGAATTCAGGTGGGTTACTGCACACAGAGTGCAGAGCTGTCACTTGTAAACATAGAAACCAGACTTCTGTGTTTACAAGTGATTGTGGTGAGCAGGCACCAAAGGGCCTGAGCCAGAGGTGGTGGAACTGAGTTCCCCCTGAAAAAAAGCCCTGACCGTATATACTCGAGTATAAGCCGAGTTTTTCAGCACATTTTTTTGTGCTGAAAATGCCCCCCTCGGCTTATACTAAAGTCACCTTTTTGCACCTGATCTCCCGGATTTTTGGGGACCCGGTACCGGACGGTCGTAGGTCCCCTGGACCTGGAACTTGGCACACATATAGCCCCGCTCTTCCTCTACAAGTGTGCAAAGTTTGTTGTCCGAGGGACCTACGGCTGGGGCGTACCGATTTTTCAAACTCAGGCACCCCTTCCATAGCCTCCCATGTTAAATGGTAATTTCTCTGGTAACTTTGGGGACTCGGTACTGGCCAGTCGTAGGTCCCCTGGACCCGAACTTGGCACACATGTAGCCCCACTCTTCCTCTACAAGTGTGCAAAGTTTTCTGTTTGGGGGACCTACGGCCGGGAAACACAGATTTTTCAAAGCCGGGCAACCCTTCTATATACTCCCATGTTATACGTAAGCATATGTGTGCGCAGCCTATTGCATTAGGGTGTGCATCCCAAAGCGCAAACATATTTGGATGTGTGTATACAGTATACTGATGGTGGACAGTGTCAGTAGTTTTTATTTTTATTATATTTTTTTTATTTTAGGAGCCCCATTAGGGAGCTATGGTGAAATATCAGGGGTCTATTTCTGTGCGTTACTGCACGTTTAATGCAGTATATTTCTGTGCATTACTGTAGGTTTAATGCTGTATATTTCAGTGCATTAGGGCATGTTTAACGTTGTATATTTCAGTGTGTTATGTGCCATTTAATGCTGTATTTTTCTGTGCGTTAGTGCACATTTAACGCAGTATATTTTGGTGCAATCTGCACCACACAGGGTGATTAGGGTGTGCCCAGGCACACCTGGCACACCCTGTGCGCACGCCTATGTACGTAAGTCTAGGCATGGGCACAGTGAGGCATGGGCACAGTGAGGCATGGACACAGTGAGGCATGGACACAGTGAGGCATGGACACAGTGAGGCATGGGCACAGTGAGGCATGGGCACAGTGAGGCATGCACATGGACACAGTGAGGCACGCAGATGGACACCCTAGGCTTATACTCGAGTCAATACGTTTTCCCATTTTTTGTGGTAAAATTAGATGCCTCGGCTTATATTCGGGTCGGCTTATACTCAAGTATATACGGTATATTATGTACATTTAAAGCAATCTACTGAGCTGGCCAGAACCACCTCTGGAGGGAGTCTATTCCACATTTTCACAGCTCTTACTGTGAAGAAACCTTTCCATATTTGGAGATGAAATCTTTTTTCCTCTAGACGTAAAGAGTGCCCCCTTGTCCTCTGTGATGACCTTAACGTGAATAACTCAACACCAAGTTATCAATATGGACCACTTACGTATTTGTACATGGTGATCATATCCCCCCCCCCTGAACGTCTTGCCGACCAGCCACTGTCTGGTAGGCCGCCGCGGCTGTGCAAACCACCGTAGGTGTATGTCGGCCGCAACGCCGGGCTGCGATGTCCGCCGGCGACCCGCGATTGCTCATGAGAGAGACAGAATGGGAATCTGTGTATGTAAGCAGACAGATCCCCATTCTATCAAGGAAGTAGAGAGAGATCTGCTGTTCCTAGTAATCAGGAACAGCGATCTCTCTCCTCCTTCAGTCAGTCCCCTCCCCCCACAGTTAGGAACACCTCCCTAGGACAAACTTAACCCCTTCATCGCCCCCTAGTGTGAACCCCTTCCCTGCCAGTGACCTTTATACAGTTACCAGTGGCTATTTATAGCACTGATCGCTGAATAAATGTCACTGGTCCCAAAAAAGTGTCAAACGTGTCCAATCTGTCCGCTGCAGTCCCACTAAAAATCGATGATCACCGCCATTACTAGTAAAAAAATAATAATAATAATAAATATGGCATAAACATATCCCCTATTTTGTAGATGCTATAACTTTTGCGCAAACCAATCAATATACGCTTATTGGCCCGGATTCACATACATCGGCGCATATTTATGCCGGCGTAGCGTATCTAATATACGCTACGCCAAAGCAGCGCAGAGAGGCAAGCACCGAATTCACAAAGCACTTGCCTCCCAAACTGCGCTGGGTTCCTTCGGCGTAGGTG
This sequence comes from Rana temporaria, assembly GCF_905171775.1. Taxonomy (NCBI): domain Eukaryota; kingdom Metazoa; phylum Chordata; class Amphibia; order Anura; family Ranidae; genus Rana; species Rana temporaria. The sequence goes on from NC_053490.1 coordinate 522,826,292, forward strand.
GAAGTGGGCGTGAGCCATGCTAATGAGGCGTGACCCCATGCAAATGATGGGCCGAGTGCCATACAAGTACTTAAAACGAACGGCGCATGCGCCGTCCCGTGGACGTATCCCAGTGCGCATGCTCAGAATCACGTCGAAACTACTCCCTAAGATACGACGGATCACTTCCTACGACGTGAACGTAACCTATGCCCATCCCTATTCACGTACTACGTAAACGACGTAAAATACGATGGCTGTGTTCCCTGGTCCATACCTTAGCATGAGTTGCGCCTCATATATGGGGAATAACTTTACGTCAGACGTACGACTTACGCAAACCGCGTATATTATGCGCCAGGCGCAAGTATGTTCGTGAATCGACGTATCTCCCTCATTTCCATATTTGAATAGGAAATCAATGGGAGCGCCACTTGCGGCCAGCGTAAATATGCGCCCTCGATACGCCGGCGTAGGAAAGTTACGTCGGTCGGATGAAGCCTATTTTCAGGCGTATCTTGGTTTAAGAGTCCGGCGCATATTTACACTTACGCGGCGTATCTCGAGATATGTCGGTGTAAGTGATTTGTGAATCTGGGCCATTGTGATTTTTTTTACCAAAAATATGTAGAATACATATTGGCCTAAACTTCTTTTTTTGGGGGGATATTTATTATAGCAAAAAGTAAAAAAATTTAAGGCTGCATTCTCAGTGATGTCATCTGTCTCTAGTGAATGGATAGGCTGTATTCTCAGTGATGTCACCGCTCTCTAGTGAAGGGATAGGCTGTATTCTCAGTGATGTCACAGTCTCTAGTGAATGGATAGGCTGTATTCTCAGTGATGTCACCGCTCTCTAGTGAAGGGATAGGCTGTATTCTCAGTGATGTCACCGGTCTCTAGTGAATGGACAGGCTGCATTTTCAGTGATGTCACCGCTCTCTAGTGAATGGATAGGCTGCATTCTCAGTGATGTCACAGTCTCTAGTGAATGGATAGGCTGTATTCTCAGTGATGTCACCGCTCTCTAGTGAAGGGATAGGCTGTATTCTCAGTGATGTCACCGGTCTCTAGTGAATGGATAGGCTGTATTCTCAGTGATTTCACCGGTCTCTAGTGAATGGATAGGCTGCATTCTCAGTGATGTCACCGGTCTCTAGTGAATGGATAGGCTACATTCTCAGTGATGTCACCGGTCTCTAGTGAATGGACATTGGATGCCGGAGATGGTGGGGGGGGGGGGGGTGCAAAAGGGACCCTCTTGACCATGGGCGTCCACAGAATGTTTTTCAGGGGGGCATTATTTTAAGGTCACCCATGCTCTGCCCCTTTTCGACAATGTCATTACAGTCAGAGACTGTAGACATAGACCAGGAGATGGTCAGAGACTGCGGACAAAGTACATATACATTACACCCCCATACACCCAGATACATTACACCCCCATACACACACAATCATTAGTATGGAGAGCTCCCCTCCAATCAATTTCTACATTGCAAGCTTCAGATGACATTAGAGGGAATTAAATGGATTGCTAACCCCAGAAAAGGCAGATGGAAGGCTCCAACAACTGCTGCACGTGCCAAGCAGCTCAGATGAGGCTGGGGCCCCATGCAGTGGGTGTTTTTGGGCCCCCTATCTAGAAGAAAATGCTGGGCCTCTCACACACGTCTAGGCAGAGCACACACAGCTGGCAGTCCGAGGAGAGAAGATAAATCATTGGCATGCCCTGGGACATGATATGTCGATTGATATGCACACTTGCCTATAGGTAGCACCAGCCCTGCCGGGGGGGGGGGGGGGACTTGACCCCCCTTGCCCCTACCTGCAGACGCCTATGCTCTTGACTGCTTCTTTTGCAATGGCCTGCCCCAGGAGAGATGGGAAGAAGCGAACCTATAAGATATATGTTAAGCAGCCCATCGGGAATCCATTATTGGATGTTTAAGAACTGAAGTATAACTGATCTTTGTGAATCGGACTAAGCTCTTCTGGCCTTATTTCAGTTCTTAGTGATATATTGACAGGCTAATCTTGTGTCCTGTATTCTCTCCTGCCGTTTCACTGAAATCTCCTTGGAACACCCTGCTGATGTACGGTCCATTATATTGATTTTATTAGATCTATATTGGGGTATCACACAGTGATTATGTATAAAAGTCTCCTGAAGAAGCCATAGCCTGGCGAAACATGTGGAGCCAAAGTCACTGCACCTGTACCATAGTCGCATGGATACTGTATGATGGTTTTATATGTTGGTTTTAACCACTTCTTGACCGCCGCATGTACATATACGTCGGCAGAATGGCACGTACAGGCACATTGGCGTATCTGTACGTCCCTGCCTAGACGTGGGTCGGGGGTCCGATCAGGACCCCCCCCGCTACATGCGGCGGTCTGATTCCCGCGGTAAGCGATCCGGGACGAGGGCGCGGCTATTCGTTTCTAGCCGCCCCCTCGCGATCGCTCCCCGGAGCTGAAGAACGGGGAGAGCCGTATGTAAACACGGCTTCCCCGTGCTTCACTGTGGCGGCGCATCAATCGTGTGTTCCCTTTTATAGGGAGACACGATCGATGACGTCAGACCTACAGCCACACCCCCCTACAGTTGTAAACACACACTAGGTGAACCCTAACTCCTACAGCGCCCCCTGTGGTTAACTCCCAAACTGCAACTGTCATTTTCACAATAAACAATGCAATTTAAATGCATTTTTTGCTGTGAAAATGACAATGGCCCCAAAAATGTGTCAAAATTGTCCGAAGTGTCCGCCATAATGTCGCAGTCACGAAAAACATCGCTGATCGCCACCATTAGTAGTAAAAAAAAATAATAATAAAACTATCCCCTATATTGTAAACGCTATAAATTTTGCGCAAACCAACCGATAAACGCTTATTGCGATTTTTTTTACCAAAAATATGTAGAAGAATACGTATCTGCCTAAACTGAGGGAAAAATAAATTTATATATGTTTTTGGGGGATATTTATTATAGCAAAAAGTAAAAAATATTGCATTTTTTTCAAAATTGTCGCTCTATTTTTGTTTATAGCGCAAAAAATAAAAACCGCAGAGGTGATCAAATACCACCAAAAGAAAGCTCTATTTGTGGGAAAAAAAGGACATCAATTTTGTTTGGGAGCCATGTCGCACGACCGCGCAATTGTCTGTTAAAGCGACGCAGTGCCGAATTGTAAAAACCCCTTGGGTCATTTAGCAGCATATTGGTCCGGTCCTTAAGTGGTTAAAGTGTTCAAATAAAATTTTGCTATTTTTACAAAGAAAATGTGTTTGCTTGGCACCTTTAAAATCCCATCTTCCTTCTTTCATCAATGTGTCTCATTCCAGCGTGCGTTGTGGTATTATGTGTCATGCGGCTCCGCCGTGTTCCGGAGAGAGATAAGAGAGGCTGAGACGTTTCTCTTAGACAGTTTCGATCAGTCAGCGCTGTTCAGTGTCCTTGTCTCATCTGTGCGAGGAAATCATTATTCATCTAAAAGCTACAATTGGAGGAAAGTTTACCCGCTGTCACTGCCACATTCCCAGAACCCAGCCATTGACTGACAGCATTGTGTGCCCAAATCATAGGAAGAGGGAGCTACCTGGGAGGAAGCATTGGAAAGAAAGGAACGCAGAACACCCAGAATACACAACTGAATACACAGGGCAGCCATATGTAACAGAAAGCATTAACCAGACCCGACCCCAGTCATTACATTTACACATTTCTTCACTGTTACAATCATTGGGCGCGTTTCCTGCTATCCCCACCGCCAATGGTGATAGAATATTATACAATCAAAGAGTAGAAAAAGACTCTACAGCAGCGACTTACAGTAGGATCAAATTACATGCAGCATGTTCATTCTGAATTTATCTCTCATTCAGAGCATTTTATGAGAATGGCTTTTAAAATTTGCCACGACTCGAAAAAATGTTGTTCTCGTCTGGCTTCATACTGACACACGTTAAAGTGTATGTAAACCCAAAAATCGGGGTAGATTTGATTTAAATCAAGTCAATTTAAATCACTAGTAAAAAGGCTTGATTTAAATCAGAATTTTTAAAGAGCAACTGTCATCTCTGTCATCTCCTCCTCTGACCCGCTGTTGGCTCTCCTCTGACACGCTGTTGGCTCCTCCTCTGACCCGATGTTGGCTCCGTCTCTGACCCGCTGTTGGCCCCTCCTCTGACCCGCTGTTGGCTCCTCCTCTGACCTGCTGTTGGCTCTCCTCTGACCTGCTGTTGGCTCCTCCTCTGACTCGATGTTGGCTCCTCCTCTGACCCGATGTTGGCTCTCTCCTGACCCGCTGTTGGCTCCTCCTCTGACCCGCTGTTGGCTTCTCCTCTGTTCCAATGTTGGCTCTCTCCTGACCCGATGTTGGCTCCTCCTCTGACCCGCTGTTGGCTTCTCCTCTGTCCCGATGTTGGCTCTCCTCTGTCCCGCTGTTGGCTCCTCCTCTGAGCCGATGTTGGCTCTCCTCTGACCCAATGTTGGCTCCTCCTCTGACCCGCTGTTGGCTCCTCCTCTGACCCGCTGTTGGCTTCTCCTCTGTTCCAATGTTGGCTCTCTCCTGACCCGATGTTGGCTCCTCCTCTGACCCGCTGTTGGCTCCTCCTCTGACCCGATGTTGGCTCTCCTCTGACCCGATGTTGGCTCTCCTCTGACCCGCTGTTGGCTCCTCCTCTGACCCGCTGGTGGCTCCTCCTCTGACCTGCTGTTGGCTCCTCCTCTGACCTGCCGTTGGCTTCTCCTCTCTCCCGATGTTGGCTCTCCTCTGACCCGCTGTTGGCTTCTCCTCTGACACGCTGTTGGCTTCTCCTCTGACCTGCTGTTGGCTCCTCCTCTGACCCGCTGTTGGCTCCTCCTCTGACCCGCTGTTGGCTCCTCCTCTGACCCACTGTTGGCTCCTCCTCTGACCCGCTGTTGGCTCCTCCTCTGTCCCGCTGTTGACTCACCGACAGTCCCATTCACTTTAATGGGATGGCTGGCGATGCAGTGGTGACACAACAAGATGAGGGACGGGGTGGCAGCAGATGAGTGGATAAGCGCTAACAGGCGCTGTCAGGATGGATCTGAAATGACACATGCTCTTTAACCACTTCAGCCCCGGAAGGATTTACCCACTTAATGACCAGGCCATTTTTTTGCGATTCGGCACTGCGTCGCTTTAACTGCTAATTGCGCGGATGTTCGACACTGAACCCAAACAAAATTTATGTTCTTTTTTTTCCCACAAATAGAGCTTTCTTTTGGTGGTATTTGATCACCTCTGCGGTTTAAATTTTTTGCGCTATAAACAAAAATAGAGCAACAATTTTGAGAAAAAAGCAATATTTTTTATATTTGCTATAATAAATATCCCCCAAAAAATATTTAAAAAAACAATTTTTTTCCTCAGTTTAGGCCGATACGTATTCTTCTACATATTTTTGGTAAAAAAAAAATCGCAATAAGCGTTTATCGATTGGTTTGCACAAAAGTTAGGGCAGCAAGTGAGTGGATGCCCGCTAACAGGTGCTGCCATGATGGATCTGAAATGACAGGTGCTCTTTAACCACTTCAGCCCGGAAGCATTTGACCGGGCCATTTTTTGCGATACGGCACGGCGTGGCTTTAACTGACAGTTCCACGGCCATTGTAAGTATAAAATGTTTGCTATTTAATAAAATTAATTACCTTTACAATCACTTTAAAGTGGAGTTCCACCCAAAAGTAGAACTTCCGCTCATTTGTCCCCCCCCCCCCCTTCCGGTGCCACATTTGGCACCTTTTGGGGGGGGGGGAGCAGGTCTTTGACAGGCATCCTGTCCCCACTTCCAGGAGTCCGGGTCGCAGCGAATTACATCCCAGCTCGGCTCCCTCCTCCTTCCCCCACCGCTGGGCCAGTAGGAGAGGGCAGCGGTGCCTCGCGCATGCGCTGTAGGGTTCCCGGCGTGAAGTCGTAATGCTTCATTGCCAGGTTCCCTTACCCACAATGGCGGCGGCAGCACCCGACAACCGATGGAAACATCAGCTGTGTTGCCGATATCGCTGGACTCCAGGACAGGTAAGTGTCCAATTATTAAAAATCAGCAGTTGCAGTATGCGGCTTTTAATTTTTGCAGCGGTGGGCGGAGCTCCGCTTTAACCACTTTAGGACCGCCCACACGCAATGTACTGTGGATGGGTGGCCCCAGGGGTGGACTGACAACTCATGGGGCCCCCGGGCAATAGAAGATTATGGGGCCCCCGGGCTTACAGATGGCCACCACGCCAGGAGGCAGTGCAGAGGCGGGGCAGCTAAAATCTCAGGATTTTCACATCAAAAGCATGTCAGTTTCGGACATATCAGGGACAGATGTAAAAAAAAACATAGATTTTTACATACTGTCCCTGGTTTTATTGAGCCTGGCAACCCTGATGTGGCCCCCTAGTGGCATGGGGCCCTCGGGCGGTGCCCGAGAACCCCAATGGTCAGTCCGCCCCTGGGTGGCCCATACAGACACGTGACATACCTGTACCTCGCTGGCCTCTTTAAACCGTACCCACTGACTCTCACTGTGATTGGACACGGCAGGATTTTGACAGCAGGTCCTATCCATTGATTCATGGCCGGGACCTGCTGATCGGCTGTGTCCAATCACAGCCCAGAGTCCTGTGTTGGCAATCACTAGTCTGCAAGCTCACCCCCTAAGCATACATTCCCCCTCCTCCAAGTAAAAACCTGCCCCCCTGCTGAAATCCCCCCTCCCAGCACAAATCGTTGCCCCCGCCCCCCCAGGTCATATCTTCCCCCCCCATATGCCCCCAGCAAGCCCCCCCCCCCAAAAAAAAAAGAATAACAAAAAACTCCCCTCCTAACACAAATTCTCTACCCCTCAAATTTCCCCTCCAAGCACAAATCCTTTCCCTCCTCTCCAAATCCCCCTTCCGGCACACAGTCCCCTCCCCAATCTCCCCATCCTAGCACAAATCCCTCCTACAAGGTTCCCCTCCTAGCACAACCCCCCCCCCCCCACATAAAAAAATATATTTCCCCCCTACCATTTTACTTATATAGCACAAATCCTTCCTCCTAGCATAAATCCTATTCCCCCACCCCCCTCAACATATACCCCCCCCCCAAACACCCTATTCCTAGCACACCCCTAAATTTGCCCATCTACAACAATTCTTACCCACTAACACCCCCCCCCCCCCGAATTCCCCTTCCGAGCACAAATCCCCCCCCCATTTTCCTTGTGGTGCCCCCCTATTTCACGTGATGCCACAGTGCCCAGGGCAGCCGCCCCTCCTGCCCCCCGTCCCGGCCTTGGATGTCACTACTACTTTTCCAAGGTAATATCTTGGTTGGTGGACACAAATTAGATGTATGGCTTTGGGGAATATATTTAAATGAAAGTTTTTGTGCCCGATGTTCAGCTTTACCAAACGCATATAAAAATATCGATTTTTTTTTTAAGTGTTTAGTGACATTTAAAGGTAACATTTTGCCTTGCATTGGAATTCGTCAGCCACATGAATACTGAATAGGATCTGTCTGCCTTACAAAGGATAGCTGGGGGGACCCTTCCATCTGTCTGGGGGGACCCTTCCATCTGTCTGGGGGGGACCCTTCCATGTGTCTGGGGGGACCCATCCATCTGTCTGGGGGGACCCTTCCATCTGTCTGGGGGGACCCATCCATCTGTCTGCGGGGACCCTTCCATCTGTCTGGGGGGACCCTTCCATCTGTCTGGGGGGACCCTTCCATCTGTCTGGGGGGAACCTTCCATCTGTCTGCGGGGACCCTTCCATGTGTCTGGGGGGACCCTTCCATGTGTCTGGGGGGACCCTTCCATGTGTCTGGGGGGACCCTTCCATCTGTCTGGGGGGAACCTTCCATCTGTCTGGGGGGACCCTTCCATGTGTCTGGGGGGACCCTTCCATGTGTCTGGGGGGACCCTTTCATGTGTCTGGGGGGTACCCTTCCATCTGTCTGGGGGGTACCCTTCCATCTGTCTGGGGGGACCCTTCCATGTGTCTGGGGGGACCCTTCCATGTGTCTGGGGGGACCCTTCCATGTGTCTGGGGGGACCCTTCCATGTGTCTGGGGGGACCCTTCCATGTGTCTGGGGGGACCCTTCCATCTGTCTGGGGGGACCCTTCCATCTGTCTGGGGGGACCCTTCCATGTTGTCACAAATATCAATCCATTAACTCCACTTTAATGTCCGACATTCTTCATCTAAACTAGATTTGAATATTTCTGCATTAATTCCCTTTTTATGTCTGATTCCAGAATGGGTTTTTGTCTGCTTGGTCATCCTCGGGATATTTCTCTTCTTCACCATGGTGGGCCTATGCTGGTGCCAGTGCTGCCCACATAGCTGCTGCTGTTATGTGAGGTGCCCTTGCTGCCCGGAGACCTGCTGCTGCCCTCGAGCCTGTAAGTATCACCATTGATTTCTTCATTAAGTGAATGTTGAAGCTCGGCTTACTGGAAGGTCCTTGGAGCAGGCATCACCTGTTTTCTTTCAGATCGTATTAGAGCATGCCCCATTTCAGGAATGGAAGGAATCTGAGAATGGCAGCAGTTTTTATTAACGCAAATCGAATTAACTATGTTGGTGACTTTTTGGTTGCCTGTTGGCATCTGAAATGATCTTTTATGCCCCCAAAACTTGAATGGGCAAAGCCAGTGGCGGCTGGTGCTCCATTTCCGGGGGGTCTGCCCACCAGCCCCGCACTTACCCCATCTAGGTCGTGGGCAGCTTCGGATCCTTCCTGTGTCTCCTTCTCGGCGGCGTCCCCTGCGTCTCCTCCTCCTCGGCGGCTTCATGGTGGCTTCCCCTGTGTCTCCTACTTGGCAGCTTCACGGCGTCTTCCCCTGCATCTCCTCCTCAGCGGCTTCCCCTGCGTCTCCTCCTCCTCGGTGACTTCCCAGCAGCTTCCCCTGTGTCTCCTCCTCCTTGGCAGCTTTACGGCGTCTTCCCCAGCATCTTCTCCTCCTCTGTGGCTTCCCTTGTGTCTCCTCTTTCTCGTTGGCATCCCCTGCGTCTCCTCCTTCTCAGCGGGTTCCCCTGCGTCTCCTCGGCGGTTTCCCCTGTGTCTCCTTGGTGGCTTCCCCTGCGTCTCCTTCTCCTCTGCGGCTTCCCCTGCGTCTCCTCGCCAGCTTCCCCTGCGTCTCCTCCTCAGCGGCTTCCCCTGCGTCTTCTCAGCTTACCCTGTGTCTCCTCCTCCTCGGCAGCTTTACGGCGTCTTCCCCAGCATCTCCTCCTTCTCTGTGGCTTCCTCTGTGTCCCATCCTCCTCAGCGGCTTCCTCTGCTTCTCCTCCTTCTCGGTGGCTTCCCGGCAACTTACCCTGTGTCTCCTCCTCCTCGGCAGCTTTACGGCGTCTTCCCCAGCATCTCTTCCTCCTCTGTGGCTTCCCCTGTGTCTCCTCCTTCTCGTCGACTTCCCCTGCGTCTCCTCCTCCTCATCGGTTTCCCCTACGTCTCCTTGGCGGTTTCCCCTGCGCCTCCTCGGTGGCTTCCCCTGCGTCGCTTCGGCTGCTTTCCCTGTGTCTCCTCTTTGGCGGCTTCCCCTGTGTCTCCTTCACAGTGGCTTCCCGGTAGCTTCCCCTGTGTCTCCTCCTCCTCAGCAGCTTCATGGCATCTTCCCCTGCCGCTCCTCGTCAGCTTCCCTGTGTCTCCTCCTCCTCTGCAGTTTCCCCTGCATCTCCTTCTCAGCGGCTTCCCCTGCGTCTCCTCCTCTGCAGTTTCCCCTGCGTCTCCTCAATGGCTTCCCCGGCGTCTCCTCCTTGGCGGCTTCCCCTCCGTCTCCTCTGTGGCTTCCCCTGAGTCTCCTCTGCGGCGATTTCCCCTCCGTCTCCTCCTTGGTGATTTCCCCTGCGTCTCCTCCTCTGCGATTTCCCCTGCGTCTCCTCCTTGGCAATTTCCCCTGCGGCTTCCCCTGCGTCTCCTCCCGGCGGTTTCCTCGGCGGCTTGCCCTGCGTCTTCTCCTTCTCTGTGGTTTTTACTGAGGGTAACCTTCACTTATATATTTTATCATTATGTTTAGTTTGAAATTTTCATAAGTATGATAATACAATAAAATTGTTCCTTTCCTTTTACTTTCTTTTAGTATATGAAGCAGGAAAAGCTGCCAAAGTCGGTTATCCACCCGCCGTTCCCACCGCTTGCCCTCCGTACTACATCTCCACCGTTCCTGTAGCTCCTGCTCCACCGCCAATGATAATGGAAAAGCAGCATGTGCCCCCGCTTGTGCAAAGTGACTCACTACCGGGGCAAAATGGTAATTGGAGATTGTGATGTTGGACGCATCCCAGTGCGCATGCTCAGAATCACGTCGGAAATACTCCCTAAGATACGTCGATTCACTGCCTACGACGTGAACGTAATCTACGCCCAGCCCTATTCATGTACTACTACGTAAACGACGTAACATACGACGGCTGTTCCCTGGTCCATACCTTAACATGACTTACACCTGCTTTATGAGGCTTAACTTTAAAACCGACGTACGTCTTACGTAAACCGCGTATATTAATGCGCCGGGCGCAAGTGCGTTCGTGAATCGGCATATCTCACTCATTTGCATATTCAAACCGTAAATTAATGGGAGCGCCCCTTGCGGCCAGCGTAAATATGCGCCCAGGATACGACGGCATAGGAAACTTACGTCGGTCGTAGGAAACCTATTTTCAGGCATATCTATTTCTATGGGCACGGCACACAGCTACGACGGCGCACATTGACACTTACGCGACGTATCTCGAGATACGCCGGCGTAAGTGGTACGAGAATCCGGGCCAATGTATTCATAAGGTCCAATACCTTGGTCCAGTACCATAGTTGGCAACATTGTAAAAAAAAAAATATGCGTTGTGCCTCCTTACATCAGGTGTCCCCAGCGGAGTGCCTCCTTACATCAGGTGTCCCCAGCGGAGTGCCTCCTTACATCAGGTGTCCCCAGCGGAGTGCCTCCTTACATCAGGTGTCCCCAGCGGAGTGCCTCCTTACATCAGGTGTCCCCAGCGCAGTGCCTCCTTACATCAGGTGTCCCCAGCGGAGTGCCTCCTTACATCAGGTGTCCCCAGCGCAGTGCCTCCTTACATTAGGTGTCCCCAGCAGTCAGTGTCCCCAACGTAGTGCCTCTTAAATCAGTGTCCCCAGCGGAGTGCCTCCTAAATCAGTGTCTCCAGCGGAGTGCCTCTTACATCAGTGTCCCCATCAGAGTGTCCCCAGGCCGAGACGGGGGGTACGGCATGTGCCTCCTCTCGTTCCTCATGTTCAGTGGAGGGGGGGGGGCTGATCCGTGCAGCTAACCCCGGCTGGAGAATTGTGAAGAGAAAAGCCGATTCATTGGCAGCACAGATCAAGCCCCCTCCCCTCTACACTGAACGCAAGGGGAAAGAGCTCTCGCGGCATTGCCGGCAGCCATTTTGTTGGAGCCAGAATTGCTGCAGAGCCAAAAACATTCCCGATTTCCCTGGACAAAAGGCAAAATCCCAAATCGGGACAGCCTCCGATCGGGACGAGGGTTTGGCAACTATGCAGTACCTGTGTAGTTTTGGGCAACACCAAAGCATATGAATAAGGTTGCCCTTGTCACAACAACAGCAGATTGGGGAATCTAATAGGTCCATGACATGCAATTTACAATTGGTGTAGTGAGCTTGCAAAATAATGTACAGTTGTGAAAACCTCTGGGATGCTAAAGTGGTTGTAAACCCTCAGGGAGAATTTGCACCTACAGCTAAGCCTAGATTAAGGCTTACCTGTAGGTGCTTGCAATATCTCCGAGACCTACATGGTCTCGGAGATATTTGCAATTTCCCAGAGCGACACCTTCAACGACGCATGCGCCGTCTTAAAAAGGGCATGCTGTGCCGTTTCAAGCCGTGGGCATGCCGTTAAAGGCGGCTCCTGTGTGCACGCATAGTAGCCCATTATGCTTTACCTTTACAGGGAGACATAGAGGGGCAGATCCACATAGATCTGCACCGGCGCAGCGTATCTAAGATACGCTACGCCGCCGTAACTTACTTGGCTTTGTTTCAAATCCACAACAAATTTGCGCCATAAGTTACAGCGACGTAGTGTATCTCTCGCGGCGTAAGGGCGCGGAATTCAAATGCGGCGAGTAGGGGGCATGTTTCATTTAAATGAAGCGCGTCCCCGCGCCGAACGAACTGCGCATGCGCCATCCCTAAAATTTCCCGCCGTGCATTGCGCTAAATGACGTCGCAAGGACGTCATTGTTTTCGACGTGAACGTAAATGGCGTCCAGCCCTATTCACGGACGACTTACGCAAACAACGTTAAATTTTCAAAATTAGACGCTGGAACGACGGCCATACTTAACATTGAGTACGCCACCAGATAGCAGCTTTAACTATACGCCGGAAAAAGCCGAACGCAAACGACGTAAAAAAATGCGCGGGCCAGACGTACGTTCGTGGATCGCCGTAACTAGCTAATTTGCATACTCGACGCGGAATTAGACGGAAACGCCACCTAGCGGCCGGCGGATAAATTGCACCTAAGATCCGACGGCGTACTAAGACGTACGCCTGTCGGATCGATCCCAGATGACATCGTATCTTGTTTTGTAGATACAAAACAAAGATACGACGCGGGAAGTTTAAAATTACGCCGGCGTATCAATAGATACGCCGGCATAATTCTTTTGTGGATCTGCCCCAGAGGGTTTACTTCCTCTTAAGGTGAACATATTCCAAGACACTATGCCACTGGTCCTCCTCGAAGGTGCCAACATCTCTCTCCCAACTTTCCAAGGCTTTACATGGATAACCCCCTAAGTAAGCTAAGGCCTTGTACACACGAGAGGATATCCGTTGGAAACGGTCCGCCGGACCGTTTCCAGCGGACATTTCTGCTCCCGATTTTGATCTGATGGCTGTACACACCATCAGATCAAAATCCCCGCGGAAAACATACGTGGTGACGTGGCCGCGACGATGACGCGGCGACGTGCGCGACCCTGGAAGGTAAATACTTCCACGCATGTGTCGAATCACTTTGACTCATGCGAGGGATGGGGATCGCTTGGACTTATCCGGTGAGTCTGTACAGACGACCGAACACGTCCGACGGACAGGTTTCCAGCGGATAGATTTCTTAGCATGCTAAGAAATTTTTATCCGCTTGAAAACCGTCGGCTGGAGAAATATCCGCCGAAAATTGTCCTCTAGGCCGTACACACGACCGGATTTGTCTGCTGGAACTGATCCGCGGATAAATCCCAACGGACAGATCCGGTCGTGTGTACGAGGCCTCAGAGTGGTGTAAGCAATCAGCAAGCCTAAAGTACCAGTTATGACTAGAGTTGGACTTTAAAATAGCTACGTATTTCTCTGTTTTCACAGTGCGAAAGGGTTACCGCATTCAGGCCGACAAGGAGCGAGATTCCATGAAGGTCCTTTATTACGTGGAGAAAGAACTAGCCCAGTTCGACCCATCCCGCCGGATGCGAGAGAGATGTAAGTGTTTTTCTGTACAGTACATCATCAGTGAAAGACTAAACTTAGCACACCAGAGTCGCTGTTTAATCTGAGAATCCTGAACCTCTGCGAAATTGCATCATTTTATTAATAGTTGATGACTTCCCACACAATGAGTCACCTATTCTTAGCGCTGTCATTTCTCTGCCTGTTCACGGATGTTCATTCTATTATCTGCATCAGAACTTTGCTTCATGGTACAGAACAATAACACAGACTCACATACTGGAGGTATAGGCGCGCAAACCCACAAGACTCAAAATATTCTGCTTTTTAATTCACAGTAGCTGACAGTATAAAATCATAACATATCCTGGTGTGCATATTATCAGGGTAGAGTGAACCTGAGATTAGTCCTCTGCAGTCGCTGATCATGTCTTGCATTATGTCTGCAGTCTCGGATCATCTCTTACATCATGTCTGCCGTCCCTGATCATCTCTTGCATCGTGTCCATAGTCTCTGACCATCTTCTGTACTATGTCTGCAGTCTCTGATTATCTCTTGTATCATGTCTGCAGTCTGATCATCTCTTGCATCATGTCTGCAGTCTTGGATCATCTCTTGCATCATATCTGCAGTCTCTGATCATCTCTTGAATCCTGTTAATAGTCTCTGACCATCTTCTGTACTATGTCTGCAGTCTCTGATCATCTCTTGTATCATGTCTGCAGTCCCTGATCATCTCTTGCATCGTGTCCATAGTCTTTGACCATTTTCTGTACTATGTCTGCAGTCTCTGATCATCTCTTGCGTCATGTCTGCAGTCTCTGATCATTTCTTGCATCATGTCTGCAGTCTCTGATCATCTCTTGTATCATGTCTGCAGTCTCGGATCATCTCTTGTATCATGTCTGCAGTCTCTGATCATCTCTTGTATCATGTCTGCAGTCTAATCATCTCTTGTATCATGTCTGCAGTCTCTAATCATCTCTTGCATCACATCTGCAGTCTCAAGTCATCTCTTGCATCATGTCTGCAGTCTCTGATCATCTCTTGTATCATGTCTGCAGTCTCGGATCATCTCTTGCATCATGACTGCAGTCTCTGATCATCTCTTGTATCATGTCTGCAGTCTAATCATCTCTTGTATCATGTCGGCAGTCTCTAATCATCTCTTGTATCACATCTGCAGTCTCGGATCATCTCTTGCATCATGTCTGCAGTCGTTGATTATCTCTTGTATCATGTCTGCAGTCTCTGATCACCTCTTGCATCATGTCTGCAGTCTCTGATCATCTCTTGTATTGTGTCTGCAGTCTCTGATCATCTCTTGCATCATGTCTGCAGTCTCTGATCATCTCTTGTAGTGTGTCTGCAGTCTCTGACCATCTCTTGGATCATGCCAATAGTCTTTGACTATATCCTGTTGTGTATTTGCTGTCTTTAAGACTGAATACCATTTTTTTTTAAGGGGGGGCCCTTTGGTGATGGCAATAGCTGCACTGTGGGCCCCCCTCCCCCACCGGTTATCAAGAATGTTGACCACTGCTGTGCTAGTGTGTTAAAGGGTATATATGGTGGCAGTACCAGGACAGGGTACTACAGCCCCCAAGGCAAGGATCCACAACTGCGCCCCCCTCCCCCACTGATAATACATGCTGTAGAATGGGTGTACTATTTTTCTAATAAAATATTATGTGGAAATGTGTAAATCTGGTGTGAAACCATTGATAAATAGACCCCCTTGTATGTTTTTGTCCTATATCTAAGCAGCCAGCTTTGTTTGCCTTTTGTCTCTGCGCTAACGTTGCCGCCATAATTCTCGCTCCTGCTGGCTCTTTCCTACGACGAGAGGGATAGAAATTTGTTTAGCACATTTTTCTTGTAGGAGACAATGAAAGTAATTTGCCGTGTGTCAATGGATCCTTTGTAAACGGTATAAGAAGTCTTTCAGTAGTGCAATGTAATAATAAAACGTATATATGCTTCATCACAAGTGTGTAGGACCGATATGAAGAACGTTACACAGCTACCAATGATGTGCCTGCTTTTCAAGCATTTCATTTCCTACCTGTGATAATTGTAATTTCTCTTCTTTACAGTTATTTAGAGATAACACGATTGTAAACCTTTAAATGTATTGTTTTCCGTACAGCTTCAATTTTCTATTACCTTCTTCTCTTCGAGGGTAGAATTCCCTCACTGATGAGCATGTCCATGGTGCAAAATGTTGGATCACATATAGCCAGATTCAGAGAGGTTTACGCCGGCGTATCAGTAGATACGCCGTCGTAACTCTGAATCTAAGCCGTCGTATCTTTAAGTGTTTTCTCAAAATGAGATACACTTAAATCTAGCTAAGATACAACGGCCTTTCTATTTAGGCCGGCTGCTAGGGGCGTGAACGCTCATTTACGCCTAGAATACGTAGATCAGCGAGATACGCCTATTCACGAACGTACGCTTGCCCGTCGCAGTAAAGATACGCCGTTTACGTAAGGCGTTTTCAGGCGTAAAGTTAGTCCAACAAAAAGCTGGCCTAGCCAATGTTAAGGGCCAAATTCAGGTAGTGTTACGCCGGCGTATCAGTAGATACGCCGTCGTAACTCTGAATCTGCGCCGTCGTACATTTAAGTGTATTCTCAAATTGAGATACACTTAAATGTAGCTAAGATACGACTGCCTGCGCCGTCGTATCTTAGCTGTCTAGTTCCGCCAGCCGCTAGGAGCGTGAACGCTGATTTATGCCTAGAATACGTAAATCAGCGAGATACGCCTATTCACGAACGTACGCTTGCCCGTCGCAGTAAAGATACGCCGTTTACGTAAGGCGTTTTCAGGCGTAAAGTTAGTCCAAGGTAGTGTTACGCCGGCGTATCAGTAGATACGCTGTCGTAACTCTGAATCTGCGCTGTCGTACATTTAAGTGTATTCTCAAATTGAGATACACTTAAATGTAGCTAAGATACGACAGCCTGCGCCGTCGTATCTTAGCTGTCTAGTTCCGCCGGCCTCTAGGAGCGTGAACGCTGATTTACGACTAGAATACGTAAATCAGCGAGATACGCCTATTCACAAACGTACGCTTGCCCGTCGCAGTAAAGATACGCCGTTTACGTGAGGCGTTTAAAGTTAGTCCAACAAATAGCTGGCCTAGCCAATGTTAAGTATGGACGTCGTTCCCGCGTCGAATTTTGAAAATTTTACGTCGTTTGCGTAAGTCGTCTGTGAATGGGGCTGGACGTAATTTACGTTCACGTCGAAACCAATAAGTCCTTGCGGCGTAATTTGGAGCATGCACACTGGGATACGTCCACGGACGGCGCATGCGCCGTTCGTTCAAAACGTCATTTACGTGGGGTCATGGTTTATTTACATAAACCACGCCCACCTCTTCACAATTTGAATTGGGCGCGCTTACGCCGGCCCATTTACGCTACGCCGCCGTAACTTAGGAGGCAAGTGCTTTGTGAATACAGCACTTGCCTCTCTGACTTACAGTGGCGTAGCGTAAATACGATACGCTACGCCGGCATAAAGTTAAGCCAGTCTGTCTGAATCTGGCTATAAGTATGGACGTCGTTCCCGCGTCGAATTTTGAAAATTTTACGTAGTTTGCGTAAGTCGTCCGTGAATGGGGCTGGACGTAATTTACGTTCACGTCGAAACCAATAAGTCCTTGCGGCGTACTTTGGAGCTATGCACACTGGGATATGTTCACGGACGGTGCCTGCGCCGTTCGTAAAAAAACGTCATTCACGTCGGGTCATGGTTTATTTACATAAAACACGCCCACCTCTTCACAATTTGAATTAGGCGCGCTTACGCCGGCCCATTTACGCTACGCCGCCGTAACTTAGGAGGCAAGTGCTTTGTGAATACAGCACTTGCCTCTCTGACTTACAGCGGCGTAGCGTAAATACGATATGCTACGCCGGCTGAAACATACGGCGGCGTAGCGTAAATACAATACGCTACACCGGCAGAAAGTTAAGCCAGTCTGTCTGAATCTGGCTATAAGTATGGACGTCGTTCCCGCGTCGAATTTTGAAAATTTTACGTAGTTTGCGTAAGTCGTCCGTGAATGGGTCTGGACGTAATTTACGTTCACGTCGAAACCAATAAGTCCTTGCGGCGTACTTTGGAGCAATGCACACTGGGATATGTCCACGGACGGCGCCTGCGCCGTTCGTAAAAAACGTCAATCACGTCGGGTCATGGTTTATTTACATAAAACACGCCCACCTCTTCACAATTTGAATTAGGCGCGCTTACGCCGGCCCATTTACGCTACGCCGCCGTAACTTAGGAGGCAAGTGCTTTGTGAATACAGCACTTGCCTCTCTGACTTACAGCGGCGTAGCGTAAATACGATACGCTACGCCGGCTGAAACATACGCCGCCCTACGTGAATCTGGCCCATAGTCTTCTGTCTTGGGATTGCTCATCCATGTTGACAAGCAGCCAATCACAAAACAACAAGACAATGTATCAGCTGGACCATGGATATGTTTTTCAAGAGATGCACTGAATGGCCAAAAGTTTGTGAACCCCTGGCCATTACACCTTCTCATTGAGTAAAAGCAGTGGCGTATCATCCATGTGTGCAGGGTGTGCGTTGGCACACAGGCCCAGAGGAAAGGGGGGCCCACTGTGCCCTGACCCACATTGCACACATGAGTTATATACAATTAATCAACATCCAACATTTCCATGAGCCCTGAGTGGGTAAAGTATTGTCTCTAGGCATCAGGAGCCTAAAGCCGCGTACACACGGTCGGAATTTCCGATGGGAGCTTTTCATCGGATATTCTGACCGTGCGTATGCCCCCGACGGACTTAGATAGAGTTCAGGTTCTCTATTTTTCCGTCGGAAACTTCGACTGAGTTTTGTCCGGTCAAAAGTCTGACCATGTGTACGCGGCATTAGAACTTTTTTTCCACATCTTACGTGCAGGCGCCCGCATTTGCAGATGTTATGATTATAGTTCTGGCTGCCGCTGCCACGGCCACTGTCTTGAAGTGGAGTAATCTAAAGCCTCATACACACGATCTGACTTTTCTGTGGATTTTTGTCCGAAGGGGCGTTGGCCGTGAGCTTGTTCTGCATACACATGGCAGAACATTATCAGCCAGCTTTACCCAAATTAATGTGTTTTTTTCAGCTCTTTACCGCCACCTTTTGGGCAACTTCTGCTATTGTTGGCTGATGTTTAGCATTGGTTCTCAGCATGCGTGTTTGGACTTTAGTCCGATGGATTTGTGTACATACAATCGGATTACCCTCCATCGGATATTTGTTGTCGAAAAGTTTGAGAGCATTCACAGCGAACATTTGTCCGTTGAAAAACCAACAACAAATGTCCGATGGAGCGTACAGACGGACGGATTGTCCGATTAAAACAGGTGCGTCGGACCGTTGTTGTTGAAAAGTCAGATCGTGTGTATGGGCCTTTAGTTACATAGTAGGTGAGGTTAAAAAAAGACCATCAAGTCCAACCTATGGCCCAGATTCACGTAGGAGATACGACGGCGTATCTCTGAGGCGTCGTATCTTGGCGCCTGATTCAAAGAATCAGATACGCCAGAATTTGTATAAGATACGACCAGCGTAAGTCGCCTACGCCGTCGTATCTTAACTTCATATTTACGCTGGCCGCTAGGGGCGTGTACGCTGATTTACGCCTAGGAATATGTAAATCAGCTAAATACGCCTATTCACTAACGTAAGCCCGGCTGTCGCAGTACAGATACGCTGTTTACGTAAGGCTTTTTCTGGCATAAAGTTACCCCTGCTCTATGAGGCCTAGATGAGGCGTACCAATGTTAGGTATGGACGTCGGAACAGCGTAAAATTTTTCACGTTTTACGACGTTTGCGTAAGTCGTTCGCGAATAGGGCTGGGCGTCATTTACGTTCACGTCGAAAGCATTGGCTTTTTGCAGGTTAATTTGGAGCATGCGCACTGGGATACTTTCACGGACGGCGCATGCGCCGTTCGTAAAAACCGTCATTTACGTGGGGTCACAATAAATTTACATAACACACGCCCACATCTTCCACATTTGAATTAGGCGGGCTTACGCCGGCCTATTTACACTACGCCGCCGCAACTTTGCTTTGTGAATACTGCATTTGCCTGTCAAAGTTGCGGAGGCGTAACGTAAATAGGATACGTTACGCCCGCACAAAGATGCGCTCCCCTACGTGAATCTGGGCCTATGTGTGTGATTTTATGTCAGTATCTTGGCTTGCTCCTCCTGAGGGCTGAGAGCAGGCTTGTGACCGCGGGAAATAGCGGGCACCTTGCTGAGGGGGGGAGGCACGCCGATCCCTCTGTTCACTGACAGGAGTGATTGTGGTATCACTTCTGTCAGAAGGAGCACAGTGACAGATAGCTGCAGCTGGAGAGTGGATTATGCTTTCTCCTCCCTCCAGCCTG
Organism: Rana temporaria; assembly: GCF_905171775.1. Taxonomy (NCBI): domain Eukaryota; kingdom Metazoa; phylum Chordata; class Amphibia; order Anura; family Ranidae; genus Rana; species Rana temporaria. The sequence goes on from NC_053490.1 coordinate 522,846,150, forward strand.
CAGGTGGCAATAGAGAGCAGGTGCTGAGACTCAGTCTTAGCACAGCGCTGCTGTGCAATGATGGCAGGCTGTCTTTCTTCTTCTATTCCCTTATATGACATGACGGCTGGAGGGATGAAGAAGATGCTTCAAAGTGTGGTCTGTAAGTACAAGGAGGAAGAGGAGGGGGACAACTCAGCCCCAGACCTTCGCGCTCTACTCCCGAGACCCACTGTCAAATATAAATGTTACCATATCCATGCTCAGTAACGGCCTCTTGTATTACGTTGTCTGTTTAGTGTTGTCGTTTTCAGGGAAATGATAGCTAACGTGATCTCCTCTTCTACTTGTGTCTACTTGTCGCATGTCCTTTCCTAGACAGCCACACAATCTCGGAGTTAAGTTCCCTGCATGACGACAACTCGCACTACAATCGTTCCTATCGCCAAGTCCGCAGGAAGCCTCTCCCCTCCAGCTGTAACGTCGATGGGGATGCAGAATATTGGTCCGGCGTAGTCGGGGGAACCACGAGGTCCTCCAAATTCAGGGATGACAGAGAGAGTTTCAGGAGTAGGTAAGTAAATGTGTCCCAAGGATATTCATATATGTCGGCATACAGCGATGAAATATATACTGTACCCCTGATCAGGGGCGGACTGACAACTCATGGGGCCCCCGGGCAATAGAAGATTATGGGGCCCCCCGGGCTTACAGATGGCCACCATGCCAGGAGGCGGGGCAGAGGCAGGACAGTTAAAATCTCTGGGGCAGATTCAGGTACGACTTGCCCCTTTCTTACGGAGGCGCAGTGTACCATTTTAACACTGCGCCTCCGTAAATTTCCTGCGCTGCGCTTGATTCACGGAGCAGTAGCTCCGTAAATTGCGTGTGCGCTCCAGAAAACTGTCCGGCGTAAGGGCGCGTAATTTAAATGATCCCGTAGGGGGCGTGGATCATTTAAATTAGGCGCGTTCCCGCGCCCAGCGTAGTGCGCATGCTCCGTCGGGACACTTTCCCGACGTGCATTGAGGTAAATGACGTCGCAAGGATGTCATTTGCTTCAAAGTGAACGTGAATGGCGTCCAGCGCCATTCACGATTCACTTACGCAAACAACGTAAAATTTGAACTTTGCGACGCTGGAACGACGGGTATACGTAGCATTGGCTGCCCCTGCTATTAGCAGGGGCAGCCTTGCGCAAAAACCGACGTACGCAAACGACGTAAACTGCGTACGCAGGGCTCGCGTAGGGTTGTGAATCGGCGTTAGTATGCAATTTGCATACTATACGCTGACCACTACGGGAACGCCCCCTAGCGGCCTGCGTAAGAATGCAGCCTACGATATGACTGGCATAAGAGCCTTATGCTAGTCATATCTTAGGCTGCCGTCGGCGTAACAAGCTTTCTGAATCAGGAGCATTCGAAACGCCGGCGCAAGTAAGCAATTGCGCTGCGTAACTATGGTTAAGCAGACGCAATTGCTTCTTGAATCTGGGCCTCTGGATTTTCACATCAAAAGCATGTTTCAGACATATCAGGGACAGATGTAAAAAATACATAGATTTTTACATACTGTCCCTGGTTTTATTGAGGCTGGCAACCCTGATGGGGCCCCCTAGTGGTATGGGGCACTCGGGCAGTGCCCGAGAGCCCCAATGGTCAGTCCGCCCCTGCCCCTGATCTACTGGGAATGGCTAAAGCTGTCCAGTCATACTACTATCATATTGTACAATCTGAAGGCCAAGGTAGAAGGAGACAGAGACGAAAGAAAAATCTAAATGTAAAGCTGAGCATACAGTGGGGAGGGTTTAATAAAACTGGTGCACTCATAAGTTGGTGCCGCTGTGCATGGTAGCCAATCAGCTTTTAACTTCAGATTGTTCAATTAACCACTGCAGCCCCGGAAGATTTCATCCCCCTTCCGGACCAGAGCACTGCGTCGCTTTAACTGACAATTGCGCGGTCGTGTGATGTGGCTCCCAAACAAAATTGACGTCCTTTTTTCCCCACAAATAGAGTTTCCTTTTGGTGGCATTTGATCACCTCTGCGGTTTTTACTTTTTGCGCTATAAACAAAAATAGAGCGACAATTTTGAAAAAAAAAAAAATATTTTACTTTTTGCTATAATAAATATCCCAATTTTTTTTTAACCACTTGAGACCCGGACCAAAATGCAGGTAAAGGACCCGGCCAGTTTTTGCGATTCGGCACTGCGTCGCTTTAACTGACAACTGCGCGGTCGTGCGACGTGGCTCCCAAACAAAATTGGTGTCCTTTTTTTCCCCACAAATAGAGCTTTCTTTTGGTGGTATTTGATCACCTCTGCGGTTTTTATTTTTTGCGCTATAAACAAAAATAGAGCGACAATTTTGAAAAAAATGCAATATTTTTTCCTTTTTGCTATAATAAATATCCCCCAAAAATATATATTAAAAAAAAAAAAATGTCCTCAGTTTAGGCCGATACGTATTCTTCTTCTACCTATTTTTGGTAAAAAAAATCGCAATAAGCGTTTATTGATTGGTTTGGGCACAATTTATAGTGTTTACAAAATAGGGGATAGTTTTATTGCATTTTTAATAATATTTTTTTTTTTTACTACTAATGGCGGCGATCAGCGATTTTTTTCGTGACTGCGACATTATGGCGGACACTTCGGACAATTTTGACACACTTTTGGGACCATTGTCATTTTCACAGCAAAAAATGCTATAAAAATGCATTGTTTACTGTGAAAATGACAATTGCAGTTTGGGAGTTAACCACTAGGGGGCGCTGAAGGGGTTAAGTGTGACCTCAAATGTGTTTCTAACTGTAGGGGGGCGGGGCTGGACGTGTGACGTCATTGATCGTGCTTCCCTATATCAGGGAACACACGATCAATGACATCGCTACAGTGAAGAACGGGGAAGGTGTGTTTACACACAGCTCTCCTCGTTCTTCAGCTCCGGGGACCGATCGTGGGTCTCCAGCGGCGATCGGGTCCGCGGGTCCCATGGCCATGGTCACGGAGCTTCAGACCGGGTCGCAGGCGTGCGCCCGCGACCCACGGCTGGGCACTTAAAGAGGACGTACAGGTACGTGCTTGTGCCCAGCCGGGCCATTCTGCCAATGTGCAGGAGGCGGTCCTTAAGTGGTTAAAAAAAGCTGATTTTTTTTCTCAGTTTAGGCCGATATGTATTCTACATATTTTTGGTAAAATAAATCGCAATAAGGGTATATTGATTGTTTTGCGCAAAAGTTATAGCGTCTACAAAATAAGGGATAGTTTTATGCCGTTTTTATTATTCAATTTTTTTTGCTTTTTTACTACTAATGGCGGCGATCTGCGATTTTTATCGTGACTGCGACATTATGGCGGACACATCGGACAATTTTGACACATTTTTGGGACCATTAAAAATGCATTGTTTCCTGTGAAAATTACAATTGCAGTTTGGGAGTTAACCACAAGGGGGCGCTGAAGGGGTTAAATGTGACCTCATCTGTGTTTCTAACTGTAGGGGGGCGGGGCTGGACGTCATTGATCGTGTTTCCCTAGGAGTTAACCACTAGGGGGCGATGAAGGAGTTAAATGTGTCCTAGGCATGTGTTCTAACTGTGGGGGGATGGGCTAGACAGTGATCACTCCTCCCGATGACAGGGAGCAGTAGATCACTGTCCTGTCACTAGGCAGAACAGGGAAATGCCTTGTTTACATAGGCATCTCCCCGTTCTGCCTCTCCTAACCGCAATCACGGGCCGCTGGCGGACATCTAGCACACTCCCGAGGCAAGCACACGGCACCCGCTGGGTGGCAAATTCAAAGGGGTGTACAGGTACTCCCATTTGCCTGCCCGTGCCCATCTGCCGATCGTATATATTGGCGTGCGGCGCCGGGAAGCGGTTAAGCTTTCACAATAAAACCTGGAAGCTGATTGATTTCCATGCAGAGTTGCCCCATATTTTGCACTCCCCAGTTTTAGAAAATAACCCCCAATGTATGGTCTGATTGTAAATTCAAGTTAAAAGGTCTGAAACGACCCCACCCCCCCACCCCTCCAGCTGAATCCGTGCTGGAGCTCTCCAGTCCAAAAATGTAATGCTTTCTACTGATTGGGAAGCTCTAACTCTGACTTATTGGGGGGCAACTGAACACAGTTTAGAACTAGAAGTTCAGGAATCCAAAAAAAATTAATTTCAGAGTCACCCAGGTGGATGCAACATCGGTCTCCCAGCACTTTTAAGACTGAGAACTGAGCAATCAAAGAGAGTTGTTGACTGTCAGACACCAGCTCTTTGCTCTGCCCCTCCAGCACTCACTGGAGTGACGGGCTGTACAGGGGGCGGGATCGTCTGACTCAGGCTTGGGCGGCGTGCTTAAAGGCTGAAACAGCTGCCAGTCCAGGCCCCTGGCGGATGCCGATATTAAAGTCAGAGGCCGGGATTCAGAAAGAACTTACGCCGACGTATCTGTTGATACGCGGCGTAAGTTTAAGGATGCGCCGTCGTATCTATGCGCTGTATTCAGGAAACAAGATATGCCTGAATTTTGCCAAGATACGACCGACGTAAGTCTCCTACGCCGTCGTATCTTGGGTGCATATTTACGCTGGCCGCTAGGGGCGCTTCCGTTGATTTACGCGTCGAATATGTAAATGAGCTAGATACGCCGATTCAGAAACGTACTTGCGCCCGTCGCAGTAAGCTATGCCGTTTGCGTAAGGCGTACGTCCGGCGTAACTTTACCCCTCATAAAGCAGGGGTAAGTCATGTTAAGGTATGGACGTCGGAAACTTCGGAACAGCCGTCGTATTTTACGTAGTTTTTGTAAGTCGTACGTGAATGGCGCTGGGCGTAGGTTACGTTCACGTCGTATGAATGGAGCCGGCGTATCTTAGGGAGTAAATTCAACGTGATTCTGAGCATGCGCACGCATGCGCTGTTCGTTCGGCCATGCATTTACATGGGGTCACGCTTCATTATAATACTACACACCCACTGCCTTGCTACTTTGAATTAGGCGGGCTTACGGCGGCCATTTTACGTTACGCCGGCGCAAGAAAGGGAGCAAGTGCTTTCTGAATACAGTACGAGCCTCTCCAAGTTACGTCTGCGTAGCGCATATCAGATGCGCTACGCCTATCTAAAGATGCGCCAATTTCTCTGAATCCCAGCCAGAATCTTTACAGAGACTGGACCAGCTCTATGATGTCAGCCGACAGTGGACTCTTCCCGCTTTCGGCTGGAAACGGGTCACAGATGCACTCCTGTGATCCCCAGGAGAAGTAGGACTAAAAGAGGTTTGGCCCTACTTCTCCTTTAACCATATGGCCAGGAAGTATTGGCAAATCTCTGCAATGGAGACACAAACTGCAACAGGTAAAATGGTCTTAAAACCTTTCCCAGCTTACTGTGTTTCCCAGAAAATAAGACCTAGCATTAATTTCCAGGAGGGCTGCAATATAAGCCCTACCCCAAAAATAAGCCCTATTTTAAAATATTTGTAACATCCTATAATCCACTCTATTACAGTACTATATAATGTGCAATGTGTGTGTGTTTCTGTAATATAAATGCGGGGAAGAGAGCTCTGGCGGGTCACAGAAGCGCAGAGCGGCACTATAACGAAGGTATTTGGCCCAATTATATTACAGAACCACACACATTGTACATTATAAACTATTGTAAGTGGATTATAGGATTTTACAAGCATTTTAACTCACACTGGGGATTCCTGACAGGCAGGGAGGAAGAGGGGGAAGAGAAGGCATCACATTACATGTTAAGACCTACACCGAAAATAAGCCCTACTGTGTCTTTTGTTGCCAAAATTATTATAAGACCCGGACTTTTCATGTTTTCCCGTCTTGGTGACATCCGCTCTTCTCATTTCTTGTCCTGGTTTCACAGAGACATGAAATTAGGTGAATTCTCCACAACAGAGGTCATAGACAGCAATAAAAGCTTGATGGGCATTTTTAATTTTCCCAAATCTAATTTAAACAAGTCTAAAACATTTTAACTAGAATCAACTGTACAGATGAAAGGATTTCTACTGTAGCCAAGGTGCCTGTGGATAGATCCATTATGCAGTTCACTGTGAGAACCCTATGATGTTATTCACAGAAAGTCCCAAAAGAATGTTAGAAAGTAATGTTCTTCTGAAGTTCATACAGTTTTTTGAACCGTGTAATAAATCCATCAAGGGTGCCTGTGCAACAGTAAATACCTTTGGGCTTTTTTTGCCTAACATTTCCCAAGCAGACCTAGCACTAGCCTACCCCAAGTAATCATTTCACAACCTTCGTGGAGACAGATCTACTCTCCATAAGTACTCATCAAAGGTTAGAGATAGCATCTCTTAGGTCCCTTTCAAACGGACGGCTGTTCTGCCGCAGTTAAAAGCATGTTTATTTTCTGCTGAAATTCAAGACTCCAGGCACAGCGATCAGCTGCATTTGTACAGTGCGATTAGCTGCGGTTGCGTTTAGCCGCGGCACGATATTGAACGGGGATCGGACTTGGATCCCTGCCAATACAAAGCACTGTGTTTGGTATGAAGCTTATGGGGGAACTCCCCACCAAATTTCAAATAAAAAACCGGCATGGGTTCCCCCTCCAAGAGCATACAAGGCCCTCGGGTCTGCTATGGATTTTAAGGGGAACCCCCGTACGCCGAAAAAACGGCGTGGGGTCCCCCCAAAACCCATACCAGACCCTTATCTGAGCATGCAGCCCGGCCGGTCAGGAAAGGGGGTGGGGACGAGCGAGCGCCCCCCCTCCTTAACCGTACCAGGCCGCATGCCCTCAACATGGGGGGGGGTAGATGCTTTGGGGCAGGGGGGCACCCTGCCGCCCCCCGACCCCAAAGCACCCTGTCCCCATGTTGATGAGGACAGGGCCTCTTCCCGACAACCCTGGCCGTTGGTTGTCGGGTCTGCTGGCCAGGGAGCTTTTCGTAATCCGGGAGCCCCCTTTAATAAGGGGGGCCCCAGATCACGGCCCACCCTAGGTGAATGAGTATGGGGTACATTGTACCCCTACCCATTCACCTGGAGGAAAACATTTATTTATAAAAAAAACACACTACACAGATTTTTAAAGTAATTTATTAGTCAGCTCCGGGGGTCTTCCGACTTCTCCGCTCTTTCGGGGGGCGTTCTACCGGGGCCCCCGCTTCCTTCTTTAAGCTCTTTTACAAGTGGGGGCCCCGGACTTCTTCGCCGTCTTCTCTGTTCTCTTCTGCTGGGGGGGCCCGGTCTTCACCGCCATCTTGTTCTGTTCTGCCGGGGGGGCCCCATGCTTTCTTCTTTTAAGCTCTTTTACAAGCAGGGGGCCCCGGACTTCTTCCCCGTCTTCTCTGTTCTCTTCTGCCGGGAGGGGGGCCCGGTCTTCACCGCCGTCTTGTTCTGTTCTCCCGGGGCCCAGTCTTCTGCATCGCCTTCTTCCCTCTTCTCTTCTTCGATGTTGACACGTCGCTTCCTCCCGCTGTAAAGCCGAGTGCGCGGCTTGCATCGATTTATATAGGCCTCTTATGACGTCACAGTCCCATCATGCTCCGGGTGGTGACGACATAAGGGGGTGGATATCACCCAGTGACCCCGCCCCCTATGTCGTCACCACCCGGAGCATGATGGGACTGTGACGTCATAAGAGACCTATATAAATCGATGCAAGCCGCGCACCCGGCATTTCAGCGGGAGGAAGCGACGTGTCAACATCGAAGAAGAGAAGAGGGAAGAAGGCGATGCAGAAGACCGGGCCCCCGCTGGTAAAAGAGCTGCAAGAAGACAGCGGAGAACAGAACAAGACGGCGGTGAAGACCGGGCCCCCCCCCCTCTGGCAGAAGAGAACAGAGAAGACGACGAAGAAGTCCAGGGCCCCCTGCTTGTAAAAGAGCTTAAAAGAAGAAAGCGGGAGCCCTGGCAGACTAGAACAAGACCGGCCCCCCCCCCCCCCAGCAGAAGAGAACAGAGAAGACGGCAAAGAAGTCCGGAGCCCCGGCTTGTAAAAGAGCTTAAAGAAGAAAGCGGGGGCCCCGGCAGAACGCCTCCCGAAAGAGCGGAGAAGTCTGAAGAAGACCCCCGGGGCTGACTAATAAATTACTTATCTGTGTAGTGTGTTTTTTTTACATTTTTTTTTCCTCCAGGTGAATGGGTAGGGGTACGATGTACCCCCATACACATTCACCTAGGGTGGGGGGGCCGGGATCTGGGGGCCCCCTTATTAAAGGGGGCTTGTGGATTCCGATAAGCTCCCCGTCCGCAGACCCCGACAACCAATGGCCAGGCTTGTCGGGAAGAGGCCCTGTCCTCATCAACATGGGGACAGGGTGCTTTGGGGTGGGGGGGCCGCAGGGCACCCCCCCTGCCCCAAAGCACCTACCCCCCATGTTGAGGGCATGCGGCCTGGTATGGTTAAGGAGGGGGGGCGCTGGCTCTTCCCCACCCCCTTTCCTGACCGGCCGGGCTGCATGCTCGGATAAGGGTCTGGTATGGATTTTGCGGCGTACGGGGGTTTCCCTTAAAATCCATAGCAGACCCGAGGGCCTGGTATGCTCTTGGAGGGGGACCCCATGCCGTTTTTTTTGTTTAAATTTGGCGTGGAGTTCCCCCTCAAGATTCATACCAAACGCAGCTGACACAGTGCACTGCAGTTATGTGCCGATAGCTGCATTCAATTCTATTTTTTCTATTCGCACAAAACTGCAGGTAACAAAACCGCAGGTAAACGCAGTGTGTGACGGGTGTCATAGGAAAGCAATGTGTGCTTCTAGCTGCGGTAAAATCTGCAGCTGAAAGCACCATTCTATCAGTCCGTGTGAAAGGGGCCTTATGGTCAACCACAACCTCACCAGATGTACGTTAATCAACCATATTCCTTCTGTTCTTTGTTTAATAAGGGCTCTCCTGCCTTCCCTATTTTTCCTTTTTGTTTTGTTCTTCCCGACTGTCTTTATTTCCTCACTCCAAGAACTACAAAATATAGATTGGTTGAAATTAGTCTTTACTTGTTAGGATCAACATTCATTTTTTATAAGACATCACTGTTCTCAAAAACGACTATGCATAAATAAATCTTGCAAAGATTTTAGCACCTCAAATATACATTGATCTTTCTTCACAGCCTCCAACGACCAACATCTGAAGTCTTAGAAAGGAAATCCTTTCCCATGGCAGTTCAAGCTGTTTCTACTGATGAGTTAGCAGCATTCGCAGACTCATATAAACAGAGGCCCCGGAGGGCCGACAGTCGGGGCCCTTGCTCAGGACCAAGGTTTGAGCGATCTGAGTCAAGAGGAAGATCAGTCTACCAGGACAGCTCAACCGAAGACTACTATGGAAAACGAAACTATGGAAGGGAGCTCTTTTCAGACAATGAACGAGGCTGGTCATTCAGCCCTTCTAGGATACGAGCCCCAGAGGACAAGCATCTTCCCAAAAGGATATCTAGAATGGGACAGAGTTACGATGACGCTTACCTTAGCAGTATTCTAGAACGGAAGTCAAGGGGTATCGAGGAAACCAGCATCACCCCACGGCAAAATTCAAGCCGCAGCTACGGTCGATCTCCAACAATCAAGACTGGAGAAGGAAAGGACCATAACAAAGTTGAGGAAGAAGACTCGCTTCCTCCCTACAGCGAAAGAGAGCTTGCCAGGGCTCTCCCGTTTCGTTCAAGAGAACATTCCTATCTCAGCACCTCCGACAAGAGGAAGAAAAAGGAGCAGCCCAGTAAAACAGTGAGAAAAGCCTTCTTTTTTTACATGAATGGGTCACAGGCCAAATGGGGTTGGAGGGCGTTGTCAAAAATTTAAGAAAAAGAGTGGGGAGGATGTGTGTGTGTGGACATTCTTATATGACATATTGTGCCATTTCGGAGATGTTTGTGGACCATAAACATTGAAAATGCATGCTGTATAAAAGCAGCTCTTCAATATCGTTCTACCACCTTTCGAAAAGGGACGTGTTCTTGTCCACTTTTTTCGGGTATGTCAATAAAAACAAGTAACACGGGAAAAACATGGGCTGTTCGGACAATTCTCCATGAAATGGACATTGGGTATTTTAAATAATGTCTCTTTTTTTTTACATTCTGTACATTTAGACTCCAGATGTAATTGTCTTGTGAAGGCATGGTGAAAAAATTGGGAAAATTTTGTCTGAGTCGAATTTCTTTGTAAAGAAATAAAAAAAACAAAATTCAGTCTGGGAGTTTCGAAAGTTCCACTCTTTAAGGGTGATCTTGTGGTTATTATCTTGATATTATGAAACTTAGATTGAATTGTAGTAGAAACTTATAACCTGCATCGTCTTTCAATTATTAAAAACAAAAGGAAAGTTGCAACAGAAGACTTTTAAATTTTCTTGACCAGACATTATTTTTTGGTGTCAATAAAAAAAAAATTACTATACAAGACCAAAACATGTTCAAAAATGAAATTGTTTGTGTTGCTGCTGCATATTATTTTTGTTCCCCAATTACTTTATATGAAATTGTAAGTGTGGCAGCTTTTTACATGTCGAAAAATTAAACTTTTTGAAAAATATTAAATGTATTCACTTGGAACAAGAAAAAAAAATTGAAAACAAGATGGTTGGTTTCCTTTATTGTTGGATCATTAGTTATTTCTCTTCTCTCTTTTTTTAATAGTTGTGTTGTTTTTACACAAAGAATGAGGGAAACAGCCAATGAGGCAAATCAATATTTCACCCGCACAATTAAAAGAGAAATAAAATGCGTAATCCCAACCATCCAGTATATAACCCCCCCACCCATTCATATTTCATCTTGTGTGTTCTTTCACCCTTGTCATGAGTCACACATTTGACATCAATTACCATAGCCTGCCCTTATGAAAGAGATCTCGTTAGTGTTACTCGTTTGTTGTATAAAAAATTGAACGTGGGTTGTACATCTTGTCTTGCCACAGCTTAGCTGTGCGTAGCTTGAATGTATTGATGACAAAAAGGCGTAAATTTTTTATTTTTTTTAAAGTGTAGACAGGATTTTTAATTCAAAGTCCTCGAGGTCAGGAGGGGTTTTATCATTTTGTTTTGTTTTTTTTTTCTCCATTTTTGTCATGTTCACATCTTACTGTTTATTATTTTTCGCAGGGTGATTTCCCAAACAGAATGTCCCTCGTTGTCTGACATCGTGAAAGACTTAAGGAAGATTCTCATTGGAGGAGGCACTGAGGCAGTCCTGGTTTACGAATGACAGAGCCATGAGCCACTGTGCTCCAAGGATTCCCTTCTTGACGTGGAAGACCTTTAACTAGCCTATTTACCACTGGACAGGAGACCATGTGCCTTGGGCCTTAAGTTGGAGCACTGGTCTCCTGCAGGGTATACAACCCAGAGTCTAATGGACCTCAAACAAAAAAAACAAAACAAAAAAATAATAATCTGGAGAGATAACAGGGCATCACAAGTTGCTGTGATTTTTAGATTCTGCGAGGACTAGCCTTAAAATATTTTAACAAACATTTTCTCCTAGATAAATTAATAGGGGTGATCGATGCCTCCATGCTCCAACATTCCTTATGTCTCACACTCAGTGTTATTTTTGTACCATTAAGACCTCTTTGTGCCTCTCATTCACACTGTCCCAAAGAAGGACCAGTGGTGTCTTTTTTGTATGCAGTGGGCAGAATTCATGGACATAGCTTTCACATTGGAAATAAAATTCATATTAATATTTGTAATATTAGAAGTGTAGTTTTTTTTTGCATTTTTATTTATTTTTTTGACCTACAAAACAGCAAGCAAAATATTAGTAAAGCCCAATTAAACTCTCAGTTAACGGCAGCTAAATACTTTCCAGGTGCATCAAAAGAAAAGATGTGTCTTAAAGCGGGAGTTCACCCGAAAAAATGTTTTTAACATTAGATTGATGCTCATTTTGTCAAGGGGAATCGGGTAGTTTTTTTAAAATCGAAGCTGTACTTACCGTTTTAGAGAGCGATCTTCTCCGCCGCTTCCGGGTATGGTCTTTGGGACTGGGCTTTCCTATTTGATTGACAGGCTTCCGACGGTCGCATACATCGCATCACGAGTAGCCCAAAGAAGCCGAACGTCAGTGCAGCTCTATACGGCGCCTGCGCACCGATGTTCGGCTACTTTCGGAAAATCGTGATGCGACCGTCGGAAGTCTGTCGGAAGCCTGTCAATCAAGTAGGAACGCCCAGTCCCGCAGCCCATACCCGGAAGCGGCGGAGAAGATGCATCTCTAAAACGGTAAGTACTGCTTCGATTGTAAAAAAAACACCCGATTCCCCTTCACAAAACGAGCCTCAATCTAATGTTAATAAAAAAGGTTTTTGGGTGAACCTCCACTTTAAGCCGGTCATAGATGGTTCAAATCTCGATTTAAACCATGTACGAGGGGGTGCTAAGTATTGAGCTTTACCCAGATAACATGGAGCTAGGAAGCTCTAACTGGCCCACTGTTTTATATATTCCCCCAGGAAGTCAATGCACTTGCCACATCTGTCCTGCAGCTTCTTAAGTCCCTGCAAATAAAATGATTTCTGACTGCTGCTGTAACGACTCATTTGCAGCATTGGTTGCCTCCAGAACACTCCAAAATCATTGTCCCTTTAGGTGTTTTTTGAGATTGGAGAACAGATTATAGTCAGAAGGAGCCAGGTCGGGCGAATAGGGTGGATGGTGCATCACTTGAAAGCTTAATGCCTCGTACACACTACCAGTTTTCCCGTCGCATCACTTGAAAGCTTAATGCCTCGTACACACTACCAGTTTTCCCGTCGGGAAAACTGCCATGAGAGCTTTTGGCCGGGAAAACCGGCCGTGCGTATGCTCCATCGCAGTTTTCCCAATAAGAATACTGCGGGGAAAAAACTTGTTCTCTTGCGGTCTTTTTCCTGTCTTGAAAACCGGTTGTGTGTATGCTTTCCCAAGGGGAAAAAAAACGTGCATGAATGAATGAAAACTTATATAGCGCAACACATGCGAACTTAATCGCCTCTGCATGCTCAGAATCGAGTATGAGATGGGAGCGCTCATTCTGGTAAAACTAGCGTTCAGAATGGAGATAGCACATTCGTCACGCTGTAACGGACTGAAAAGCACGAAGACTGAAAATCGCGAATCGTCTCTCACCAAACTTTTACTAACACGAGGATCAGCAAAAGCAGCCCAAAGGGTGGCGCCATTTGAATGGAACTTCCCCTTTATAGTCCCGTCGTACGTGGTGTACCTCACTGCGCTTTAGACGGGCGGTATTTGGCCTGAACGTGTGTATGCAAGGCAGGCTTGAGAGGAATCCCATCTGGAAAACTTTGTTTTTTTTCCTGCCGAGAAAAACAGTTGTGTGTACGAGGCATTAGGAGGTCAGTTTTACCATTGTTTCCCCTGCAGTGTGTGACGAGGCGTTGTCATGGATGAAACCTTTGGAGAGCTTTTTTTGACGTCTATCCTTGATATTTTGCCTCAACTTCGTCAATAAAGCAAAGTAATATGTTGCATTGACGGTTGAACCCTTTTGAAGGTAGTCCACCAGCAGAACTCCCTTCTTTTCCCAAAACACTGTTGCCATTTGCTTCTGCACTGACTTTTACACACGGAACTTCTTTGGCCTGGGGGAACCGAACCACTGTGCCTCCATTCCTTAGACTGTTCCTTTGTCTCAGGATCATAACAGTAGAGTCATGTCTCATCACCAGTTATCAGTTTGTCCAGGAAATCTAATTTCTTGCAAAATGTTCCAAAACAGCCACCAATGTCTCCACACGTTTCCTCTTTTGTTCGGGTGTCAAAAGTTTTGGGATCCACTTTTCTGCAAGCTTTCTCATTTCCAAGTCCTTGTGGATAATGGCACCAACTCTCCCATGTGATATTCCCAGATACGTAGCAAGACAGAAACAGGCCTTCCACTGGGTTTCTCACTTTCAACACCGAAATGGCCGGTTTCAAATTGACAACCCAACGTTTAAGGGCTCTTTCACACGGGTGGCCCGTTCAGGTCCACCTGCCAGGTTTTTTTGCAGACCAGAACGGGCTCCATAGGGAGCCGCAGATGTCAGCGGTGAAATTCCCGCTGACATCCGACCCGCTCCGATCCGCCATAGTGTGACGGAGGAAAAACCTACTTTTCCATCCGTCTGGCGGATCGGATCGGGTGAACACGGACAGACGGTCCATGTTCATCCGATCCCCCCATAGGGGAGAGCGGAGAAAAGACAAGGCGGTCCCTGCACAGTGTGCGGGGACCGCCCTGTCATCCGCCGGCTCAGCGGGGATCAACGGAGCGATCCCCGCTGAGCAAGCGGAGGTTCACGGGACGGATCATTACTGATCCGCCCCATGTGAAAGGGGCCTTACTGTTGCACATGAAGGGCCACTGTCACCCAAAGTTTGACATTTCATCATGGATCTTTTTCGCACCTGTCCCTTGGAGAAACTGGAATTATTGTCCTATGCTCTTCCACATTGAATTTTTCAGGAGATGCTGCCATGTTCACTTTGGAGCTAAAAAAGAAAGCTAAGTTAAATCATAGGTAGTTGATTTTTGCACCATTGAATATAGATAAATTGCCCAGTACACCCTGCAATTTACAGCTTCCTAGCTCAATTTTTTCTGGGTAAGGCTCAATACTTATCAACACCCCCTTGTGTGGGCAGGCTGAATGTACCCAAGTTGATCAATTCTTAATGGTTGCTCAGAAGAAAATATTAATCTAGAATATAGGTACCCACATCCTAAATCCTGTGAAAAGAAGATTGAACGTAGTGGGGCAACAGGATTTTCTCTGTACCGTCACAAGACATTTCAAGGTTTTGTTAAAAACAAATCAATTTTATTATGTTCAAAACACATTATAAAAATCCATCAGGCCAAAAAGATCTAGATCCCTTGTGACAAATTCTACACCCCCACCATTGGGGTCACCTCTACCTGGGAAGCTATTCCAGAGAAGATGCATTAGTGTAGACCGTCAGGCTTGACATGTTTCGCAGTTACCTGCTTCTTCAGGAGAATATAGAGGGAATGAAGCACCCAAGGTCAGGCACAGCCAGTCAACAGCCGCAAAGGGACTTCAAAGCAGAAATCCCTAGGCGAGCATGGGGAGCAGATATAGCCAGGCCACTGTAACTTCTCTGTGTGCTCAGCGTGGTGATAATTGAAAGCAAGGAATTTGGTTCCAATTTTGGGGTGGTGGGGTAGATAGACCTTAGATCAGTGGTTCTCAACTCCTGTCCTCAGGACCAACTAACAGGCCAGATTTTAAGCATTACCTTGGGGAGATGCAGACTAGAATACTGCAATCACTGATGAGCAAATGATATCACCTGTGATGTATTTCAGTTATCTTGCAAACCTGGCCTGTTGGTGCGTCCTGAGGACAGGAGTTGAGAACCACTGCCTTAGATGGATCCCAAGAATTTTAAAGGCAGTATGACAGATAGGACTTTTTAGGCACAATTGGTTGGTCAAAATATAGTCAATACATTGACTATTGACTATATTTTGACCAACCAATTGTGACCAACTAAAAAGTCCAATCAACTCGCCCCCAGTTACTTCCTTTATCATTTATACTAGGACGCGGCACACTTTTACATCTAAATATCCACATGTACACTACATGTGAGGATATTTTCCTTCCTTTTTTCTAAGTATGACAGATAGACCTCTGATGGATCCCAAGAATTAGGTGAGTAGTTCCTTACCTGGAAAAAGGTAACTTATAGATTGAGTCCCATATGAATAATGTTGGGTTCAACAATGAGGTATACCCAAGAAACTCTGCGGCCATAGATTAATCATATATGCATGCAGATGTATATGTGGATGCACGCAGATGGACCCCCTCTTTGTCAGGCTATATTCTTGGCCGGACTGCGATGGTGTCCTAGACACAAATTGATCAATTTGGGTACAACCAGTCTGCCAGATTTTACCTGTGCGGCTAGCAATAATCACTGTGTTCTGACATGAACAGCCCCCCCCCCCCCAGGAGAACACAATGGCTCAGCAGGAGGGATTCCCCTGTCAACACTGTCTGACCTGTGGTTGCAGCCTTACAATGAAAAAAGGCTATTCTTTTGTGTTGGACCCTTAGGTTGATTTACTAAAACCGGAGAGTGCAAAATCTGGTGCAGCTCTGCATAGAAACCAATCAGCTTCCAGTTTTTTTCGTCAAAGCTTAACTGAACAAGCTGAAGTTGGAAGTTGATTGGCTACCATGCACTCTGCAGTTTTAGTTCATCAACCCCTTGCTGTCTGTGTGGAAGCTTGTCCTCTTCATCATTCCACACTCACTCAGTAGGACTCCAGCGGGGATATTTCACTCCTCTTCACCTGGAAGCCTTTTAGCATATCTGCCGCCATTTTTATAGGGCATCAGAGTGGCCGGGGGGGGGTCTAGTCTGCTCCTGAGTTTGGCCCCTTTCACATGAGGCAAAATCCGATTTGCTCAGCAGGAGATCTGTCCACTGATCCTCTGCTGAGCTTAGCAGGTGGATGACAGGTCCACGTCCACTCAGTTTATACAGTGGACACAGACAGAGCCTGCTCTGCTCTATGCATGGTCGGATGTAAACAAACTGACTGCCCTCCCAATCTGCCTAGACCAGTGGTTCTCAACCTTCTAGTGCCGTGACCCCGAATTTCCCAGGTTGTAGGGACCCCTAACAGTAAAATTATTTTCATAGTGTGGGTTGAAAGCACCCAAGGCAAGTAATTTGCGCCCCTAACCCGCGGACATTTAGCGCTCCGAGTGCTTTCCACTCGTACAGTATTAAAACCACTTATAGTACATTTTAGGATGTACCTCTCTTTCTTTGTTCAACTTTCTTTCCCTTTCATCTCTCTCTATCCTAATTCCTTGTTTTTTCCCCCCATCCCTCCCTCTAACTGTCTTTCTTGCTCTCTCTTTTTTTCCCTTTCTCTCCCTTTTTCTTTGTTCCTCCCCCTCTTATCATCTCCCTTCCTGGGAGAACAGTTCGGGCTTTAGGAACAGCCTAGGATTTGGTGACCCCTGGCAAATCATCATTTGACCCCCGAGGGGGTCCCGACCCCCAGGTTGAGAACCACTGGCCTAGACAGAGGGGGACGGATCCCCTTCGGTATTTTTTTGGCGGATTGGAGGTAGGTGCGTGTAAACAGACACAAGTCTGTTTACACATGCCGGTCCATAGGGATATGTGGACCATCCGATCAGGTCCGCCTGAAAAACTGACAAGAGGACCTGTACTAAAGGGGCCTAATGCCGCGTACACACGATCGGAAATTCCAACAAGAAAACCGTGGATTTTTTTTCGACTGAATTTTGGCTCAAACTTGTGTTGCATACAGACGGTCACACCAAATTACGACCATTAAGAACACGGTGACGTACAACACTACGACGAGCCGAGAAAAATTAAGATCAAAGCTTTCGAGCATGCGTCAACTTGATTCCAAGCATGCATAGGATTTTCCTCCGTCGGAATTGCATACAGACGATCAGAATTTCCATCAAGAACTTTTCCCGTCTGAAAATTTGAGAACCAGCTCTCAAAATTTTCTTGGGTGGAAATTCCGACAGAAAGGGCCAGATTCTCAAAGAGTTACGCCGGCGTATCAGCAGATACGCCGACGTAACTCAGAATCTAAGCCCGTTGTATGTTTAAGTGTATTCTCAAACTGAGATACACTTAAACATGCCTAAGATACGACGGCCTGCGCTGTCGTATCTTAGGGTGCAATATTTACGCTGGCCGCTAGGTGGCGCTTCCATTGCGGTCGGCGTAGAATATGCAAATGAGTCGTTACGCCGATTCACGAACGTACGCTTGCCCGTCGCAGTAAATTTACGCCGTTTCCGTAAGAGATACGCGGCGAGAAGATAAAGTTGCCCCCCTAGTATGGCCGTCGTTCCTGCGTCGAAATTTGAAAATTTTACGTCGTTTGCGTAACTCGTCCGTGAATGGGGCTGTCCGCCATTTACGTTCACGTCGAAACCAATGACGTCCTTGCGATGTCATTTAGCGCAATGCACGTCGGGAAAATTTAGGGACGGCGCATGCGTGAACGCGCCTAATTTAAATGATCCACGCCCCCTACCCGGATCATTTGAATTAGGCGGGCTTGCGCCGGGGGGATTTACGCTACGCCGCCGCAACTTTACAGGCAAGTTCTTTGTGAATCAAGCACTTGCCTGTAAAACTTGCGGCGGCGTAACGTAAATGCGATACGTTATGCCGCCGCAGATCTACGTGAATCTGCCCCAAAAGTTCTATTGGAGCCTACACATCGGACTTTTCTTGTCGGAATTTCCAATTGTGTGTACGCGGCATTAGACTTTGCACACCTGTTAGTTTTAGTACACCTGGAAAGTATTTAGCCAGTTTAACCCGGACCTTCGGTTGGGCTTTAAATTAAAGAATTTTAAAATCATACCCGAAAATAATATTTAGTTTTTTGTTGACTGTTTTTCAAAAGCATGTCTCATTTGTTTTTAACTTTGTTAAAAATGTTTCAAGTTACGAAAAACACATTAATTATTTATTTTCTGTCACCTTGTCTGTGAATTTTGCTCATTTCTATTGTTTACATGGAAATGGTGCTACTCATGTGCCCCATGATTTTTTTTTTTTTTTTTTCAAAAAATATTATTACTTTACCCATCATGTCTTTGCATCATGTCTTAAAATACTTACAAAAGTCATGAGAATGTTAAAAAAAAAGATTTCTCTCTGGATTTACTTTAAAACATGATTTGAGTTTTTTTATTTATTTTTTGTATCTGTTTCTGAAAGCGCTCTGATTACACTGAATTTGTTTTCATACATTTGATTGGCTGCTGAAAACTTTAAGGCTGCATTCGCACATGAGCGTTTTGTCGCCTGAACGCTAGAGGGGAAAAAATACATTATTCCCTATGGAGATGGTTCACATCTTCACTCCAAAACGCCTGACGCCAAACGCCAGAAGCTCAAACAAGTTCCGGACCCTTTTTTGACGCGCGTGTCGGGCGGTTTGGGCGTTTTTGAGCGTTTCCATTTCCCAAAGAAAGTAATGGAAACGCTCGATTCAAGCGACTAGCGCGACAACGAGCGTTTGCTAGGGGCGTTTTGTCGCTTTAATCAATAGAACATTTCACCCAGGCAGAAGATAAAAAAAAATCTACCAACATAGCAACAAGTGATGAAAAGATGATCATTTTTCCTATTGGCTAAAATAAAAAACATCAAAGTACAAAAACGTCGGACGACGCTGTATGCAAATGCGCAAATAAGCATGAATACGCGCGAAAAAACGCCGGGATAAAACGACCGAATGACCTACGCTCAGGTGTGAATGCAGCCTTAACAGACAACAAACTGAACAAGTTTTATTATTACTTTAGTTTGAATGTTAATGTGTTAATTTCTTTCATTTTTTTTATGTTAGATATTTAGTTTGGTAATTTATATTGTAGTGTTTTTTTGGGGGGGGGGGGATTATAATGCATATATATTAAAAAGCTGCAGTTGTGTTTTCTTTTTCTTTCAAGATTTTGACTTGTAAGTTTACATTTCTGATTTTTTTTATCTAACAGAAGAGATATATTCCCACTTTAATGTAAGTTATATCTCACAGTTGCATGAAGTTCATCATATTGCATTACACAGTGATTTTTTCACATTCCTCATTCATTAATTGTTGTTATACATGGATAGATGCTACGAGGAATGGCCGCCTCATCAACCTTGGTTATGATTAAAGTGACCTCATCAACCCCAGCCATGACAAAAAGTGAAACTTTGGGCAAAAATCAAAAATAACATATATGATGCAGAATGTCACTAGGATTAACATAACATTTTATAGAGAAGGATTGCCGCTCTAAGCCCCAGTCCTCTAAAGCACATTGTTGAAGGCATCTTTATTGATATCTTGTGTAGCAGATGAAATCCAATACAGTCACTTAATGTTACAGAAAAAAGGAAAAGCCACTGACGCGTTTTACACCGTATGAAGGTGCTTAATCATGATTAAGCACTTTCATACGGTGTGAAACGCGTCTGCAGCTTTTTCCATTAGCGGTGTGCGGCCGGCCAGGATTTGTTCTTCCTTCCTAACATAATTTTATAACCTATTGACCCTGCCAGTATATCCGTTATGTTTCCACTTTCCTTACAGGCCAAGCTGTGCAGCAAAAATGACAGTTACAGTGGATATTATGGGCCAGATTCAGAGACGAGTTACGACGGCGTATCTCCGCATACGCCGTCGTAACTCTGAGTCGTATCTATGCGACTGATTCATAGAATCAGTTACGCATAGATTTCCCTAAGATCCAACAGGCGTAAGTGTCTTACACCGTCGTATCTTAGGCTGCATATTTACGCTGGCCGCTAGGTGGCGCTTCTGTAGATTTACGCGAGGAATATGCAAATTAGGTAGATACGCCGATTCAGAAACGTACGTCCGCCCGCCGCATTTTTTTACGTCGTTTACGTTAGGCTTTTTCCGGCGTAAAGTTACACCTGCTATATGAGGCGTATCCTATGTTAAGTATGGACGCCGTTCCCGCGTCGAATTTTGAAAGTTTTACGTCGTTTGCGTAAGTCGTTCGCGAATAGGGCTGTACGTAAGTTACGTTCACGTCTAAAGCATTGACGATTTGCGGCGTAATTTCGAGCATGCGCACTGGGATTCTTTCACGAACGGCGCATGTGCCGTTGGAAAAAACGTGAAATACGTAGGGTCACAATTAATTTCAATAAAACACGCCCACATCATCCACATTTGAATTAGGCGGGCTTACGCCGGACAACATACGATACGCCGCCGTAACTTAGGGCGCAAGTTCTTTATTAATACGTAACTTGCGCCCTAAGTTACGCCGGCGTAACGTATCTGAGATACGTTACGCCCGCCGACAGATACACCATTGTATCTGAATCTGGCCCAAAGTCTACACACCCCTGTTAAAATGTCAGGTTTCTGTGATGTAAAAAAAATGAGACAAATCATTTCAGAACTTTTTCCACCTTTAATGTGACTTATAAACTGTACAACTCAGTTGAACAAACGTAAATCTTTTTTTTGGGGTGGGGGGGGGTAAAAATAATATGGTTGCATAAGTCTGCACACCCTTAAACTACTTGGTTGAAGCACCTTTTGATTTTATTACAGCGCTCAGTTTATTTTTGGGTATGAGTCTATCAGCCTGGCACATTTTGACTTTTCTTTGCAAAAACATTCCAAATCTGTCAGATGGTGAGGGCAACTCCTGTGCACAGCCCTCTTCAGATCACCCCACAGATTTTCAATGGGATTCAGGTCTGGGCTCTGGCTGGGCCATTCCAAAACTTTAATCTTCTTCTGGTGAAGCCATTCCTTTGTTGATTTTTGATGTATGCTTTAGGTTGTTGTAATCCTGAAAGAGGAAGTTCCTCTTCATGTTCAGCTTTCTAGCAGAAGCCTGAAGGTTTTGTGCCAATATTGACTGGTATTTGGAACTGTTCATAATTCCCTCTACCTTGACTAAGGCCCCTGTTCCAATTGAAGAAAAACAGCCCCAAAACATGATTCTGCCACCACCATGCTTCACAGTGGGTATGGTGTTCTTTTGGTGGTGTGCAGTGTTGTTTTTTGGAATTATGGCCAAAAAGTTCAACCTTGGTTTCATCAGACCATAACACATTTTCCCACATACTTTTGGGAGAATTCAGATGTTTTTTTGCAAAATTTAGCCGGACTTAGATGTTTCACTTCATAAGAAAAGCCTTCCGTCTTGTCACTCTACCCCATAGCCCATACGTGTGAAGAAAACGGGAGATTGTTGTCACATGTACCACACAGCCAGTACTTGCCAGATTTTCCTGCAGCTCCTTTAATGTTGCTGTAGGCCTCTTGGCAGCCTCCCTGACCAGTTTTCTTTCCGTCTTTTCATCAATTTTGGAGGGTCGCCCAGTTCTTGGTGATGTCACTGTTGTGCCATATTTTCTCCACTTGATGATTACTGTGTTACATGGTAGATCTAATACCTTCAAAATTCTTTTGTACCCTTCTCCTGACTGATACCTTTTAACAATGAGATCCCTCTGATGCTTTGGAAGCTCTCTGCGGAACCATGCCCCGGATTCACAAAGCACTTACGCCGACGTATCTCAAGATACGCAGCGTAAGTGTAAATATGCGCCATCGTATCTATGCGCCGTGCCCATAAACTAAGATACGCCTGAAAATAGGCTTCATCCGACCGACGTAACTTTCCTACCCCGGCGTATCGTGGGCGCATATTTACGCTGGCCGCAAGTGGCGCTCCCATTGATTTCCTATTCAAATATGGAAATGAGGGAGATACGTCGTTTTACTAAAGTAGTTGCGCCAGGCGCATAATATACGCGGTTTGCGTAAGTCGTACGTCCGGCATAAAAGTTATTTCCCATATATGAGGCGCAAATCATGCTAAGGTATGGACCAGGGAACAGAGCCATCGTATTTTACGTTGTTTACGTAGTACGTGAATAGGGCTGGGCGTAGGTTACGTTCACGTCGTAGGCAGTGATCCGTCGTATCTTAGGGAGTAGTTCCAACGTGATTCTGAGCATGCGCACTGGGATACGTCCACAGGACGGCGCATGTGCCATTCGTTTTAAGTACTTGTATGGCACTCGGCCCATCATTTGCATGGGGTCACGCCTCATTAGCATGGCTCACGCCCGCTTACACCGAGGGAACCCAGCGCAGTTTGGGAGGCAAGTGCTTTGTGAATTCGGTGCTTGCCTCTCTGCGCTACGTCGGTGTAGCGTATATTAGATACGCTACGCCGGCATAAATATGCGCCAATGTATGTGAATCCAGGCCCATGGCTTTTGCTGTAGGATGTGACTAAGAAAATGCCAGGAAAGACCTACTAGAACAGCTGATCTTTATTTGAATGTGATTATTTGAATGAGTTTGAATGTGATTGCTTAATTCTAAACACAGTTATAAGAGGGTGTGCACACTTATGCAATCACATTATTTAATATTTAAAAGATTTCAGTTTGTTTTTTAATTGAGCTGTACAGTTTATAGATCACATTAAAGGTGGAAAAAGTTCTGAAATTATTTATCCTTGTTAATTTTTTTACAGCACAGAAACCTGACATTTTAATAGGGGTGTGTAGACATTTTATATCCACTGTATAGGGGTTGGGACAAACTTACAAAGGTCAGCTTTTAATCATATGGCCCCTTTCAGACGAAGCATAATCCGTCCAAGCAGATCCGTTTGCTCAGTGGCGGATCTCTCCGCTAATACTCGCTGAGCAGGCGGATGACAAGTCCGTGTCCGCTCCGCTATGCAGAGCAGACACGGACACAGCCCACTGTTCTGTATAGGGTGGTCAGATGGAAACTGACTGCCTGTCCGTTTCTGTCTGACTGTCATCTGCTCCGATCCACCAGACAGATGTCAAATGTATCCCCACCTGTCTGTTTTTAGCTGCCAGGGTTGGATCGGGTGCCAACACTGCACGAGGAAGGTGACAGAGAGCCAGGGGCGGACTGACCATTTGGGCACTCGAGCACTGCCCGAGGGCCCCATGCCACTAGGGGGCCCCATCAGGGTTGCCAGGCTCAGTAAAACCAGGGACAGGGATGTAAAAATCTGTGTTTTTTTTTTTTTAATTCCCAAGATTATAGCTGCCCCGCCTCTCCAGTACCTTTTGCAGTGTGTGTATGTGTATTCTGTGTGTATGTATACTGTGTGTGTGTATTCTGTGTGTATGTATACTGTGTGTGTATTTTGTGTGTCTGTGTGTGTATACTGTATGTGTGTGTATACTGTGTGGCCCCATAAGCTATTGCCTGGGGGCCCCATAATCTCCTATTGCCTGAGGGCCACATGAGTTGTCAGTCCGCCCCTGCAGAGAGCAATGCGCGATCCGATCGGGTCTGCCTGAAAAACAGAAAGGCGGATCTGATTGGTCCGCTGGTGTGAATGGGGGGAGATTTACTAAAACTGAAGCACTCGGAATCTGGTGCAGCTGTGTAGCCAATCAGCTTCTAACTTCAGCTTGTTCAATTAAACTTTGACACTTTGACAATGCAACCTAAAGCTGAATGACTACCATGCACAGCTGCACCAGACTGTGGCCATTGGAAAAAGGAAAGGTCCTGACATCGTTGGGGAAAAAAATAACGCCCCATAGTTTGTTTCAGTGGGAGTAATTGTGCCCCATTGTTGGTGAAATTGGGATACATTTTGGCTCATTGTTGGTCCTGTGCAGGGGCTTGGAGAAAGCTTATACTCACCTGATCTCCACTCCATCAGCAAATGGTGCTCTCTCATGATCGAGGGATGGAATGTTCATGATGTCCTCATGTCCAGAGCTAGGTATATGGGTGTGATGACATCAGGAACCGTCCACCAGACCGCTAGACCGTGGGTGGGCATGAGACACAAGGATCTTTCTTGTGCTAGGAGGATCCTTAGGTAAGTATATCTCTGTTCTCCAATCCCCTAGACCAGTGGTCTCCAAACTGCGTCCCTTTGTTTGTTTTTATCCGGCCCTTGGGGCACTATTTTGTCCACGGATACCAACAATGGGGCATATTTCCCCACACTGACACCAATGAAAGGGGCACAATTACTTCCAATAATACCACTAATGGGGCACAATTCCTCCCACTAACACCAACAATGTGACCCAATGACATAAATGATGGGGTGCAATTCCTCCCAATTACACCAATATTGGGGCCCAATGACATCAGTAAGGGGGTGCAATTCCTCTCATTGACACCAATTATGGGGCCCAATTACTCCCACTGACACCAACAATGGGGCTCAATGACATCAGAAATGGGTGAAATTCATCTCATTAACCCCAATGGGAGCAATTACTCCCACTGGAAAAAACTAAGGGGCATTATTTCTTCCCCACTGACATCAGGACCTGTTTCTACTCCCAATGGCCTTACTACCAACGATGGGGTACAATTATTCCCAATGACACCAACGATGGGGTACAATTCCTACCAATGACATCAACGTGGGGTACAATTCCTCCAAATGACACCAACGATGGGGCAAAATTTATCCCAATTACACCAACAATGGGACACAATTACTCGCACTAAAACAAACAATGGGGCATCATTTTTTTCCCACTGACATCAGGACCTTTCTACTCCCAATGGCCTCACTACCAGCGATGGGGTACAATTATTCCCAATGACACCAACGATAGGGTACAATTCCTCCAAATGACACCAACGATGGGGCAAAATTTATCCCAATTACACCAACAATGGGACACAATTACTCCACACTAAAACAAACTACAGGGCATAATTTTTTTCCCACTGACATCAGGACCTTTTCTACTCCCAATGACCTCAGTACCAACAATGGGGTACAATTTTTCCCAATGATACCAACGATAGGGTACAATTCCTCCAAATGACACCAACAATGGGGCAAAACTTATCCCAATTACACCAACAATGGGATACAATTACTCGCACTAAAACAAACAATGGGGCATTATTTTTTTCCAACTGACATCAGGACCTTTTCTACTCCCAATGGTCACAGTCCTGCCCCCTCTAAAGTCTTCAGGACAGTAAACTGGCCATTTGTTTTGAAAGTTTGGAGACCCCCCTGCCTTAGACAAAAACAAGCAGTTAACCCGTGGAATGCTGGCACAGACCCACTTTTTTTTTTGCCTGGAGTTGGGCTTTAACAAAAGAAATCGAACAGATTCCTCCATCCATGCTAACAGTGCGGATGGATAAATCTTCCCTCCTGGGCTATTGGGATTTTGGCAGCCGGTAGTTTTCAGCATACCAGCACAGTGTCTGTAGTAGATTAGCTGCAGTCACTGTTTGGTCCAATAATTTCCCAACAGGCTCCATCGACAAAAGTCAATCGAACAGTCGACTTCCATTGAAGGGAGCGGTGCCGGCAGATCCATGTTGGGCGGCAGGCAAGCATTTCATGCAAAAGAGATTCCGTATTGTCTTTCCTGTAACAAAAGCGTGTTTCCTGCCGGCCAGCGAAGCTTCTTCTGAGTGGCGTATGTGCAGCTCAGGGTACATTCTCAGCAGTGGCGGCCGGTGCTATATCTTTTGGTCGGGTGCTCCGCCCCCCCCGAGCCCACCCTTTTTTAAAGCCTATTAGAGCCTCATGCCGCATACACACGACCGTTATTCATGTCATGGAAAAAACAAAGTTTTTCTCAACGTGATTCCTCTCAAGCCTGCCTTGCCTACACACGTTCGTGAGAAAAAATGCTCGGTGACGTACGACGGCACTATAAAGGGGAAGTTCTATTCGAATGGCGCCACCCTTTGGGCTGCTTATGCTAATTTCCCCTGTCTCATAACTTGCTTCTGAGCATGCACGTCCCCCCCCCCCCCCGTTAAAGCCTACACACGACCTTTTTTCACAACGTGAAAAAGGACGACAAGAAAAAATAGAGCCGGTTCCAACGTTTTAACCACTTAAGGACCGCCTCCTGCACATTTACGTCGGCAGAATGGCACGGCTGGGCACATCCACGTACAGGGACCCGATCGCCGCTGGAGTCCCGCGATCGGTCCCTGGAGCTGAAGAACGGGGAGAGCTGTATGTAAACACAGCTTCCCCGTTCTTCACTGTGGCACTGTCATCGATCGTGTGTTCCCTTTTATAGGGAAACACAATCGATGATGTCACACCTACAGACACACCCCCCTACAGTTAGAAACACATATTAGGTCATACATAACCCCTTCAGCGCCCCCTTGTGGTTAACTCCCAAACTGCAATTGTCATTTTCACAGTAAACAATGCATTTTAAATGCATTTTTTGCTGTGAAAATGACAATGGTCCCAAAAATGTGTCAAAATTGTCAGAAGTGTCCACCATAATGTCGCAGTCACGAAAAAAATCGCTGATCGCCGCCATTAGTAGTAAAAAAAAAAATGAATAAAAATGCAATAAAACTATCCCCTATTTTGTAAACGCTATACATTTTGCGCAAACCAATCGATAAACGCTTATTGCGATTTTTTTTACCAAAAATAGGTAGAAGAATACGTATCGGCCTAAACTGAGGAAAAAAAACGTTTTTTTTATATATTTTTGGGGGATATTTATTATAGCAACAAGTAAAAAATGTTTTTTTTTTTTTTAAATTGTCGCTCTATTTTTGTTTATAGCGCAAAAAATAAAAACCGCAGAGGTGATCAAATACCACCAAAAGAACCGCGCACGACCGCGCAATTGTCTGTTATAGCGACGCAGTGCCGAATCGCAAAACCTGGCCGGGTCCTTTAGCTGCCTAAAGGTCCGGGTCTTAAGTGGTTAACGGCCATTTTTCACGTCGAGAAAAATACTCTGGAGCCCACACACGATTGTTTTTTTCACGACCAATTTAAAAAATGGCGTTTTTCTCGTCATGAAAAACGGTCGTGTGTACGCGGCATTAGGCTCTAATTATGTGCTTAAAAAATAAATAAACCCCCTTGAAATCCATGCGCCCGGCGCCGTTTATGTAGATTAGGGGGCCGGACACATGGATGGGGGACGGAACCATGCGCCCTGCATTAAGGGCCACCGCTGATTCTCAGCATGCCTTGGTGCCAGGGTGAATTGCCTTCAGTGCGCATGCACGAGAGTTACTTCCCTGGCCAATCAAGATAGCCAGAAAGTGCCAAACTTTAGAAGAACGGGCAAGGATGGAAGCACCGGCAAAGAAACCCTACGGCCTTAGAAGGGACGTAAGTATAGCCGGGTTTAGTTCCACTTTAATGCTATCAACAAAATACATCACGTGTGTCGTTTTTTTTATTTTGCCCATAGTTACACTTTAAAAACACAATCTGCATTTGTTTTCTTTTTTTTTTTTAGGATATTTTCTCTTTATTTTCACCTGGTTATCCAGCCAGTTAGTCTGTTATTTTTCAACTTCCTTTAAAATACCAAGCTGCCCAGAAAAAATGGCATTTAGAGGGTTGAGACAAACCATTTACCACTAGCAGGGGGTGCTTAGAATAAACAATGCTTATTCATTTATGTAAAACCTTTATGCCAAAAGGGGGGGAAAAAAAACAGTTGATGTAACTGCCTAAAAAGTGTTGGTCAGCTTTAATTTGTTAGTCAACTCCATCGAAATCTATTAGTCCGTCTAAAGCCTCATACACAAGATCAGACTTTTCCGTTGATTTTGATCCGAAAGGGGCGTTGGCCGTGAACTTGTTCTGCATACACGCGGCAGAACATTTTCACCAAATCACGTGGTTTTTCAGCTCTTTACCGCCACCCTTTGGGCAACTTCTGCTATTGTTGTCTGATCTTTAGCATTGGTTCTGAGCATGCGTGTTTGTACTTTGGACTTTAGTCCGATGGACTTGTCTACACACGATCGGACGATCCTCCATCGGACATTTGTTGCCGGAAAGTTTGAGCGCATTCGCAGCGAAACATCTGTCAGATGAAAAAGCGAAAACAACTGTCCGATGGAGCGTACGCGCGGTCGGATTGTTCGATCAAAAATGTCCGTCGGACAATTGTTGTCAAAAAGTCTGATCGTGTGTATGGGCCTTTACGCTCCATTGTTCCCAGATTGACAAAGGTGTCAATATTGCCCCTTCATCAGGGCTGGACTGGGACAGAAATTTGGCCCTGGACTTCATCCAGACCGGCCCACTTTGACAGGTCTCTCCCATGGCGGCCGGACAACTCCCGCACCCCCCCGGCCACCCAAGCCCCCTCTCCCCCTTCACTAGCCTTCTACTTTATTAGAGTAGAACGGCTGGTACTCTTATAGGCAGTAGACATGTGCAATTCGTTTTGTTTCTAATTCGTTTTTTTACGGAAATTCGTTAATTACGAATTTTCGTATTTACAAATTTTTTATTTACGAATTTTCGGACTTCCGAAAATTTTGAATTTACGAATTTTTGTATTTCCGAAAATTCGAATTTACGAATTTTCGTATTTACGAATTTAAGAATTTTCGCAAATACAAAATTTTTTCGAATTTTAGATTTCCGAAATTCCGAATTTTCGAATTTTTCAATTTTCGAATTTTTCAATTTTCGAATTTTTCAATTTTCAAATTTTTCAAGTTTCGAATTTTTAAATTTTTCAATTTTGCAAGTTTCGAATTTTTTAAATTTCGAATATTTAAATTTTCGAATTTTTCAGATTTGGAATTTTTCAAATTTGGAATTTTTCAAATTTCGAATTTTTTAAATTTCGAATTTTTTAAATTTCGAATTTTTCAATTTTCAAATCGAAGTTCGAAAATTGAAAAAAAATACTATTTTCGAATTTTCGTATTTACGAATTTTCGTATTTACGAATTTTCGTATTTACGAATTTCGAAAATTCGAAATTGAAAAATGCAAAAATTGAAAAATTCGAAATTCAGAAATTCGAAATTTCGAGAAATTCAAAATTCGACATTTCGAAAATTGAAAAATTTGAAATGTCGAAAATTGAAAAATTCGAAATGTCGAAAATTGAAAAATTCGAAATGTCGAAAATTCGAAAATTGAAAAATTCGAAAATTCGTAAATTTTCGAATTTCCGAAAATTCTTTTTTATTTTCGTTTCATTCGTTTTTTTTCGGAAATTCGGAAAAATTTTTTTTTCCGTTTTTCACTTTTTCGGAAAAAAACTAATTTTTCGAATTTCCTGAATTTACGAATTTACAAAAAAAAACGAAAAATGGGGAAGCTAGACATTATTTCACCCGGGGCAAAGAATCAGTTCAGTGCCCCCCTTATGGGACAAGATTAGGCAGAAGTGAGAAACTCCCAGGGAATAGCTGTTGAGTCAGCTGTCTGTCCCCTCCCCCATGCTTCTTTGGTCCTCCCCCTGCTTCTCTGCTCCCCCCAGTTGAGAGCTGCGGGGAGGGAGAGGAGGCGAGCGCTGCAGGAAGGGAGAGACAGAGGAGCGGAGGGGGGCAGCGGTCCGCTGTCACTGAAGCCGGCCCACTGAGCCATCGGCCCACCGGGAAACTCCCTGTAGTCCCAATGGCCAGTCCATCCCTGCCCTTCATCCAAAAAGGAGACCCCGTAAAGGCCCTTAAACACGATCAGACTTTTTGACAACAAAGGTCCGACGGACGTGTTTTATCGGACAATCAGACCGCCTGTACGCTCCATCAGACAATTGTTTTCGGTTTTTCATCGGACAAATGTTCGCTGTGCATGCTCTCAAACTTTCCGACAACAAATGTCCGATGGAGGATCATCCGATCGTGTGTACACAAGTCCATCGGACTAAAGTACAAACACGCATGCTCAGAACCAATGCTAAAGATCAGGCAACAATAGCAGAAGTTGCCCAATGGGTGGCAGTAAAGAGCTGAAAAACCACTTGATTTGGTGAATGTTGGCTGAAAAACTTCTGACGTGTGTATGCAGAACAAGTCCCCGGCCAACGCCCCTTCGGACCAAAATCCACGGAAAAGTCCGATGGAAGTCCAATCGTGTGTACGAGGCTTAAAGCGGAAGTAAACCCATCCATAAAACAGTTTCATTTCTGTCATGTGCCGGAAATGTAACATTCCCATTGGTTGTACTCTCAACCAAACTGTCAAACCATCCAATGGCTGGTGTCATAAGTGATCACATGTGCAGCATCATGGCAGTTGTAGATTAAACAGAGGCAAAGATGGCAGCTTCCTTGGCTGAAAATTATAGGAGGGTTTAAGACAGGAAGTGTGTTACTGGCCAGATCACAAGGTGAAAATAAAGGGGGAAAAAAAAAACGAATGCAATCATCACATTTAAGAATTGGTAAGCTGCAGTATATTACATTTATGTTTTTGGGTTTAATACCGATTCAGTTAATCAAATCCCCTCCCCCAGTTTAAAGGGCAATTCACACTACAAACCTGGAAGTAGAGATTGGTAGCTGCTACAGAACCCTGGCTGTTTCCAATGGTGATTTGTAACTGAATGCAGATCCTAGATGTACAACTGAAACATAGAAGAAGCTTAAAAAGTGGATGTAAACCCGAAATGTTTATTTTTATTTTTTTGCTGTCACAATGTAGAGTATAAGATTTCCTATCATCTGTGCCCAGTCTTGCCACACAGAGTTAATCCAGCTCTGAGCAATCCTCTTTTATTGTTCAGTGAAATAAAAAACGGACTTACAGAGAAAAACCTTAGTCCGTTCCGCCCCCCTTGCTCTGAGTGGCAGGTCATTTACATATCTCATGCACTAGCCTGGAGACAGGCATTATTTTTTTAATTCCCACCCCCCACTCCTTTTCTGAAGTCATGTGGTTACTTTTCTGGATTTTGATGTTAGTGATCATAGCAGAATTTTGTGTAATGAATACACAGGAAAAAATGCATGTAGAGGAGGGCGGGGAGTCTACTGACATCACAACTCCACCCACCGAGCTCCAGACAACAGATCCACCCACAGAATCTGCAGTTTTTCAGTTCTTATAACAGACAGAGGGGAGACATGTGACAGGTAAGGATACATGCAGGAGGCATCTATATCCTTATAGGTCAGCACTATAGCAGTAGTTTAGAAAGGATGAGAGGGGGTTTACATCCACTTTAAGGAGTTATTCACATGGGCATTGATTACACAGCGGGTAACATAAGTATTGAACACGTCACTATTTTTCTAGGCAAAAATATTTCCAAAGGTACTATTGATATGAAATGTTCACCACATGTCAGTAACAACCCATACACTCCATACATACAAAGACACCAAAACAACTAAGTTCAGAAATTAAGTTATGTGTAATAAAATGGAATGACGCAGAAAAGAAAGTATTAAAAACATGAAGAAAGAGAGGGCCAAAAAAGCATTGTATCTGCTAATTCCAGGTCTTTCTGAAGCTCTCCACAAGTGGTCCTTGGCTCTTGGACAACTCTTCTGATAATTCTTTTCACTCCTCTGTCAGAAACCTTGCGAGGAGCACCTGGTCGTGGCCGGTTTATGGTGAAATTATGTTCTTTCCATTTCCGGGTTATAGCCCTAACAGTGCTCACTGAAACATTCAGAAGTTTAGAAATCCTTCTGTAACCAATGCCATCCATATGTTTTGCAATAATAAGGTTGAGAAGGTCTTGCGAGAGCTCCTAGCTTTTACCCATCATGAGATGTTTCTTGTGTGACACCTTGGTAATGAGACACCTTTTGTAGACCATCAGTTGAGACTGGAACTTCCCCTTTAACCACTTGACCACCGGGCCTATTTTGGCACTTCTCTCCTTCATGTAAAAATCACAATTTTTTTGCTAGAAAATTAATCAGAACCGCCAAACATTATATATGTTTTTTTTTAGCAGACATTCTAGGGAATAAAATGGCGGTCATTGCAACTTTTTTTCTCGCACGGTATTTGCGCAATCATTTTTTAAAAGCCTTTTTTTGGGGGAAATTTAAAAAAATAACAAAACAGTAAAGTTAGCCCATGTTTTTTTGTATAATGTGAAAGATGATGTTACGCTGAGTAAATAGATACCCAACATGTCACGCTTTAAAATTGAGCACACTCATGGAATGGCGCCAAACTTCGGTACCCTAAAATCTCCATAGGCGACCCTTTACATTTTTTTACAGGTTAAAATTTTCGAGTTACAGAGAAGGTCTAGTGCTAGAATTGTTTCACACGCTCTAACGCACGCGACGATACCTCACATGTGGGGTTTGAACGGCGTTTACATACGTGGGCGGGACTTGCATGCGTGTTCGCTTCTGAGCGCGAGCTACCGGGGACAGGGGTGTTTAAAAAAATATATTTTTTACTTAATTTTTTTATTTTTACACTTTTTTTTGCATTATTTTTTTTTTGCTCACTTTTATTCCTATTACAAGGAATGTAAACACCCCTTGTAATAGGAATCACTGTGACAGGTCCTCTTTATTGAGAGATATGGGGTCAATAAGACCCCACATCTCTCCTCCAGGTCACCAGTCATCTCTATGCTTCCCAGCCAGCGCCGGCCGATTCGCTCTCCGGGTCCCCGATGGCAACCTATAAGAACGATCAAGCTGTGGAAATGCCGATTTGATCGTTCGTATTGTGCAGAGAATCGGCGGCTGAAGACGGTGATATTTGAATGACGCCTGTAGCTGCGCCCATCATTCAGATATCACCGCACAAAGTCGAAGACGTCCATGGACGTCCTCGGTTGTTAAGTGATGGTGACCCCTGGCCCCTGACATGCATGTCATTATTTTGAGGGGGCGGATACCCTCTTTTTAGAGGTATTCAGCTCCCAGAGCTCCGGAAAGAAGTTCACCTCTCCCCCCTCCCTCCCTGCAATCTTCTGGGACACGTCACAGGTCCCAGAAGATTGCTTGGCTGTTCACAATGCACAGCTCGCACAAGCGCAGTGCGTGCCCGGCTGTGAGGTCACAGCCGAGTGCCCACAGTAAGAATGTCGGCACCGTGGAGAGGAGTGGGAGAAGAGCAGGGCTTCATATGCCCACATCACTGGACTGTGTAACAGGTGAGTGCCTGATTATTAAATACATTTTTTTTTCCGACAGAACTCCGCTTTCATTTGCACTGACAAGGGGCAGGATTGCTTTCTAATTACTGATAGATTTCAGCTGGTGTCTTGGCTTTCCATGCCTTTCTGCACCTCGCTTTCTTCATGTGTTCAATACTTTTTTCCTGCGTCATTCCATTTTATTAGCAAAATCCCGTAAAGGTTAAAAGAGTACAAGGGGTTAACGCGTTTTGGCAAACCGCCTTGGTCACATCTCCATTTTCTTACACAGGACTTCATTTCTGAACGTATTTGTTTTGTTGTCTTTGTATGTATGGAGTGTATGGGCTGTTACCGGCATGTGGGGAACATTTCATGTCAATATCACTTTTAGAAATATATTTACCTAGAATAAATAGAAATCTGTGAGTCCAGGGGCAGATTTCATATTTCTGAATGCATACAAACACATGCAAAGGCGTGTATATACATGACAATATCATGAAGGGGAGGAGCTTAATCATTATCCCATAAGGCGCAGGCATGTGCCCATCATATGCGGCCTGTACAGTATGGAGGGTGTACAGATAAAGGGGGTGAATGGTATTAGTATATACAGGAAGGAAGTTGGGTGTATATATAGCTGTATACGGGACAGGAGATGTATATCTGCAGTCAGTGATGATTTAGGAAAGTCTCTATATACAGGAAGGTGAGTATATACAGCTACCGGTATATAGAGACCTTCCTCCATCATCTATAATCACTGACTGCAGACTTATCATTACTGACTGCAGATATACATCATCTGTCCTGTATACAGCTATATAAACACCCAACTTCCTTCCTGTTTATAGAGACCTTCCTCCATCATCACTGCCTGCAGATATACATCATCTGTCCTGTATACAGCTATATATACACCCAACTTCCTTCCTGTATATAGAGACCTTCCTTCATCATCACTGCCTGCAGATATACATCATCTGTCCTGTATACAGCTATATATACACCCAACTTCCTTCCTGTATATAGAGACCTTCCTCCATCATCACTGACTGAAGATATACATCATCTGTCCTGTATACAGCTATATATACACCCAACTTCCTTCCTGTATATAGAGACCTTCCTCCATCTTCACTGCCTGCAGAGATACATCATCTTTCCTGTATACAGCTATATATACACCCAACTTCCTTCCTGTATATATAGACCTTCCTATATCATCACTGACTGCAGATATACATCATCTGTCCTGTATACAGCTATATATACACCCAACTTCCTTCCTGTATATAAACGTCCTCCATCATCACTGACTGAAGATATACATCATCTGTCCTGTATACAGCTATATATACAGGACAGATGATGTATACCTGCAGTCAGTGATGATGGAGGAAGGTCTCTATACAGGAAGGTGGGTGTGTATATACAGGGAGTGCAGAATTATTAGGCAAATTAGTATTTTGACCACATCATCCTCTTTATGCATGTTGTCTTACTCCAAGCTGTATAGGCTCGAAAGCCTACTACCAATTAAGCATATTAGGTAATGTGCATCTCTGTAATGAGAAGGGGTGTGGTCTAATGACATCAACACCCTATATCAGGTGTGCATAATTATTAGTCAACTTCCTTTCCTTTGGCAAAATGGGTCAAAAGAAGGACTTGACAGGCTCAGAAAAGTCAAAAATAGTGAGATATCTTGCAGAGGGATGCAGCACTCTTAAAATTGCAAAGCTTCTGAAGCGTGATCATCGAACAATCAAGCGTTTCATTCAAAATAGTCAACAGGGTCGCAAGAAGCGTGTGGAAAAACCAAGGCGCAAAATAACTGCCCATGAACTGAGAAAAGTCAAGCGTGCAGCTGCCAAGATGCCACTTGCCACCAGTTTGGCCATATTTCAGAGCTGCAACATCACTGGAGTGCCCAAAAGCACAAGGTGTGCAATACTCAGAGACATGGCCAAGGTAAGAAAGGCTGAAAGACGACCACTGAACAAGACACACAAGCTGCAACGTCAAGACTGGGCCAAGAAATATCTCAAGGCTGATTTTTCTAAGGTTTTATGGACTGATGAAATGAGAGTGAGTCTTGATGGGCCAGATGGATGGGCCCGTGGCTGGATTGGTAAAGGGCAGAGAGCTCCAGTCCGACTCAGACGCCAGCAAGGTGGAGGTGGAGTACTGGTTTGGGCTGGTATCATCAAAGATGAGCTTGTGGGGCCTTTTCGGGTTGAGGATGGAGTCAAGCTCAACTCCCAGTCCTACTGCCAGTTTCTGGAAGACACCTTCTTCAAGCAGTGGTACAGGAAGAAGTCTGCATCCTTCAAGAAAAACATGATTTTCATGCAGGACAATGCTCCATCACACGCGTCCAAGTACTCCACAGCGTGGCTGGCAAGAAAGGGTATAAAAGAAGAAAAACTAATGACATGGCCTCCTTGTTCACCTGATCTGAACCCCATTGAGAACCTGTGGTCCATCATCAAATGTGAGATTTACAAGGAGGGAAAACAGTACACCTCTCTGAACAGTGTCTGGGAGGCTGTGGTTGCTGCTGCACATTGCAATGTTGATGGTGAACAGATCAAGACACTGACAGAATCCATGGATGGCAGGCTTTTGAGTGTCCTTGCAAAGAAAGGTGGCTATATTGGTCACTGATTTGTTTTTGTTTTGTTTTTGAATGTCATAAATGTATATTTGTGAATGTTGAGATGTTATATTGGTTTCACTGGTAAAAATAAATAATTGAAATGGGTATATATATTTTTTGTTAAGTTGCCTCATAATTCTGCACAGTAATAGTCACCTGCACACACAGATATCCCCCTAAAATAGCTAAAACTAAAAACAAACTAAAAACTACTTCCAAAAATATTCAGCTTTGATATTAATTAGTTTTTTGGGTTCATTGAGAACATGGTTGTTGTTCAATAATAAAATTAATCCTCAAAAATACAACTTGCCTAATAATTCTGCACTCCCTGTAGCTGTATACAGGACAGATGATGTATACCTGCAGTCAGTGATGATGGAGGAAGGTCTCTATACAGGAAGGTGGGTGTGTATATAGCTGTATACACTACAGGTGATATGATCTTTCCTATATCTGGCACCCCCCCTTCACTGATCATACCTGTATATTCACTGAGCTGCCCCCCCCCCCCATCTGTATATATGTCAGACCCACACACACACACATCTGTAAGCACACACACAGCTCTGCCCCCCCTGTACACAAACAGCCTCCTCCCTTCACTTGTACTCACAGCCCCCACTTGTAAGGTGGTCTTCCTTGTCCCAGGTCCTGTTTCCACATGTCCCTGTGAAAATACATTACAGCACACGCGAGGGGCGCACATTCAGGAAGCAGCCAGAGGTGGCAGTAAAGAGCTCTGTAAACTCAATGACACAGATCTGCAGCAGCTGTGGAGCCGACTCGCACAAACGCAGAGAGCCGGCACAGCTACAGATGCGGCCACTGCAGACCCTTGCCGATTCCAGGGGGGGTCCCTTGCCCCCAACTGAAGATGCCCATAGCTATCCGTGACTCTACCTCCTGATTGGCAGAGACACAGCCATTTGCTCCCACTGCTGTCAGTCAAAGTCAGTGAGCCAATGAGGAGAGCGAGGGGGCGGGGCCTAGCTGAGGCTCCGTTTTCTGAATGTACACATGGATCTGTGGTTCGGGTGCCCCAAGACACGCATTAATGCGGTTCTACAGTCAGTAATATAATAGAGCCTTACTTTAAAAAACAAATGCAAGCACCTAAATGTCACCCCATAACAGCTGTTGGCAGTCCTTATACAGCAGAGCTTAGACAGGCAGAGGGAAACGCAGCATCATTTACTAAGTCAGTTGTGTCGTAGTGCACATCTCAACAAGGTGCACGCTGACAGGAGCAGAGAGCAGAAAGATGAGCGACTCAGTCTGCTGCTTTTCCTTTCACTGTCTACTGGGGAAAGGACAAAACCTGTACATGTTACTGAACATCAGCAGAGAAAAATCAGGTCCCTGCCCTGCCAAGCGGGGCGGTGCTTCTTGGCAAAGCTGTGTAAACCTCAGAACTGGATGGACAGGAATACAAATCTCTTGGCAGGTAAAACGGCTCCCATATGTGTATTGTTGTGTTTGTCCGGCGTTCAGCTTCCCAACTACGAGATGTCTCATTATACACACCCATGTAAAATTTTACATCGCTTTATATTGTGAACACCGTTCCTAAAATACCCCAAATGTTAAAAAAAGTTTAGAATGTCAACACAGGACCAGCTATGAAAAATAGAAAAAAAATTAAATAGATTTTTTTTTAAAGCGGTATTAAACCCAATAGTAAACATTATTATTATAATTATTATTTATATTATTATTATAATTATTATTATTTATATTATTATTATTATTATTAATATAAATATTATTTATATTATTATTATTGTTATTATTATTTATATTATTATAATAATTATTATTATTATAAATATTATTATAATTTATATTATTATTACTATTATTATTATTATTATTATTATTATTATAAGTATTATTATTATTATTATCTTATATTATTATTATTATTATTATTATTATAAGTATTATTATTATAATTATTATTATTTATATTATTATTATAATTATTATTATAATTATAATTATTATTTATATTACTATTATTATTATTATTATAATTATTATTTATATTATTATTATTGTTATAATTGTTATTTGTAGTATTATTTTTATTATTATAATTATTATTAATATTTATATTATTATTATTATTATAAATATTATTATTTATATTATTATAATTATTATTATAAATATTATTATAATTATTATTTATATTATTATTATTATTATTTTTATTATTATAATTATTATTAATATTTATATTATTATTGTTGTTATTATTATTATTTATATTACTATTATTATTATTTATATTACTATTATTATTATTATTATTATTATTATTATTATTATTTTTATTATAATATTATTATTATTATTTATATTATTATTATAATTATTATTATCATTTATATTAATATTATTTATATTACTATTATTATTATTA
Organism: Rana temporaria; assembly: GCF_905171775.1. Lineage (NCBI taxonomy): Eukaryota > Metazoa > Chordata > Amphibia > Anura > Ranidae > Rana > Rana temporaria. The sequence continues at coordinate 522,884,607 of NC_053490.1, forward strand.
TTATTATTATTATTATTATAATAAATATTTATATTATTATTATTATTATTATTATTATTATTATAATAATTATTATTTATATTATTATTATTATTATAATTATATTATTATTATAATTATTATTATTATTATTATTATTATTATTATTATTATTATTATCATACTGCAGCCAACCAATTCTTAGATGTGATGGCTGCATTTGTTTTCTTTCTTTTTTTAGGTGTTCTTTCTTCTATTTTCATCTGGTGATCCAGCCAATTAAGTCTGTTGTTTTCCAAAAGCACAAGCTCTCCTGCACGCTAGATCAGTTACAGGGATGAGGCAAACTGTTTAATCCTGCCTGGGGCTCTTACAAAGTTTAGTTTTATTATTATTTTTAATTTTATTTTTTTTATGCAAAACCTTCACCCCATAAGAAAAAAATAAAAATACTTTGCTGCAATTGATTATATACAGACAGCTCGGCTGAACTCGGAGAGGCTCGGGGACAGCTCGGCTGAACTCGGAGAGGCTCGGGGACAGCTCGGCTGAACTCGGAAAGGCTCGGGGACAGCTCCGCTGAACTCGGAAAGGCTCGGGGACAGCTCGGCTGAACTCGGAGAGGCTCGGGGACAGCTCGGCTGAACTCGGAAAGGCTCGGGGACAGCTCCGCTGAACTCGGAAAGGCTCGGGGACAGCTCGGCTGAACTCGGAAAGGCTCGGGGACAGCTCGGCTGAACTCGGAAAGGCTCGGGAACGGAGTATTTCCACGTTTTTCCGAGCATTTGTGAATGGCTCCGGCGCCCCCCACCTCAGGCCAAACGCGGTACTGCACACTGCTGTGACTTGAATCCTGCTGGTTTCTACGAGACAACACTCACAAACCGAGTGAGGATTTAAAAAAAGAAAACGCTCGTATTGCGAAACGCCTCGATATCCGCGTTACTCGCAATCTGAGGTTTCACTGTATCGTCAGCTAGTTTGGCTTCGGTTTTTTAGTGGTGTATTTAAATCTGCTAGTCCATCTAACACCCCCCTCCCCCCCCCCCTCCTGACTGACAATGCTGCTGCCCCCTGTGCTCCTTCATCCAGAGTGGGGGGGGTGGGGGCGCTCTAATACAGATGTTACTACAGATGTAATACAGGTGAGTTACAGGCCAAATCACCAGGTGAAAACAGAGAGGAAAAAGCCAAAGAGAAAAGGAATGCAGCCACCACATCGAATAATTGCTATTGGTTTTGGGTTTAATACGGCGGAGTGTTGATGGCGGCCTCTTGTGTTTATTCTATAAAATAACGAGTCCCCATAACATGTCATCCTGATTATTAGATTTAATGCTGAAGTTGTTTTATTGGAGATTTTTGTCGCAGTTTTTTTTATGAGAACATTTTCCATTGTGAAGACTTTACAAGGAAAACAATTGCAGTGTGCGAGTTCCCGCTTCCCGTGTCACACAATAAATGCATTGAATATATCAAATAAAATATATTGCAGCTTACCCGTCTGTAGATGTGACGGCTGCATTCGTTTTCTTTTTTTTTCAGGCTGAGAACAAAAATAAAACCGAAATCAAAACTGTTGATCCTTCCAGAATCCCCGTGTCCTGATATCTCATAGAGCAGTGATGGAGAACCTTGGCACCTCAGATGTTTTGGAACTACATTTCCCATGATGCTCATGCACTCTGCAGTGTAGTAGAGCATCATGGGAAATGTAGTTCCAAGACATCTGAGGTACCAAGGTTCTCCATCACTGCCATAGAGGGTTATCACTTTTCCCAGCATGCCTCACTATTTATTGGTGATGAGGAGGTGAGGGGGCGTGTCCCATTCACTCCGACATAAGATTATACATTGAGGCCCGGATTCACGTAGAAGTGCGTATGTTTGTGCGGGCGTAACGTATCCTATTTACGTTACGCCTCCGCAACTTTTACAGGCAAGTGCCATATTCTCAAACGAAAGTTGCGGCGGCGTAGCGTAAATAGGCCGGCGTAAGCCCGCCCAATTCAAATGTGGAAGATGTGGGCGTGTGTAAGGGCCCTTTCACACTGGTGCGTTTTTGCCACGTTTTTGCCGTTAAAAATAGCGCTATTAAAACGCTCATAAAACGCTCCCCATGCCCCCTCCATTGAAATGAATTAAAAACGCGGTAAAAACGTGAAAAAAACGGGGTAAAAACGGAGCGTTAAAATCGCGATAAAACACCGCGTTTTTACCGCGTTTTTAATTCATTTCAATGGAGAGGGGCATGGGGAGCGTTTTAATAGCGCTATTTTTACCGCGAAAATGCGGCAAAAACGTGGCAAAAACGCACCAGTGTGAAAGGGCCCTTATGTAAATTGTATGTGACCCCACGTAAATGACGCTTTTTACGAACGGCGCATGCGCCGTCCGTAAAAGTATCCCAGTGCGCATGCTCCAAATTAACCTGCAAGAAGCCAATGCTTTCGACGTGAGCGTAAATGACGCCCAGCCCTATTCGCGAACGACTTACGCAAACGACGTAAAATTTTCAAAATTCGACGCGGGAACGACGTCCATACTTAACATTGGCTGCGCCTCATATAGCAGGGGTAACTTTACGCCGGGAAAAGCCTAACGTAAACGGCGTATCTGTACTGCGTCGGCCGGGCGTACGTTCTTGAATTGGTGTATCTAGCTGATTTACATATTTCTAGGCGTAAATCAGCGTACACGCCCCTAGCGGCCAGCGTAAATATGCAGTTAAGATACGACAGCGTAAGAGACTTACGTCGGTCGGATCTAATACAAATCTATGCGTAACTGATCCTAAGAATCAGGCGCATAGATACGACCGCCCGGACTCAGAGTTACGACGGCGTATCTGGAGATACGCCGGCGTAACTCGTACGAGAATCCGGGCCTATGTTATTAGAACATTTCTAAATACATACAGTGCTTTGAAAAAGTAGTCATACCCCTCGAAATGTCCACATGTTGTCACGTTACAACCAAAAACGTACCTTGGATTACGAGCGAAATCCGTTCCAGGAGAATGCTTGTAATCCAAAGCGAGTTTCCCCATTGAAGTCAATGTAAACGAAGATAATTCGTTCTGCAATTATGTGCCACTCTGTGTTGGTCTATCACATTAAATCCCAATAAAATACATTTACGTTTTTGGTTGTAACATGACACAATGTGGAGAATTTCAAGGGGTATGAATACTTTTTCAAGGCACTGTAATTGGATGCCTTGACACAGACAGTTCCTCCCATCCCCCTCCTTTGATTTTTATATTGAAGGATGTTGGGTGGGAGGATGCAGACAGGCCCATCCATGGCTCAAAATTTCAACCATTTCATCAGGAACTGCCCCAAATTTACCCCCCGTGTATCACATCAGAACAGCCTAGCTCAGTGATGGTGAACCTTGGCACACCCAGATGTTTGGGAACTACATTTCCCATGATGCTCAACTACACTGCAGAGTGCATGAGCATCATGGGAAATGTAGTTCCGAAATATCTGGGGTGTCAAGGTTCTCCATCACTGGTCTAGGGTGAGAACCATGACTCCCTCCATAGACACAGTACAGTGAGTGAGTGTTGTCACCCTGGGACAGGAAGTGTGTTTATTAGCAGGATCACCAGGTAAAATAATAGGGGAAAAGAGCCTGAAAAAAAGAAAACGAACGCAGGCACCGCATCTACAGAGTGGAAAGCTGTAATATGTGAAAAAAAATTGTTGCCATAAAGATACACTTTAACCACTTAAGCCCCGGACCATATTGCTGGTCAAAGACCAGGCCAGTTTTTGCGATTCGGCACTGCGACGCTTTAACAGACAATTGCGCGGTCGTGCGACGTGGCTCCCAAACAAAATTGGCGTCCTTTTTTCCCCAAAAATAGAGCTTTCTTTTGGTGGTATTTGATCACCAGTTTTGGCGCTATAAACAAAAATAGAGCGACAATTTTGAAAAAAATGAATATTTTTTACTTTTTGCTATAATAAATATCCCCCAAAAATATATAAAAAAAAACATTTTTTTTCCTCAGTTTAGGCCGATAAGTATTCTTCTACATATTTTTCATAATTTTTTTTTGCAATAAGCGTTTATTGATTGGTTTGCGCAAAAGTTATAGCGTTTACAAAATAGGGGATAGTTTTATGGCATTTTATTAATATTTTTTTTTTTACTAGTAATGGCGGCGATCTGCGATTTTTATCGGTACTGTGACCTTATGGCGGACACTTTTGACACATTTTTGGGACCATTGGCATTTTTATAGCGATCAGTGCTATACAAATGCATCGATTACTGTAAAAATGCCACTGGCAGGGAAGGGGTTAACACTAGGGGGCGGGGAAGGGGTTAATCATGTTCCCTGGGTGTGTTCTAACTGAAGGGGGGGTGGCCTCACTAGGGGAAATGACTGATCGCTGTTCATACATTGTATGAACAGACGGTCAGGCATTTCTCCCCCTGACAGGACCGGGAGCTGTGTGTTTACACACACAACTCCCGGTCCTCGCTCTGTAACGAGTAACCGCGGGTGCCCGATGGTGATCGCACCTGCCGGGCACGCGCATCGGCGACAGGGGAGCGAGCACGGGGGCGCGCAAGCGTGTCGGCGTCAGGGGCGAGTGGGGGGGCACGCGTGCGCGTCGGCGTCAGGGGCGAGCAGGGGGGCGCGCGTGCGCACCCCTATCGGCTGCTTGGCGAGATGACGTATAGCTACGTGATCTCGCCCAGCAAAGCCGACCTGCCGCCGTATAACAGTTATACGGCGGCTGGTCGGCAAGCGGTTAATTGTTGCCATAAAGCAGGAGATATTTCTACTTTACATTCCCTTCACACTCATATCCTTACTAAGATTTTCCAAAATTAACAACACGTGATTTGGGACTTTTCAGGCATTTCAACCACCAGATTATCAGCAAAATACTAATTTTATTTGTCACATGATACAGAAAACAGTCAAATTACACAAATCTATTACAATATCTAGTGAACAACATGGGTAACAATTTCTCAACCCGACGCGTTTCGAGAAAAATATGAAGACAATATCTTAACCACTTAAGGACCGCCTCCTGCACATTTACATCGGCAGACTGGCACGGCTGGGCACAAGCACGTACAGGTACATCCTCTTTAAGTGCCCAGCCGTGGGTCGCGGGCGCGGCCCCCATGACCCGGTCCGAAGCTCCGTGACCGCGGGACCCGCGGACCCGATCGCCGCCGGAGTCCCGCGATCGGTCCCAGGAGTTGAAGAACGAGGAGAGCTGTGTGTAACCACACCTTCGCCGTTCTTCACTGTGGCGCCGTCATCGATCGTGTGTTCCCTTTTATAGGGAAACACAATGAATGACATCAGACCTACAGCCACACCCCCCTACAGTTAGAAACACAGATGAGGTCACACTTAACCCCTTCAGCGCCCCCTTGTGGTTAACTCCCAAACTGCAATTGTCATTTTCACAGTAAACAATGCATTTTTTGCTGTGAAAATGACAATGGTCCCAAAAATGTGTCAAAATTGTCCGAAATGTCCGCCATAATGTCGCAGTCACGAAAAAAATCGCTGATCGCCGCCATTAGTAGTAAAAAAAATAATAATAATTAATAAAAATGCCATAAAACTATCCCCTATTTTGTAAACGCTATAAATTTTGCGTAAACCAATCGATAAACGCTTATTGTGATTTAAAAAAAAAAAATATGTAGAAGAATACGTATCGGCCTAAACTGAGGAAAAAAATATTTTTTTATATATTTTTGGGGGATATTTATTATAGCAAAAAGTAAAAAATATAATTTTTTTTCAAAATTGTCGCTCTATTTTTGTTTATAGCGCAAAAACTAAAAACCGCAGAGGTGATCAAATACCACCAAAAGAAAGCTCTATTTGTGGGGAAAAAAGGACGCCAATTTTGTTTGGGAGCCACGTCGCACGACCGCGCAATTGTCAGTTAAAGCGACGCGGTGCCGAATCGGAAAAAATGCTCTGGTCTTTGACCAGCAATATGGTCCGGGGGTTAAGTGGTTAATTGCAATGTTTTTTTTGTATCGTGTGACAAATAAAATGAGTATTTTACTTATAAGGTGGTAGTTGAAATTAGAGATGTGCACAATTAATTTTTTTAAAGGGTTAATATTTAATATTTAATCGTCTAATATTTGAGTTCTTCTTCTTCTTCTTTTAGTTCTCTTTCTCCCCCATTTATTAATAGATGCTGAAATTTTCTGTTCCAGCTTTGAACTGAACGAATCAATCAATAAGTTTGAACTGTAACATGATTTTCCCCGACCCGCCATGACATCTGGATGACGGTTTCCTTCCTTTGGACTATCTTCCTTTCTATTAAATGTTTAAACACAAGATCTATTTTTTTTTTTTTTCTGTTCCTGGAATATTGCGATGTGTTTTATTATATATAAAAAAAAAACTATTAGAATTTTCATAGCAGCCGCTGGTTCCAAAGAGGATGAAAATATAAAGAATTCACGTTACTTTTTTATTGGTAAATGGCGCTGAAATTGTTCTTAATAGATCAACAACACGGACGGGGACACCGGCTTTAAAGGGGTTACGTTTTTGGAAGTAGAAAAAAAAAAAAATTGGGAAAAATAAAATTGGTCCCTGTCGCCATAAATTTCATATAGGGGCAGATTCACGTACCTCGGCGCATATCTCCGCGGGCCAGATTCTTGTAGATCCGCGTATCTACGAGCGTATGCCATTAACACTGCGCCGCCGCAACTTACTGGAGCAAGTGCCAAGTACTCCAAGCACTTGCTCCGTAATTTGCGGCGGCGTAGTCTAAATGGCCCGGCGTATCCCCGCGTAAATCAAAGGGGGCGGCTTGTATTTAAATTAAGCGCGCCCCCGTGCCGAACGAACTGCGCATGCGCCGCCCTTAAACGTAGGCCACTGCGCATGCTCCGTAGTACGCCGCAAATACATTGGTTGCGACGTGAACGTAATTAACGCACAGCCCTATTCGCGACGAGTTACGTAAATGACGGAAGAACCCGACGCTGTCCCGACGGCTATACTTAACATGGCATACGGCGGACCGACTTAAGGTTACTCATCATATAGCAGGGGTAACCTTACGCTTACGGAAACGACATAAACGACGACGAGGTGGAGCAAAATCGTTCCGGAATCCGCGTATCAGGCTCAGTTGCATAGTCAAATGAGAAATCAACGTAAACGCCACCTAGCGGCCAGCGTAGAATTACATCTAAGATCCGACGGTGTAAGTGACTTACACCTGTCGGGTCTACGCCGTATCTATGCGTAAATGATTCTAGGAATTAGACGCATAGATACCCGGGGCCAAAAACAGAGATACGAAGGCGTATCAGTAGATACGCCGTCGTATCTCTTTTGAGAATCTGGCCCAGCGTATCTAAGATACACTACGCCGCCGTAACTTTTTTTTTTTTTTTTTGAATCCTCAAAGAAATCGCGCCATAAGTTACGGCGGCGTAGTGTATCTTTGGCGGCGTAAGGGCGCGGAATCCAAATGGATGTGATGGGGGCATGTTTTATGTAAATACGTTGTGACCCGACGTAAACAATGTTTTTTTTTAACGGCGCATGCGCCATCTGTGGGGGTATCCCAGTACGCATGCTCGAAATTAAACTGGAACAAGCCAATGCTTACGACGGTGACGTCATTCTACGCAAATCCCTATTCGCGAACGACTTACGCAAACAACGTAAAAAAATTCAAAAGGCGACGCGGGAACAGTGGCCATACTTAACATTGAGTACGCCTCATAATAGCAGGGGCAACTATACGCCGGAAAAAGCCGAACGCAAACGACCTAAAAAAATGCGACGGCCGAACGTACGTTCGTGGATCGCCGTAACTAGCTAATTTGCATACTCGACGCGGAATTCGCCGGAAACGCCACCTAGCGATGCACCTAAGATCCGATGGCGTACTAAGACGTACGCCTATCTGATCGATCCGAGATGCAGTCGTACTTGTTTTGTAGATACAAAACAAAGATACGACGCGCAAAATTTGAAATTACGCGGCGTATCAATTGATACGCTAACGTAATTCTTTTGTGGATCTGCCCCATAATGTCTGAGTTTCCGGAAGGGCTCGTGTTCTTGAAATAATTGGATCTTATCCATTTGCCGGGGAAGACAATTATTTTTGTACAAATGTATTGTTTGCATCATTTGTTTTCAATACCTTTTTAATAATTTTTGTTGTTTGCATCATTTAAAAAAAAAAAAAAACCTGTAATGAACAATGAGAATTGTTGCCTTTTTTTTTTCTTTCTTCGTTGTTAAAAATTGTTAATAATATGAGCCTGATTGTATTTTTCACCGCGGTCTGATGCTTAAAATTAGTTTATGTATAAAATGTGTTGCACAATACCTGGACTCTCAAGTTTTACTTTAATAGAGAAGTGCGGGTTTACAAAAAAAAAAAAAAAACACACACACACAAACACACACTCACCTAGGTCCCAGGTCCGATCCTAGGGTCACAGGCGCCTGGGTGCAGAAATATTTCTGGCACCCCCCACATTGTCAGAGACTGCAGACATAGGGCCAGATCCACAACCAGCGGGCGCAACGTAACTTTTGTGATTTAAGTTACACCGCCGCAAATTACACAAGTTAGTGCCCGATCCACAAAGCACTTACCTGGAAATTTGCAGCGGTGTAACTTAAATCCGTCCGGCGCAAGGCGGGCCAATTCAAATGGGGCGAGTCCCATTTAAATTAGGTGCGCTCCCGCGCGGGACGTACTGCGCATGCTCCCGACGCTATTTTCCCGACGTGCTTTGCGTTACGTTACGTTGCGTCGAGTTTTGTGAATCGCGACGGGTAAAAAAGAGATGCGGCGGGAAATTTTTTTTTTTAAAAAGAAATTTGACAGCGACGCGGGAAAGACAGGTATACTTTTACATGGTGTACTAACTTTACACTTTGTAAAAGTAGCCCTATCTTTGCGACGGCAAACTAACACTTACGGAGACTTAACAAAGGGAAAAAGCTTTGTGGATCTCCGTAAGTGCTAATTTGCATACCTGACGCTGGATTTCGACGAGAAATGCCCCCAGCGGCGGCCGCGGTATTGCATCCTAAGATCCGACAGTGTAAGTCCATTACACATGTCGGATCTTAGGTATATCTATGCGTAACTGATTCTATGAATCAGCCGCATAGATAGAAAGAGGGATACGACGGCGTATCAGCAGATACGCCTGCGTATCCCTTTTGTGGATCTGGCCCATAGTAAAGGAGATGGTCAGAGACTGCAGACATAGTACAGGAGATGGTCAGAGACTGCAGACATAGTACAGGAGATGGTCAGAGACTGCAGACATAGTACAGGAGATGGCCAGAGACTGCAGGCATAGTACAGGAGATGGTCAGAGACTGCAGACATAGTACAGGAGATGGTCAGAGACTGCAGACATAGTACAGGAGATGGTCAGAGACTGCAGGCATAGTACAGGAGATGATCAGAGACTGCAGGCATAGTACAGTACGATCCAATTCTAGTGCGGGGAAGAACAAGTCCCTGCACTATTTTCTGTGTGAATCCAATGTGAGTTCAGCCATACAACTGTATGGCTGAACTCGCATTGCTCAGAGATCACATGTGATCGGCTTCCCAGTGCACATGCGAATCACATGCGATCTCTGAGATCGCGCTAGTGTGAACCCAGGCTGAATGTGCCAATGAGCACAGTGACCTCCATCATCCGTAGATGGAAGAAGTTTGGAACCACCAGGACTCTTCCTAGAGTGGGCCGCTCGGCCAAACTGAGCGAGGAGCCTTAGTCAGGGAGGTGACCAAGAACCCGATGGTCACTATGACAGAACTCCAGCGTTTCTTTGTGGAGAGGGGAGAACCTTTTAGGCCCCATGCACACGGGACGCCGGTGCAAACTCTGCTGAACACACGTTTAGAAACGCCTTGTTTTGCTGCGATTTTCTGCATTTGCGTTTATAAGCGTTTCGTTAAGAAACATCATAAGACCCTCCCTAAGCTCAAAAAACTGTATTATTTAACCATTTCAGCCATCAGAGTGAGTAGCAGCTGAGAGAGCAGCAGTGTACTTGTATTTAGCGTGTCACTTGCCACATCACCTGCCACAAGCTGTGGATTGTCCACCTGCCACATTACCTGGTCACGCCACCTGCCACAAGTTGTGGATTGTCCACCTGCCACATCACCTGGCCACGCCACCTGACACAAGTTGTGGATTGTCCACTTGCCACGTGACCTGTCACAAGTTGTGAATTGTCCACTTGCCACGTCACCTGCCACGTTACCTGGTCACGCCACCTGCCACAAGTTGTGAATTGTCCACAATGAAATGCAAGCAATTCATTTTTTTTATATATATATATATATTTTTTAATGGTTTTTCATCATTTGCCATCATTTTTGAGATTTCTAATGTAAAAAAATAGGTCACCTTTAAAAACGCTTATAAACTAAATTGCGGCAAAACGCCAATACCGCGTTTAGCGTCTGAAACGTCAAAAACATTTGCGTCTGAACCCATTTTTTTGCTTCTGGAAAACGAGGTTAAACGCAACTGCCTAAAAACAGCAATACACGAGATTGTGTGCATGGACACATAGGATAACATTGAATGTGTTTAGGGGCAGTTGAAAAAAGTGTCCAACTGCCTCTGAACACGCGTTTACCAGCGTCTCGTGTGCATGGGGCCTTAGAAGAACCACCATCTCTGCAGCTTTCCACCAATCAGGTCTGTATGGGGGAGTGGCCAGACGGAAGCCGCTCCTCAGTAAAAGGCACATGACAGCCCGCCTGGAGTTTGCCAAAAGGTACCTGAAGGACTCTCAGACCATGAGAAACAAAATTATCTGGTCTGATGAAACAAAGATTGAACTCTTTGGCTTGAATGGCAATCGTCACGTCTGGAGGAAACCAGGCACCACTCATCACCTGGCCAATCCCATCCCTACAGTGAAGCATGGTGGTGGCAGCATTATGCTGTGGGGATGTTTTCCAGTGGCAGGAATTGGGAGACTAGTCAGGATCGAGGGAAAGATGAATGCCACAATGTACAGAGACATCCTTGATAAAAAAACTGCACTCTGGACCTCAGACTGGGGTGAAGGTTAATCTTCCAACAGGACAACGACCCTAAGCACACAGCCAAGATAACAAAGGAGTGGCTACGGGACAATTCTGTGAATGTCCTTGAGGGGCCCAGCCAGAGACCAGACTTGAACCCGATTGAACATCTCTGGAGAGATCTGAAAATGGCTGTGCGCCGACACTCCCCATCCAACCTGATGGAGCCCGAGAGGTTCAGCAAAGATGAATGGGAGAAACTGCCCAAAAATAGGTGTGCCAAGCTTGTAGCCTCATACTCAGAAAGACTTGAGGCTGTAATTCAGGGATGCCCAACATTTTGAAGAGCGAGGGCCACTTAAGAGACTTGGTAACTGGTCACGGGCCACAATGAGTGGAGCGGGCGGATCACAGGTCTGTGTCCACTGCATATGGAGAGCAGACATGGACACAGCCCACTCTACTCTATGGGCCCTTCGATCTGATCCACCCAGGTGGAAAGGGATGGATGACCTCCTGTTTTTTTTTAGCGGATCGGATTGGAGGTAGGCGGTGCTCTGTGGATCAGTTTGAAAGCAGCCTAGTAACCACCCATATTGGGTATCACTCCGTCTGTGACAGGAGCCGGTGCTCCACAGCCGCTTGCTTTCTCTTCTGCCGGCTTCATTCATGTAGCACTATCCTCGCAGGAGCTGCTGGTTATATTTTGGGTGGCACGTTACCTCTATATTCTCGCTGTCCAGGGTGAAAGGAGAGTCCGAAGAATTTCAAAGTCCACACAATACACTTTTTTTTTTTGCAGAACTTTATTAGAAAAGAAGGGTGAGGGGTGGAAGGGTAGGTAGGTTCAGGTGCACAGTCACAAAGTAAGGAAACACTCCTGTTTCCAGAAAGCAGTTCTCGTCGCCACTCTATCCAGAGTGGGTATTGCTCACCCGGATAGGTCACTCTCACCGGCCTAGCACGAGGTAAAGTACAGTCTCTGCCACAGACCTTCCTTTATAAGGAGACACTTTGGTCCGGAATTCTCTGCCACAGGATTCAGCACCCGGATCTCTTTAGCTTTGTTTCTGTAGAACTTTTAGGTCCGACAGGCGACACTGTCCAGCATCTCGGTGTACGGTGCATCCTTCAATGAAGTCTCCAGGCCTTCTCCCAAGGTACCAGGCTCTTGCATGGCCCTCTCCATAATAGGTCCTCCCCTGGCTTCCTTCATCAAGTGGCTTCCTCCCGCAGGACAGACAGCACAGGATCACCTTTGCAGCACAGGCCCCAGCCAAACAACTGTGCCCACAAGCGAAGCCGCAGCCCCGGGCCAACGTGGTCCTGGAACTAGGATTCAGAGCACACACCCCAGGCCAGGCGGGCCACAAGGCGTGGAATGGCACCAATGGTGTCTGTCCCTTAAGTACCTCTCCCCAGCATGCACAGCGGGGCAACCACTCCCACTGATTCGCTGCCGAGGGGGACACTCAATATACCTTGATCTTGGTGCTGCCACCCTTGGCCTGGGGTGGTAATGACACCCCCAAGCGAGCAATGGTGGATACTCTCAGCACAGCCATGGCGGAAACAGAGGCTAAATTGCCCTTAAAGAGGATGTCCGTTGAAAAAAAAAACAATAATAAAATACAAATACTGCAGCTGCTGACTTTTAATATTGGCACACTTACCTGTCCTGGAGTCCAGCGCCGTCCGCAGCAGAGGACGAGCGATCACTCGTCACTCTGCTGCCCCCCCCCCGCCATCCTCGGTGAGGGAACCAGGAAGTGAAGCGTTCCGGCTTCACTGCCCGGTTCCCTACGGCGCATGCACGAGTTGCGCTGTGCCTGCTGATTGGCTCCCGCTGTGCTCTGGGAGCCGAGTGTTCCCAGAGCACAACGGGGGGGGGGGGGGGGGGACTGGAGGTGACGTCCTGCCCGCAGTCTCCCCCCTGAAAGGTGTCAAATGTGACACCGGAGGGGGGAGGGATCCGATCAGCGGGAGTTCCACTTAAGGGTGGAGCTCCGCTTTAATCCCCTTTGGTTTGAGCCAAATAACAGCCCAGCCCCCACTAAATTTAAAGCAGCGCCTGTTCAACAGGAGTAGGGCGCTACATTCACAACACTGATGCTCTGGGATGACGGATCAGCGATCCGCAATCTGGGCTTGCCAACCAGCCATCCCAAAGCAGGAGGTAGCAGGCCACATCAGAGGGCTCCGCGGGCCACATGTGGCCCCCGGGCCACTGGTTGGGCACCCCTGCTGTAATTGGTGCCAAAGGAGCTTCACCCAAGTTTTTGAGCAAAGGCTGTAAATACTTACGTACATGGGAATTTTTTATTTTTTTGGGTAAATTTGCAACGATTTCAAACAAACTTCATTCACGTTGTCATTATGGGGTATTGTTTGTTGAATTTTAAGTTAAATTATTATTTTAATCCATTTTGGAATAAGGCTGTAACATAACAAAATGTGGAAAAAGTGAAGCGCTGTGAATACTTTCCGGATGCACTGTACAAATGTTGAATCTAATGCATTAGTACAGAGGATGGTTTTCCAGTCTTTTCAAGTGTAAGAAGACAATGACATTCCTGAGCCCCGTCTCTCTGCGCATAACTGACACTGACTGAGGGAACATGGAAGAAGTGGAGAGCAGGGCCGATCCTAGGCAGGGTGCAGAGGGTGCTTTGCACCCAGGCGCCTGTAGAGGTGGGGGCGCTGAAGTGCCAGAGTTCTCCCCTCCCTCCTTCTCTCCTTGTTTGTGTCCATCCAGAACTAGTGTTCTGAGCATAGGTGTGTGTCCGTCCAGAACTGATGTGTGAGCATAGGGCAGCTGTCCAGCCTGGCAGTGCTCGGGGGAGGGGCCGCTCCTCTTCCTGACCTTCCAGAGGGTTCTAGTTTTCAGTGGCTGCTGAGTGCTGATGCGCAGGAATGAATTCCTCACACTGGGAGTCTTGGATCATGCACCGTCTCCACCCAGGGCCGTTTGAAGGAATTAGGGGTCCCCAAGTAAAATGGACATGGAGGCCCCCCCCCCCCAGTGTGCCCATCAATTGTCGCTACTGTGCCCCATCAAATGCTGTCAGTGTGCCCATCAATTGTCGCAATTGTGCCCCATCAGATGCTGCAAGTGTGCCCATCATTTGTCGCTACTGTGCCCCATCAGATGCTGCCAGTGTGCCCGTCAATTGTAGCTACTGTGCCCCATCAGATGCTGCCACTGTGCCCATCAATTGCCGCTACTGTGCCCCATCAAATGCTGCCAGTGTGCCCATCAATTGTCGATACTGTGCCCCATCAGATGCTGCCACTGTGCCAATCAATTGTCGCTACTGTGCCCCATCAAATGCTGCCAGTGTGCCCATCAATTGTCGCTACTGTGCCCCATCAGATGCTGCCAGTGTGCCAATCAATTCTCGCTACTGTGCCCCATCAAATGCTGTCAGTGTGCCCATCAATTGTCGCTACTGTGCCCCATCAGATGCTGCCAGTGTGCCAATCAATTCCTGCTACTGTGCCCCATCAAATGCTGCCAGTGTGCCCATCAATTGTTGCTACTGTGCCCCATCAGATGCTACCAGTGTGCCAATCAATTCTCGCTACTGTGCCCCATCAAATGCTGCCAGTGTGCCCATCAATTGTCGCTACTGTGCCCCATCAAATGCTGCCAGTGTGCCCATCAATTCCTGCTACTGTTTTTCATATGCTTAGCTCACATTTTTACAGAGATTGAACCTAGGTGAGTCACAGTGTTCAGTGTGCTGTGTGCAGGAGGATGGCATCCCCAGCATCCCTTTACATGTGCTCTGGGCTGCCCCTGCTCTAGATGTTTTATGGCATGATAGATTGCATAGGATACACAGCCCCTGCCCATTCCTGCACCCTTTCACACTGACAGTGCTGGGGCATTGGCGGTAAATGGGGAGGAGTTAGTAAAATGACCACGCCCATGTGGGGGCGCCAGAAATATTTCTGCACCCAGGCGCATGTGACCCTAGGATCGGCCCTGGTGGAGAGGGTTTAGCTAAAGCCTCGTACACACGGTTCGATTGTTGGCAGGGGATTGTCTGTTGACAGACTGTTGTGCTAAATTCTTATGCCTCGTACACACAGTCAGACTTTTGACCGTGCAAAAGTCCGCCGTGAGTCTGTCGGAAGTCCGACTGATAGAAAGAGAACAGGTTCTCTATCTAAGGTCCAACAAAAAAGTCAGATGGAGGCTACACACGGCCAGACTTTCCAAGAAAAAAAGCCTGTCTGACTTTTTTTCCTCGGAAAGTCCGGCCGTGTGTATGAGGCATTACCGTTAGTACGCTCCTTTTGACAATTGTCCAACTTTCGGCCAACAGATGTTGGATGACAGGCTAGTAAATTTTCGGTGGATAGCGGTTTGACGTCAGATTTTCTGATGGTCGGTACACAAATCTGTCACACAAAAGTCGAAAGTACAAACACGCATGCTCGGAATCAGTGCTCACCAAACATAAAATTAGTGAGCATTGAAAGCACCTGACTTTTGTCAAAAGGATCTCATCTTGCAAACTAACGGTACGCAATTGTCGTGCCACAAACACCGATGAGGTGGCACTGATAAGCTGGGCACCACTTTTTTTATGTACTATTATGGTGCCAGTCAGTGCCCATTTGTGGGCACTGATTGGCATATGTTGGGCATGTTTTGTAACACGTGGATGGCCATGGGGGGTGTACCTGGCCATCCACATGTTGAAGGCTTCCCTGGTGGTCCAGTGTGGGCATCCAAGGGGGGGCTGCTGCTGAACTATCAGCGCAAACCCCCCCCTGTCAGGAATGCCACCGATCGGCTCTCCTCTACTTGCGTCTGTCAGACGCGAGTGAGGAAGAGCCGATCAACGTCTCTTCCTGTTCACATCCTGATCAGCCGTGATTGGACACGGCTGATCAGGTGGTAAAGAGCCTCCGTCAGACTGACACGCCGCACTACCGATCGCCGCAATGCGCGCCCCCGCAGCGCGCAGCGGCTTTTATCCTATAGGAAGTGGCAGATTAGGACGACTGCTTAGCAACAGACGTTTCTGGTAAGAAAAAAAAAATTCTTCTTCAAATTTTTTTTAATATATTTTAAGTAGACCGTTAATGTAATCTTTTTTTTAGGGTGGACCTCCGCTTTAAAGAATGGCAAAACTCACCATTAGAAGCCCAGAAGGGGCATCACATGGCATAAAGAGAGGGTAGTCCCCCCAGCGGCAAACATGGGAGGCAGTAATTTAGACGGACTAGAATGATATAGAAAAGTATATAATAAGGGCCCTTTCACACGTGCGGACCGTATGTCCGCATTTTCATCCATCCGTTGCGGATGAAAACGGGACATACATGGGTCCCTATGTGATTACGGGTGTCAGCGGATGACCTTCCACTGACACCCGTAATCGTCCGCCTCCGCAAAGATCCGCATTTGCGGACGGAAGAAAATCCTATTTTTCTTCCGTCTGCCGGATCAGATGAACACGGACATACTTTAAAAATACTTTAAAAATACAAACTTTAAGAACACAGAATCGCTGTGCGCTTTTTTCTGGAACTTACAGAGTAAATCCCGGCTTTAATTAGGAATTGTTCCCATTCCGGTCTCTCAGCGCATTAAAAAAAAAAAGGCCTCAAGTATTCGAATGCATCTCCAGCCATTCTTCTCGCCTTTATGTTCGACGGTCGCGCTGAAAAGACAGTTATCGGCTTTTGTGTTTGGGCATTCAAATGGAAATAGAGGCAGGCAGTCATTTGTGTGGATGATTTTCATACGCTTAGCCGCGGCCCGCCTGAGCTCTGATCCCCAAATCCGTAGGCTGCTGTTGGAGAGACAAAGATCTCCGCTTTTAAACGACGGGTAATTTCACCAGATGCGGGAAGAACGGAGGACAAAGGCTGGAGTTGGAGGATAATCCGCAGGTGCAGAGATATCGGCTGGAGATAAGTATGTCTGATACCGGGATCTGATTGTCAAGAACAAGATGGCTCGCTGTGCGGTCATCGCCGTCTCTCTAGGTGTTCAAGCTTTATTGAAAAAAACACAATTTTGTACACAATATAAATACCCCAACTTCAAAGAACCAATAGGAGCAGCTAAGAGGTGTTCAGTTCCACATTCATGTCGGAAATTGCTAAACTGTTCTGAAGTTGCTATCAGTTTAATAATGTCTCCATGTGATGCAAGACACCAAATAAAGTAAAGCTCCACGGTTGTGGCGATGGAGGAAAATTGTACGCTTCTTCTTCTTCTTCACTAGTATCTGGTGCCTTCAAGAATCCCACACAATCCTGACTCACTTCCCCTAGTGCCTTCAAGAATCCCACACAATCCTGACTCACTCCCCCTGGTGCCTTCAAGAATCTCCCACACAATCCTGACTCACTCCCCCTGGTGCCTTCAAGAATCTCCCACACAATCCTGACTCACTCCCCTGGTGCCTTCAAGAATCCCACACAATCCTGACTCACTCCCCCTGGTGCCTTCAAGAATCTCCCACACAATCCTGACTCACTCCCCCTGGTGCCTTCAAGAATCTCCCACACAATCCTGACTCTCTCCCCCGGTGCCTTCAAGAATCTCCCACACAATCCTGACTCGCTTTCCCTGATGCCTTCAAGAAGCTCCCACACAATCCTGACTCGCTCCCCCTGGTGCCTTCAGGAATCTCCCACACAATCCTGACTCGCCCCCCCTGTTGCCTTCAGGAATCTCCCACACAATTCTGACTCGCTCCCCCCCTTTGCTGAGATACCCTATCTATTCCTAGACTGTCCTTGCAATGCCCTTATTTTCTCTAATGTCACCAGATACCCGGCCATCTAGTGACAGAAGAGAGAAGTGCAGCAATTCCAGAATTAGGGTGGAATCATTTGATCCCCTATCAATTGGCCAAGGCAACTATTGCTGGCAGGTAAATTTACTAGCAACCATGCCTAACCATCAGGGAGCTACATAAGGGACATTCTTCTCACTGACTACCAATGTAAGGAGCATTCTTCCCACTGATCACCAATGTAAGGAACATTCTTCCCACTGATCACCAATGTAAGGAACATTCTTCTCACTGACCACCAATGTAAGGGACATTCTTCCCACTGATCACCAATGTAAGGAACATTCTTCTCACTGATCACCAATGTAAGGAACATTCTTCCCACTGATCACCAATGTAAGGGACATTCTTCCCACTGATCACCAATGTAAGGGACATTCTTCTCACTGATCACCAATGTAAGGAACATTCTTCTCACTGATCACCAATGTAAGGAACATTCTTCCCACTGATCACCAATGTAAGGGACATTCTTCCCACTGATCACCAATGTAAGGAGCATTCTTCCCACTGATCACCAATGTAAGGGACATTCTTCTCACTGATCACCAATGTAAGGAACATTCTTCTCACTGATCACCAATGTAAGGAACATTCTTCCCACTGATCACCAATGTAAGGAACATTCTTCTCACTGATCACCAATGTAAGGAACATTCTTCCCACTGATCACCAATGTAAGGAACATTCTTCCCACTGATCACCAATGTAAGGGACATTCTTCCCACTGATCACCAATGTAAGGAACATTCTTCCCACTGATCACCAATGTAAGGAACATTCTTCCCACTGATCACCAATGTAAAGAACATTCTTCCCACTGATCACCAATGTAAGGAACATTCTTCTCACTGATCACCAATGTAAGGATCATTCTTCCCACTGATCACCAATGTAAGGAACATTCTTCCCACTGATCACCAATGTAAGGGACATTCTTCCCACTGATCACCAATGTTTATACATAGTATATACACTATAGAATACCCTCATGGTTGTTATGCTCACAAAGATTTTTTTAATTAATGATAAAATAGCTTCTGTAGCCATCAGGTTGCTGTGTCAGTGTTTTCATGAAGTGGAAATAGCCTTGATCCAATGAAATAAAAAGATCCAGTCCTAAAACAGACGGCGAGCTTGTCTGCTAGACAACTTTATTGGTGAACTGTGTCCAAGTTGGACCCCGTCCAGTGCCAGCGGCTTCCTGTTGTACACGGTGTAGCGTTTCCATGGCAGCCATTGTAGGGCGCACATTAAGAAACAAAGGAGCATGTCGAGCATAATGTCTTGAGCACTCCCTATGGGAAGTTAATATAACACAGGGACTGCTGACAAGTGATATTATTCTTCTGTATGGCTCCACAGCCTGGGATGTCAGGTAAATACGGGGCTCCTGCCAGTGGGGCCGGCACAGCGGATTTATTTCAGGTACTGTCAATTTACACATGTATTATACATTTACATCAGTCCCTGCCCTCATAATCGAAGGTCCCTAACTAACATTCATACATACACATATTAGGGCCAATCTAGACAGAAGCCAATTAACCTACCAGCTTGTCTTTGGAGTGTGGGAGGAAACCGGAGTACCCGGAGGAAATGCCTTCTGACAGTTTACGTTAAAGTGGTTGTAAACCCTTTACAACCACTTTTACCTACAGGTAACCCTAGATTAGGCTTACCTGTAGGTGCTTGAAATATCTCCTAAACCGGCTACAGGGGGGCCCCCACCACCCTAAGTCCTGCCCTGCTGAGCGGAATCACCTGATTAAAGTTGTTGAGCGGGGGATCATAGTTATTGAGCGGGGGGTATCGTATTCGTTGAGCGGGGGTGCTACCACTGGGCAGACTTCTTGCCTCTTCATCCACAACTGCTTGGCTCTTCCTGCTTCCAGGGACACCTATTGGGCGGGGCCCATGGGCTTGAGCCCAGTCAAGCCCAATGGTAAGTCCGGCCCTGCCGCTCAGGGGGGGTGGTTGTGTGCCCCCCAAAAAAACACCAGCCGCCGCTGGTCACAGCGATCACATGACAATGTTAGTGGGCTGGGCAGGGTCTTGTACCAGTTGGTGCCAACAGTGGCCAATCACAAGCCCCCTTAACAACCAGAACTAGATTTCCCCTCCATTCCTGTTCTGGTTGCCAACCGAAATTTGGATTTTCTTTCACTGAAGGCACAGAGCGCAACAAAAACATGACAGGGGTTCTAATCCTTCTCCATTCTACCCATTCCTCCCATGTGCCCATCCCCCCCGAAGCGTACCTCTCAGCGGTGTTTAACCACTTTCTGTCCGGCCTATAGCAGAATGAAAGCCGGGCGGTGATTCAGTTATCCTGACTGGGCGTCATATGACATCCAGCAGGATAACAGCCGCCGCGCGCCCATGGGGGGCACGCATCGCGGTGATCGGTGGTGTGGTGTGTCAGTCTGACACACGATACACCGATCTCTCTGACAGACACGAGTAGAGGAGAGCCGACCGGCTTCTCTCCTGATGGGGGGGGGGGGGGGGGTCTGTGCTTATTATTTATCAGTGCAGCCCCCCTTGGATGCCCGCCCAGTACCACCAGGATGCTGCCAGGACCACAAGAGATGGCCATCACACTGGACCACCAAGTATTCCACCCTAGACCACCAGGAAAATGCCAATCAGTGCCCAGGCAGCTGCCAATCAGTGCCCATCCTCAATGCCTGCCAGTGCCATCAGTGATGCCTATCAGTGCCACCTATCAGTGCCCAGCAGTGCCGCCTATCAGTGCCACTCATAAGCACCCAGTGTAGCCTTTCAATGCCCATCAGTGCCCACCAGTGCCACCCATGAGTGCCCATCAGTGCCGCCTATCAATGCCCATCAGTGCTGCATATCAGTGCCGCCTTATCAGTTCCCGTCAGTGGCCATCCGTGAAGGAGAAAACTTACTTATATATAAAACTTTATAACAGAAACAAAATAAAAACGTTTTTTTAAACATTTCTGATCTTTTTTTATTTGTTTAGCAAAAAATAAAAAACGCAGAGGTGATCAAATACCAGCAAAAGAAATCTCTATTTGTGGGAACAAAATGATAAAAATTCTGTTTGGGTACAGTGTAGCATGACCGCGCAATTGTCATTTAAACAGTGACAGCGCTGAAA
Organism: Rana temporaria; assembly: GCF_905171775.1. Classification (NCBI taxonomy): domain Eukaryota; kingdom Metazoa; phylum Chordata; class Amphibia; order Anura; family Ranidae; genus Rana; species Rana temporaria. The sequence continues at coordinate 522,905,606 of NC_053490.1, forward strand.
GACAAAAATTGGCCTGGGCAGGAAGTAAGTGCCTGGTATTGAAGTGGTTAATATCCCTTTTTGGTGGATTGAATGGTTTCCTGAAGATGCAGCTGCGCCCGGATCTCGTCTGCTGCCGGTAAAGTAAAGATGACGCGTCACGGAGACGGAACAGAACACCTAATGTTGCCTAAGTAGGTGCGGAGCACAGGGCACACAGGGAATCATTGGCTCGTCTTGTAGGATGTCATCTGTAATACTGCCGGTAATGAATGAAATACCTTGTCTGCAAATATGGATTCCACCAGGGGACCCGAGCCATATGGACGTCATGAGCCGCGCACAGCGGGTGGGTGAGGGGTGCCGGGAGAGAGAACAATGTGCCGGGAATGTGGATCTCCAATGAGTGCCGAAACACTTCATAATCGCCAGGATTTAAAGCAGAACCCCGGTCTGACTCTCTCTCTCCCCCCTCTCTCCCCCCTCTCTCTCTTCCCCCCTCTCTCCCCCTCTCTCTTCCCCCCTTTCTCTCCCCCCTCTCTCTCCCTCCCCCTCTCTCCCTCCCCCCTCTCTCTCCCCCTCTCTCTCTCCCCCCTCTCTCTCCCCCCTCTCTCTCCCCCTCTCTCCCTCCCCCTCTCTCCCCCCCTCTCTCCCCCCTCTCTCCCTCCCCCCTCTCTCCCTCCCCCTCTCTCTCTCTCTCCCCCCTCTCTCTCTCCCCCTCTCTCTTCCGTCCTTTCTCTCCCCCTCTCCCCCCCTCCCCCTCTCTCCTTCCCCCCCCTCTCTCTCCCCCTCCCCCCTCTCTCTCCCCCCTCTCTCTCTTCCCCCCTCTCTCTCCCCCCCCCTCTCTCCCCCCTCTCTCTCTTCCCCCCTTTCTCCCTCCCCTCCCCCTCTCTCCCTCCCCCTCTGTCTCCCTCCCCCTCTGTCTCCCTCCCCCCTCTGTCTCCCCCCTCTCTCTCCCCCCTCTCTCCCTCCCCCCCTCTCTCTCCCCCTCTCACTCCCTCCCCCCTCTCTCTCCCCCCTCTCTCTCCCCCCTCTCTCTCCCCCCCCTCTCTCTCCCCCCTCTCTCTCCCCCCCTCTCTCTCCCCCCTCTGTCTCCCCCTCTGTCTCCCCTCCCCCTCTCTCTCCCCCCTCTCTCTCTCCCTCTCTCTCCCCCTCTCCCCCTTCTCTCTCTCCCCCTCTCTCTCCCTCCCCTCCCCCTCTCTCTCTCCCCATCCCTCTCCCCCTCTATCCCCCTACTCTCTCTCCCCTCCCCCTCTCTCCTCCCCCCTCTCCCTCTCCCTATCCCAGTACTCTCTCCCCTCCCCCTCTCCCCCCTCTCTCTCCCTCCCCCTCTCTCCCCCTCTCTCTCTCCCTCTCTCTCCCCCTTTCTCTCCCACCTCTCACTCCTCCCCCCCTCTCTCTCCCCATCCCCTTACTCTCTCCCCTCATCTCTTTCCCCTCCCCCTCTCCCCCTCTCTCCTTCCCCTCTCCCCCCTCCCCCTCCTCTCTCTCCCCTCCCCCTCTCTCCTCCTCCCCCTCTCTCCTCCCCCTCTTCACTCTCCCCTCCCCCTCCTCTCTCTCCTCTCCCCCTCCTCTTTCTCCCCTTCCCCCCTCTATCCTCCATCTCTCCCCTCCCCCCTCTCTCTGTCTTGCACGGGCTGTACCAGCTCCTCTCCTGTACTGATACTGCTTACTCTGATTTCACCGCACACTGTGAGCAATGTGCATTTGAAGCTGCAGCAAGTCAGATAGAGCCTCCTTTCTTTGGAGTAGAGCTCCCATTTAAGCCACTCTCGTTTCCCTTTTTTGCTAAGATGTAGATCCATAATACGGGACATTATATAATATAATCCATAATAGGGGACATAATACAATATAATCCATAATACGGGACATAATACAATATAATCCATAATACGGGACATAATACAATATAATCCATAATACGGGACATAATAAAATATAATCCATAATACGGGACATAATATAATATAATCCATAATACGGGACATAATATAATATAATCCATAATACGGGATATAATATAATATAATCCATAATACGGGACATAATATAATATAATCCATAATACGGGACATAATAAAATATAATCCATAATACGGGATATAATATAATATAATCCATAATACGGGACATAATATAATATAATCCATAATACGGGACATAATATAATATAATCCATAATACGGGACATAATACAATATAATCCATAATACGGGACATAATATAATATAATACATAATACGGGACATAATATAATATAATCCATAATACGGGACATAATATAATATAATCCATAATACGGGACGGCTTCTCCGCAATCCTGGAGCGCCGCCTTACGCTTTACGCCCAAATGAACGTAATTACATTTAAAGTGTGCAGATTAGTCATCAATGATGGGGGAGAGAGAGCCGGGGTCAGCGGGGGAGGAGGAGACAGACGATCCTAACAACTTCCAAATGAGAAATTAATCTCTTTTTAATGTTTAGGTGGAAGGCGGTGGACACCATATTCCACTGAACGGTTTCCGAGCAATCGCTGTATATGGGCCTCGCAGTCCGGAGAGTCCCAGCATCCCTGGCAAGCGGCAGAAGGGCACCAAGGACATCTCTGCCTAACCAAATTAAATATTTATAATATTTTATTAAAATATATTTATCATATTTTAGATTGTAAGCTCTAACGAGCAAGGCCCTCTGATTGCTCCTGTACTGAATTGTATTGTAACTGTACTGTCTGCCCTCACATTGTAAAGCTCACCGTTGGCGCTATATAAATCCTGTATAAAAAAAAAATTCTGTGCAAATAGGACAAAAATAATTTGATTAGGCCATATTACCTGTGTTTTCAAAATGAAAAATACCACATTTAACCATTAGATGGCACTCTATCATAGGAATTTCCTATAACGCTTAGCGCCATCTAGTAGCCAAATGCAGTATTTTCCATTATATATCAATATAAAACATTCAAGCAGCACAGTAAATAGCCTAATCATTCTTGTGAGTGTGGGCACATTACGCCGCCGTAGAGTAACCAATGTACGCTACGCCAATGCAGCGCAGAGAGGCAAGCAATGCATTCAGCATGCCAGTGCTCCCAACGCTGCGCCAGCGTGGCGTGGTATTCGAAGGCATACACCGGCGTAGGTGGAAGTGGGCGTGACCCATGCAAATGAGGCGTGACCCCATGCAAATGATGGTCCGAGCGCCAGACAGATACGTATCACGAACGGCGCATGCGCCATGACGTGGACGCATCCCCCTGCGCCTGCTCACAACCACGTCAGAATAACTGCCTAAACTACGCCGGATCACTGCGTACGGCGTGAACGTAACCTACGCCCAGCCAGACACACGTCCAACGTAAAATACGCCGGCTTGTGTTCCCTGTTGCAGACCTTTGCATGTCTGCTGCTGGGTTGCACCTCCTTTATGGGGAATAAATTTACGCCGACGTACAACTTACGCGCACCTCGCGTAGCCTGCGTCGGGCGCACGCAGGTTCGTGAATCGCCGCATTTCCCTCATTTGTATGTTTGAATGGCTAATCAATGGGAGCGGCACCATGCACCCAGCCTAAATGTGCGCCCACCCTACGCCGGCGTAAGCAAGATACGTCGGCCGGGGGTGTAGCCTGGTTTTAGGCGCAAATCTGTTTGTGGGTCTGGCGCGCAGATACGGCGGCGCACATTTGCACATTGTCAGCGTAAGTGTTTTGTAGTTCAATGCTTCTGAAAATGCGTCAAATTGTTTCCGAGCATGCGTTGGAATTTTGCACGTCGGAATTGCTACAGACGACCGGATTTTCTGATTGGAATTTTTTTCCGTCGGAAAATTTGAGAACCAGCTCTCAAATTTTTGTTGGCGGAAATTCCAAGAGGAAAAGTCCGATGGAGCGTACACACACCGTGTGTATGCGGCATTAGTGGGTTCTGAGGACAGGAGTTGAGAACCACTGAGCTAGAGAGATGCAGGAGAATCTCCAACAATTAGAATATCATCAAAAGCTTCATTTATTAAAGTTATTTAATTCAAAAAGTGAAACTCATATTTTATATAGATGCAATACACACAGCGCAATATATATATTTCAAGCATTTCTTTCTTTACATTTTTAAGATTATGGCTTACAGCCAGTGAAAACCCCAAATTCCCAATCTAAGACAATTTGAAAATTACGTAAGACCAATGAAAAAAAAGGATTTTTAATACAGAAATGTTGGCTTAAAGTGGTTGTAAACCTGATTCATGAAATTTGAGCTGGGCACGTATATCTGCAGTATTTTGTTATCTCTCTTCAATGAGCCAAGTCTTATAGCTCTCTTCTGAACGGTTCCTCTGTTATCAGCCTGAGAACTCCTGACATATTTTTTTACTTTTTAGACAAAAGCAGCCTGAATCTTCTGTCTGGGGAGGTTGCTAAAATAGATTAGCAGAGAGTAGCTCCTATTACAAAACAGCTCTGAGAGTCTCTGCATATGAGGAGAGGGGGTGTGTGCCTTTCCTCCAATCAGCAATGTTAGCTATCTTGGCTGTATGTCCAGACATCACACGCTGTGTTAACCAGGAAGAGAAAATCTCCTAACACGATCTCAACTTTTCTAAACCGTATATAAATGTGAAGACAGCAGATATACATATAAAACCTATATAGGGAGATTTGGTTCATCTCTGTGTATCATCTGAGGCTGTTCACTTCACTGGGTGTATGGGGGGTTTACATCCACTTTTACCACTTAAGCCCCGAACCATTATGCAGCTAAAAGACCTGGCCCCTTTTAGCGCTTCGGCACTGCGTCGTTTTAACTGACAATTGCGCGGTCGTGCGACGTGGCTCCCAAACAAAATTGGCGTCCTTTTTTCCCCACAAATAGAGCTTTCTTTTGGTGGTATTTGATCCCCTCTGCGGTTTTTATTTTTTGCGCTATAAATAAAAATAGAGCGACAATTTTAAACAAAAAAATATATTTTGTACTTTTTCCTATAATAAATATCCCCAGAAAATATATAAAAAAAATATTTTTTTCCTCAGTTTAGGCCGATACGTATTCTTCTACATATTTTTGGTAAAAAAAAATGCAATAAGAGTTTATTGATTGGTTTGCGCAAAAGTTATAGCGTCTACAAAATAGGGGATAGTTTTATGGCATTTTTATTAATATATTTTTTTACTACTAATGGCAGCGATCATCGATTTTTATTGTGACTGCGACATTATGCGATAGAAATTGGATACATTTTAACTTCTCTCTACTATTTTCCAAACTAAAAAAGAATCGGCTGTAGTTAGAATTTATTATTTGAAATGACTGAAGTATCCTTCTTCCGCATTTTGAGAAAAACGCGTTACGATTTCCATGCTGAGCGTCCAGCTACATCTTCCTAATCGCGTACTTATTACCCGAGAGATAGAAAGCGCGGACTGATCGGAGTAAAGTGTAGAGAGACGCAATGACATAAAACAAACAGTAAATAAACAGTTGATATTTATTTATCGTAGGGCAAATGAGCCGAGAAGCGGGCGACGGGAGTGGGCGCCAAATACTCGCTAATTTCCAACACGCCGTTCAGCATAATTTCTCTGCATTCAATTGCTTGTTAGAAGATCAGTAGACCTAAAACACGAGACGTCCTATATAATAGCTAGGAGGACCATTTACAAAACTATAGGGGGGGTCCACTATGTATCAAAGTTTTCACACAACTTTTGTTTTTATATATAATTGAGATGTAGCACCCTGATAGTAGGCAGGGCTGCTAACACATTTAGCTTGCTTGGTGGTATCTAGCCTGGCTGATTGATAGGGGATTCACTTAGCTGGATTCAGGTAGATGGGCGCATCTTTAAGGCGGCGTAGCGTATCGTATTTACGCTATGCCGCCTTAAGTCAGAGGTGCAAGTGCTGTATTCACAAAGCACTTGCCTCCTAAGTTACGGCGGCGTAGCGTAAATGGGGCCGGCGTAAGCGCGCCTAATTCAAATGAGGATGAGGGGGGCGTGTTTTATGTAAATGATTGGTGACCCGACGTGATTGACGTCCGTGTACATATCCCAGTGTGCATCGTTCCAAAGTACGCCGCAAGGACGTATTGGTTTTGACGTGAACGTAAATTACGTCCAGCCCCATTCCAGGACGAGTTACGCAAACGACGTAAAGTTTTCAAATTTCGATGCGGGAATAACGGCCATACTTAACATTGGCTAGGCCACCTAGGGGGCAGCTTTATCTTTACGCCGGCGTACCTCTTACGGAAATGGCGTATCTTTACTGCGACGGGCGCACGTACGTTCTTGAATCGGCGTATCCAGTCATTTGCATATTCTACGCCGAACTCAACGGAATCACCACCTAGCGGCCAGCGTAAATATGCACCCTAAGATACGACGGCGTAGGAGACTTACGCCGCTCGTATCTTAGCCTAATTTAAGCGTATCTGGTTTCCAGAATACGCTTAAATTTACGGCGTAACCCTACGTGAATCTAGCTAACTGTGTTTTTCCCTAACTCTGGATTTGATGCACCTCTCTCTTCTGTCACTAGGTGGCACTGTTGCCTGTGGCAGTGGAATAATAAGGGCGTAGGGCAGCCCTCAAAATTTGCACTCGCCTGCTCGCATTTTGCGAGTAAATTTTGAGGGTTTGAGTGGGGGCTGCCTGGGAGCAGGGGGGGCGAGCAAGGAGAGGAGCCGCCGCCGCCGACTGGTTGTTCGAATCGCGGGAAACATGACAGCTTTCAATTCAATAGCTGTGCTCCCCGCGGCGAGCCGCCATATACAGCCCCTCCCCCTTGTCCGGGAACTTTGATAGACAGATCACCCATCCCATGATTGGACGGGTGATCTGTCTATCAAAGTTTCCCGGACAAGGGAGAGGGGCTGTACATACCTCCCAACCGTCCCGGATTCCGCGGGATCCTCCCGCAATTCTAATTGTGTCCCGGGGTCCCGCAGACTAGACTCGAGTCCCGGAAAATAGGGCCCGGTCCGCGACATTTAGGGGGGCGACATTCCGTGCCTCCACGTTCGGTTTCCCCCGCCATGTTTGATGTCCGGTGCTGTGATTGGATGTATGGGGGTCATGCGCGGCGTGGGGCTGGCCTGTCTGTGAGCGTCTAGAAGTCCCGCCTCCGCACATGACTGCTATACGCCCAATCACAGTGCGACGGTTCCCCTCTGCCTGTCTCTCTGCTCTGGATGACGGGGGTGGGTGACTGGATGACGGAGCGGGCTGCAGGTGGATGGCGCAACAAGATGTCCCGCATTGGATTTTTTAAATGTTGGGAGGTATAGATGTATATGGCGGCTCGCCGCCGGGAACAACCAGGCTGCAGCGGCGGCGGCTCCGGCTCCTCTCATTTAGCACAGGTAGGCTGCACTGGGGACACTGGCTGCACTGGGGACACTGGCTGCACTGGGGACACTGGCTGCTATGAGGACACTGGCTGCTTTGGGGACACTGGCTGCTTTGGGGACACTGGCTGCACTGGGGACACGTGCTGCATTGGTAGACATGGGCAGGCTGCATTTTTGGTCACGGATAAAGTTGTTGTTAATATTTATTTTTATAACTTAATTCTGCATAAAACATTTAAGTGTCATTTCATGAGATAATTTATGAGGGCGTGTCTTGGGGCGGGACATGGTAGGGGTTGGGCGGGGCAACTGGTGGCGAGTACGCCTTGAGGCCTGGCTAGTAGCTCAGGACTTGACATTTTGAGCCCTGGCGTACGGAATCCAGACTAGTAGCTAGATTCATGTACCTTGCCGCATCTTTGCGGCGGCGTAGCGTATCGTATTTACACTACGCCGCCGTAAGTTAGCTAGGCAAGCACTGTATTCACAAAGTACTTGCCTGCTAAGTTACTGCGGCGTAGCGTAAATGGGGCCGGCGTAAGCGAGCCTAATTCAAATTAGGCTGAGGGGGCGTGTTTTATGTTAATGGGGGGTGAACTGACGTGATTGACGTTTTTTACGAACGGCGCATGCGCCGTCCGTGTACATATCCCAATGTGCATTGCGGCAAAGTACGCCGCAAGGACGTATTGGTTTTTAAAGTGGACGTAAATTCCGTCCAGCCCTATTCACGGACGACTTACGCAAACGACGTAAAATTTTCAAATTTGGACGCGGGAACGACGGCCATACTTAACAGCTATTTGATGGAATAACTTTACGCCTGAAAATGCCTTACGTAAACGGCATATCTTTACTGCGACGGGCGCATGTACGTTCGTGAATAGGCGTATCTAGTGATTTACATGTTCTACGCCAAACTCAATGTAAGCGCCACCTAGCGGCCAGCCTAAATATTGCACCCTAAGATACGACGGCGCAAGCCGACGTATCTTAGATAGGTTTAAGTGTATCTCTGTTTGAGAATACACTTAAACTTAGGTCGGCGCAGATTCCGAGTTAGGTCGGCGTATCTACTGATACGCCGGCCTAACTCTATGTGAATCTAGCTATAGGAGTGAATAGGTTGACTCAGCCAATTAGCAGGGATCTCTTTGGTTCCTTGGCCTGCTGGGAGAGCCTATTTATTGGGGAGGAGTCAGGTGATGGGGGTTCTGTGCCACCTGGACGGCTGTCTGGGTGGACGCGTGTCACAAGGCTCCAGGCAAAGCTTGAGGCCTATCCCGGGAGCACCTGGCTCCTAGGCTGTTTTAGGCCTATCCAGGTTTGAGAGAGGTAGCGTGGGGTTGAGTCTTCAGGCGGGAAGTCCAACCAAGTTGCAGAGGTTCCACCAGATCGGGGAACTGGATCGTTGCCATCGGTGAGGGAGAAGCAATTGCCACAAAGGACGACCACTCCTGTCACCAGGGGCAAGTGATGATCAAGGCCAGAGGTAAAGGTGAAGGAGTCACCACCTGTACTGTATGAGTACTTCCTGTTCTGACACACTAATAGATGGGAAGTGGGGAGATTTTCCTGAAATTCCTGTTCTGACACACATCATATAGGTGAGGAGTTCTGACACACATTCTATAGAAAAGCAGCTACAGAATCGGGGAGATTTTTCCTTACTTCCTGTTCTGATACACATAATACAGAAAAGAAGCAGGAAGATTTTTCCTTACTTCCTGTTCTAACACACATCATATAGATGAGGAGTTGCGAGATGTTTCCCATACTTCCTCTTCTGACATTTCAGATAGGAAGTAGGGAGTAGACATGTGCAATTCGTTTAGTTTCTAATTCGTTTTTTAACGAAAATTGGTTAATTTCGAATTTTCGTTTTAACAAATTTTTTATTTCCGAATTTTCGGACTTCGGAAAATTTCGAATTTCCGAATTTTCGGACTTCGGAAAATTTCGAATTTCCGAATTTCAGAAATTTCGTATTTGAGAATTTTTCAATTTCTGAAATTTTGAGTTTCCGAATTTTTTAATTCCCGAATTTCGGAATTTTTAATTTCCGAATTTTCGTATTTCCGAATTTTTAAATTTCCGAATTTTTTGTATTTCGGAAATTCGGATTTTCGGAAATACAAAAAATGTTAGCTTATGTCCTGTTCTGCCCATCACTTATCAAAGAAACAGGGAAGGTGGAGAGCTTCCCTTACTTCCTGTTATGTCTCACTCATCAAAGAAACGGGAAATGGGGAGAGCTTCCCTTACTTCCTGTTCTGTCTGTCACTCATCAAAGAAACAGGAAATGGGGAGAGCTTCTTTTACTTTCTGTTATATCTGTCACTCATCAAAGAAACAGGAAATTATTATTATTATTATTATTATACAGGATTTATATAGCGCCAACAGTTTGCGCAGCGCTTTACATCAGGGAAGACAGTACAGTCACAATACAATCAATACAGGAGGGATCAGAGGGCCCTGCTCGTTAGAGCTTACAATCTAGAAATGGGAAGAGCTTCCCTTACTTCCTGTTATGTCTCACTCATCAAAGAAACAGGAAATGGGGAGGGCTTCCCTTACTTCCTGTTCTGTCTGTCACTCATCAAAGAAACAGGAAATGGAGAGAGCTTCTTTTACTTTCTGTTATATCTGTCACTCATCTAAGAAACAGGAAATGGGGGGAGCTTCTTTTACTTCCTGTTATGTCTCACTCATCAAAGAAACGGGAAATGGGGAGAGCTTCCCTTACTTCCTCTTCTGTCTGTCACTCATCAAAGAAACAGGAAATGGGGAGAGCTTCTTTTACTTCCTGTTATGTCTGTCACTCATCAAAGAAACAGGAAATGGGGATAGCTTCACTTACTTCCTGTTCTGTCTGTCATTCATCAAAAAAAGAAAATGGGGAGAGCTTCTTTTACTTCCTGTTCTGTCTCTCATCAAAGGAACAGGAAATTGCAAAAGTTTCCCATACTTCCTGTTCTGTCTGTCACTCAAAGAAACAGGAAATGGGGAGAGCTTCCCTTACTTCCTGTTCTGTCTGTCACTCATCATAGAAACAGGAAATGGGGGAGCTTCTTTTACTTTCTGTTATGTCTGTCACTCATCTAAGAAACAGGAAATGGGGAGAGCTTCCCTTACTTCCTGTTCTGTCTGTCACTCATCAAAGAAACGGGAAATGGGGAGAGCTTCTTTTAATTCCTGTTCTGTCTCTCATCAAAGAAACAGGAAATTGCAATAGTTTTCCATTCTTCCTGTTCTGTCTGTCACTCAAAGAAACAGGAAATGGGGAGAGCTTCCCTTACTTCATGTTCTGTGATTTAAAGAAACAGAAAATGGGGAGAGCTTCCCTTACTTCCTGTTCTGTCTGTCACTCATCAAAGAAACAGGAAATGGGGAGAGCTTCCCTTACTTCATGTTCTGTCACTCAAACAAACAGAAAATGGGGAGAGCTTCCCTTACTTCCTGTTCTGTCTGTCACTCATCAAAGAAACAGGAAGGCAGGAGAGATTCGCCTTACTTCCTGTTCTGTCATTCTTTAAAGAGATAGGAAGTGGAGAGATTTTTCCCTCATTTCTTATTCCGTTTGTCTTTCATCAAAGAGACAGGAAAAGGGGAGATTTAACCTTACTTTATGATCTGTCTGTTACTCATCAAAGAGAAAGAAATTGGGGATTTTTCCCCTACTTCCTGTTCTGTGTGTCACTCATCAAAGAGACAGGAAGAGGGGAGATTGACCCTTACTTCCTGTTCTGTCTGCCACTTTAAGAGGCAAGAAGAGGGGAGATTTTCCATGATTGTGGGGAGATTTGCCCTTACCTCCTGTTCTTCATCACATAGACAGTGAGGAGATTGCCCCCCCCCCCTTCCCCGTGTTCCTATTTCTGTTCATCTGGCATATGCCTTTGTTAGGGAGACTATGTTCACTTCCTGTCCCAGTGACCACACAGGAAGTGAGGTGGAATCTCTCCAATGGGGACACAGGCAACTCTAACTCCCCTCCATTTAAACCCAAATCGCTGTGTCTGAAGTTGTCACATTGATTTGACTGAAGTAATTGTGTCTCGTGTCGGACAGCCTGCAGAACGGCGGCTCAGGCAGGACGCGGTTGGCGACTAAATTTGATTTTAGCACGAGTGAAATGTTATCGCAGAAATCCCGTCTTTTGATTGGCACTCGGGTCCGCCTCTCTCTAATGAACAGCGTAATGTAAATTCCATCCATTTGTTCCACTCAATTTGGAACAAGGAAAATAAATCTCTTTATAACACTTAACCGAGCGAAACTTAAAGCGATTGTCCTTTACCCCGTATAAAGAGCAGCGAGCGGGAACGCGGGACTGATTAGACTTCTCTTCGAATGGCTCCAGTTCTGCGCACTGGGAAGGTATCATAGGGACAGGGCCGCCATCAGGGGGGTACAGACAGTACACCTGTAAGGGGCCTGGAGGTCCCCAGGGCCCCGGATGGCAACCCCCTTTTTTAAAAAAAAATATATTTATTTTTGTAAGGGGCCCGGAGGTCCCCAGGGCCCCCAGATGACAACCCCCCCCCTTTTTTTTTTAATTGTATTTATTTTTTATATATATATTTTTATATTATTTTTATTTTTATTTTTATTAAAGGGCCCATAGGCATGGTGAGCTTTTTTAAAGTTGTAGGGGCAGATCCACAAAAGAATTATGCCGGCGTATCTATTGATACGCCGCGTAATTTTAAATTTTGCGCGTCGTATCTTTGTTTTGAATCTACAAAACAAGATACGACTGCATCTCGGATCGATCCGACAGGCGTACGTCTTAGTACGCCGTCGGATCGTAGATGCATTTTTTCCTGCTGGCCGCTAGGTGGCGTTTCTGTCGAATTCCGCGTTGAGTATGCAAATTAGCTAGTTACGGCGATCCACGAACGTACGTCCGGCCGGCGCATTTTTTTACGTCGTTTGCGTTCGGCTTTTTCCGGCGTATAGTTACCCCTGCTATTATGAGGCGTACTCAATGTTAAGTATGGCCGTCGTTCCCGCGTCAAATTTTGAATTTTTTACGTCGTTTGCGTAAGTTGTTCGCGAATAGGGATGACGTCACCGTCTTAAGCATTGGCTTGTTCCGGTTAAATTTCAAGCACAGGCACTGGGATACCCCCACGGACGCCGGATGCGCCGTTCAAAAAAAACATTGTTTACGTCGGGTTACGACGTATTTACATAAAACACGCCCCCATCACATCCATTTGAATTCCGCCCCCTTACGCCGCCAAAGATGCACTACGCCGCCGTAACTTACGGCGCAAATTCTTTGAGGATTCGAAAAAAATAAAATAAGTTACGGCGGCGTAGTGTATCTTAGATACGCTACGCCCGGCGGATTAATGCGCCGATGTACGTGGATCTTCCCCGTAATTTTTTGTTAAAATTTTGTGGAAAATGTAATCAAATAAAGATAATTAAAAAAAAAAATGTACAGACTCCACCAGTGCAGTACAGCGTCATTATTTAACTGGTGTCACAGTGATCAAAGACACTGACTGGTGACAGTATGTAAAAAATAAATAAAAAATAAAATAAGAAATAATCTTATTTTCTTTTTCAAATTTTTGTAAATTAAATTTTTTATTACTTTTTACTTTTTCTCTATAATTATATTTTTTAATATATATATATTTTTACATACAGTGGCCAGAGCAATATATTGTTACCATAGTAACACTTTACTTCTCTGGGGAGGTGGAAGAAAAGGTAGTAACCCCCAAGTACTATATGATGTCCTTGTCATGATGATTTTTATGTTTTGCTATAGAAATAAAACTGTGTAACCTTCTCCCCATAATACCCCTGAAGAAAGGATTAGACTCTTCCTGAAACGCGTCGGCGACATAGAGAAGGTAGTGTCACCAACATATGTATACTTTGTATTAACTCAGCCGTTCATTATTGATGATCCTGGGCTAGATTCAGCTAGATCAGCGCATTTTTACGGCGGCGTAGGGTATCGTATTTACGCTGCGCCGCCGTAAGTTAGAGAGGCAAGTGCTGTATTCACAAAGCACTTGCCTCCTAACTTACGGCGGCGTATCGTAAATGGGGCCGGCGTAAGCGCGCCTAATTCAAATGAGGATGAGGGGGGCATGTTTTATTTAAATTAATGGTGACCCCGCGTATTTTACGTTTTTTACGAACGGCACATGCGCCGTTCGTGAAAGAATCCCAGTGCGCATGCTCGAAATTCCACCGCAAATCGTCATTGCTTTCGATGTGAACGTAAATGACGTCCAGCCCTATTCGCGAACGACTTACGCAAACGACGTAAAAAATTCAAAATTCGAAGCGGGAACGACGTCCATACTTAACATTGGCTGCGCCTCATAATAGCAGGAGCAACCTTACGCCGAAAAAGCCTAACGTAAATGACGTAATAAAATTGCGCCGGGCGTACGTACGTTTGTGAATCGGCGTATCTAGGTCATTTGCATATTCTACGCCGAAAACAACGGAAGCGCCCCTACCGGCCAACGTAAAACGTATCTGCCTTTGAGAATCAGCCTAAAGATACGACGGCGCAGATTTGAAATGACGGCGGCGTATCTGGAGATACGCCGCCGTATGTTGTTGCTGAATCTAGCCCCCTGTTTTTATCATTTGTATTGATGTTTTTACATTTTATATGGATGTAATAAAATTATGTTTTTTTTAATATAAACTCGCAAGCTAATTCTTTTTAGTTGCCTTTAAAAGTTCCATATACAGTAGTACTTGGGGGTTGCTATATTTACTTCCATTTAACATAGGGATGTTGGCAACTAGACATGTGCAATTCGTTTAGTTCCGAATTCGTTTTTAACAAATTAGTTAATTCCGAAATTTCAGAATTTCCGAATTTTTCAATTTCCGAATTTTTGTATTTCCGAAATTTAGAATTTACGAATTCTGAATTGTCAAATTTTCAGAGTTTCCGAAATTCGAAAATTTAGGAAATTCTAAATTTCTGGAATTTGAAATCACAAAATTTGTAATGACAAGATTACAAAATTCTGAAATCAGAAATTTCTAATTTTTCCATTTACGAATTTTCGAATTCCGAATTGTCTAATTTCCGAAAATTGCCGACATTCGAAAATTTGGAAATTCAACATTTCTGGAATTCGGAAATTCGAAAGCTTCAGAAATTCGAAAATTTAAGAAATTCGAAAAATTTGAAAAATTACAAGATTTGAAATGACAAGATTACAAAATTCGGAAATCAGAAATTCGAAAGTTTGAAAATTGTAAATTCGAAAAATCGGAAATTCAAAAATTAGAAAAATCACAAATTAGAAAATTCAGAATTAGAACATTTGAAAATTAGAAAATTAGAAAATCTGAAAATTTGGTTGGAATTTCTGAATTCCGAATGTTCGAATTTCCAAATTTCCGAAAAAAACGAATGAAACGAAAACGAACAACATTTTCAGCAGTGCACATGTCTATTGGCAACATATTGATGGCTTTCTCTGGTGGTTCTCCTCTACTCTGGGGAGGTGATCAGATTTTTTGGTATTTTTACACACACTATGATTGCTTATAACTGTGAATTTTACAGTTATGATTAGGGTTGTCCCGATACCACTTTTTTAAGACCGAGTCCAAATACCGACACTTTTTTCCAAGTACTCACCGATAAAAAAAATTCGATGTCATGTGGCAGTTTGACAGATGGGTACTGATAGGTGGCACTGACAGGTGGCTGGCACTGATAGGCGGCACTTATGGGCACTGACTGGTGACTGGTGCTGATGGGCACTAATAGGTGGCACTGACAGGTGGCTGGCACTGATAAGTGGCACTTGTGGGCACTGATAGGTGGCACTTATGGGCACTGATAGGTGGCATTGGTTGCACTGATAGGTGGCACTTGTGGGCACTGATAGATGGCACTGATAGGTGGCACTTGTGGGCACTGATAGGTGGTACTTGTGGGCACTGATATGTGTCACTTGTGGGCACTGATTGGTGGCACTTGTGGGCACTGATATATGGCACTTGTGGGCACTGATATATGGCACCGATTGGTGGCACTTGTTGGCACTGATAGGTGGCACTTGTGGGCACTGATAGGTGGCACTTGTGGGCACTGATAGGTGGCACTGATTGGTGGCACTGATATATGGCACTTGTGGGCACAGATATATGGCACTTGCGGGCACTGACATATGGCACTGATTGGTGGCACTTGTGGGCACTAATAGGTGGCACTTATTGCACTGATATGTGGCACTTGTGGGCACTGATATATGGCTCTCCCCTCAGATCCCCCTAGTCCTTGTGTGCAGCGAGCCTTCTGTGTGTCTCTCCCATGGTGAGCCCTGCCATCAATAACCAGGACAGAGGATGAGGATGACGGCTGAGCACATGGCACACATCCAATAGGAGGAGGCAGCAGGGACACAACAACCACTTAGCGCCCTCATGTCAGCTGACATCTCCTATAAAGCTCCATGGTGACAGGTTCTCTTCACAAGGATACTAGTATCGGTATCGGGACAACCCTAGTTGTAAGCAACCATTTTTTTCTGAATGAAAACTAATCATTGAGTGTTTACTATTGTGATTAGCTGTGATTGGCCCTGTGTGTACCGTGTGATCACTGTGACCAATCGCAGAGCTCATCACAATAGTACACAATGAACGGCATGAATCAAACCCTGTAGAACCGTCATGTGATCTGCTGTCATTGGCCGCAGCGATCACAGGGTATCGGCAGCGGGCCACGGTATGGTGATCTGTCATCGGCCAGCGGCGGGTGACAGATCGCGACCCGGAGCGCGGCCCGTGAGTCGTGATCCTGGGGGGACGTCATATTACGTCTTCCATGGACAATAGGGCTCTAATAGCCGAGTCATTTTTATTTTCCCGTCCTTGTCCCATCCTTGTCCCGTCCCTGTCCCGTCCCTGTCCCATCCTTGTCCCGTCCTTGTCCCCTCCTTCTTCCGTCCTTCTTCCGTCCTTCTTCCGTCCTTGTCCCGTCCTTGTCCCGTCCCTGTCCCGTCCTTGTCCCGTCCCTGTCCCGTCCCGTCCTTGTCCCGTGCTTGTCCTGTCCTTGTCCTGTCCTTGTCCCGTCCTTCTTCCGTCCTTGTCCCGTCCTTGTCCCGTCCTTGTCCCGTCCTTGTCCCGTCCCTGTCCCGTCCCGTCCTTGTCCCGTGCTTGTCCTGTCCTTGTCCCGTCCTTCTTCCGTCCTTGTCCCATCCTTGTCCCGTCCTTGTCCCGTCCTTGTCCCGTCCTTGTCCCGTCCTTGTCCCGTCCCTGTCCCGTCCCGTCCTTGTCCCGTGCTTGTCCTGTCCTTGTCCCGTCCTTCTTCCGTCCTTGTCCCGTGCTTGTCCCGTCCTTGTCCCGTCCTTGTCCCGTCCTTGTCCCGTCCTTGTCCCGTCCTTCTTCCGTCCTTCTTCCGTCCTTCTTCCGTCCTTGTCCCGTCCTTGTCCCGTCCTTGTCCCCCTTCAATACTCCCCATTAGTAAAGTTTCTTCTGAATCCTGTGACCGGGAACTATGAGAAAATTCTGAATGGTATTCAACTTGTTTAGACTTTTATTTTTCTGACAAGTTAATAAATTGTGATGAAGACACAGCGGGAGATCCGAGTAATTCTGAAAACACAGAGCTCTCCATTGTTCTGTAACAGAAGGACGGGGGATGGAGGCCAGACAATATTGTTGGGGGGTGAAAGTCCGGGGCCAGCGTAGAGGCCGGGGACAGACGACGTTAAAGCGAAACTCCGGGAAAAATACCCAAATGATATACATAGAAAATAGCCGTACCTGCCAGATTATTTTTTATTTTTGTCTATCCAGCCCTGAGGTTTGCACAGCTCCGCCAAACAGCACGGCCCTGTCCGGCATGAGAGATCTGATTTTTTTTTTTAACCACTTACGTCTGTAATGACCAGGCCATTTTTTTTTGTCCTTTTTAACTGACAATTGCGCGGCCGTGCGACACTGTACCCAAATAAAATTTATGTATTTTTTTCCCACAAATAGTTTTCTTTTGGTGGTATTTGATCATCTCTGTGGTTTTTATTTTTTGCGCTATAAACAAAAAAAAAAGAGCTTTAATTTTGAAAAAAAATTATATTTTTTACTTTTTGCTATAATAAATATAAAAAAAAAACATTTAAAAAAAATTCTTCATCAGTTTAGGCCAATATGTTTTATTCTACATATTTTTTAATTTTTTGCGCTATAAACAAAAAAAGAGCGTCAATTTTGAAAAATGTTTTTATTTTTTACTTTTTGCTATAATAAATATATATAAAAAAAAAATAATAAAAAAAAAAATCTTCATCAGTTTAGGCCAATATGTATTATTCTACATATTTTTGGTAAAAAAAAAAAAAAAAATATATATATATATATATATATATATATATATATATATATATATATATATTTTTTTTTTACTTTTTGCTATAATAAATATAAAAAAAAAAATTCTTCATCAGTTTTGGCCAATATTTATTATTCTATATATTTTTGGCAAAAACAGCGCCTACAAATTAGGGGATAGATTTGTGGCATTTTTTATTATTATTCGATTTTTAGTAGCAATGGCGGCGATCTGCGATTTTTAGCAGGACTGCGACGTTGCGGCAGACACATCGGACACTATCTTCGAATCATTGACATTTATACAGCGATCAGTGCTATAAAAATGCACTGATTGCTGTGTAAAGGTCACTGGCAGGGAAGGGGTTAACACTAGGGGGGCGATCATGGGGTTAAATGTGTTCCCTGGGAGGTGTTTCTAACTGTGGGGGAATGGGACTGACTGGAGGAGAGAGATCGCTGTTCCCGATTACTAGGATTACCAGCAGATCTCTCCCTCCTCCCCTGTCAGAATTCTGGATTTCTTTCCTCGATCGCGGATCGAGTCCCCGGCGATTGCAACGCGCTGTTTAATTTTTGCATAAGTACAGCCCTGAGCGGCTGCATGCCCTTGTTCTAGGGGGCGGTTGAGCTTTGGTTTTACCAACCTTTACCCACACATGTTAACTGCCATTGTTTCTGAACAGCTTGGTCTTGGCTGAGAAAAAACAGACTTACTGGCGGGATCACCAGGTGAAACTAAAGAAAAAAAGAAAACGAATGCAGCCACCACATTAAATGTTTGATAAGTTGCAATAAAATAAGTTTGGGGTTTTATACTGCTTTAGGGCTGCGCTCACACTTGTGCGACTCCAAAGTTAATGCGATTTCCATTGTGACTTTGATGCAGCTTTGGATGGGTGTGGCTTGGATGCGACTTTCACGTGACTTTTGAGAGTTTACATTGTAGTCTATGGCACTCAATTGGCATGAAAGTCCCAAAGTAGTGCAGGGACGGTGTCCATTGAAATACATTGGCTGCGACTTTATGAGTCCAAAGTCGCAGGACAAGATGAACAAGTGTGAATGGAGCCCTAATGCTCGTTTAAAGGTAAAGATGAAATAATGTACACCCTCCCCATCCACCCGCTCCCTGCTGTACTTACCTCCAGGGATGCTGAGCTGTCAGCCCCCCCACTGCCGGCTCTTCTCTGTGCATCACTTCTGGGATGGACAAGATCGATTCCCAGTGACAGTGCTGGCTAATCAGAATCGATCGCATCCATCCTGGAAGCTCTGCACAGAGGAGAGAGGATTCCAATCCCGCGGACTGCTGGACTGGCTGAAGTGGTGCCGACCGCTCAGCAACCCCAGAGGTAAGTTCAGCAGAGACCAAGGGATGGAGGGGAGGTAAGTACAGAAAGGACCAAGGGATGGGGTGGAGGTAAGTACAGCAAGGGCCAAGGGATGGGGGGGAGGTAAGTACAGCAAGGGCCAAGGGATGGGGGGGAGGTAAGTACAGCAAGGGCCAAGGGATTGGGGGGGAGGTAAGTACAGAAAGGACCAAGGGATGGAGGGGAGGTAAGTACAGCAAGGGCCAAGTGATGGAGGGGAGGTAAGTACAGCAAGGGCCAAGGGATGGAGGGGAGGTAAGTACAGCAAGGGACCAAGGGATGGAGGGGAGGTAAGTAAAGCAAGGGCCCAGGGATGGAGGGGAGGTAAGTAGACCAAGGGATGGAGGGGAGGTAAGTACAGCAAGGACCAAGGGATGGAGGGGAGGTAAGTACAGCAAGGGCCAAGGGATGGGGGGAGGTAAGTACAGAAAGGACCAAGGGAGGGAGGTAAGTTCAGCAAGGACCAAGGGATGGAGGGGAGGTAAGTACAGAAAGGACCAAGGGATGGAGGGGAGGTAAGTACAGCAAGGACCAAGGGATGGAGGGGAGGTAAGTACAGCAAGGGCCAAGGGATGGAGGGGAGGTAAGTACAGAAAGGACCAAGGAATGGAGTGGAGGTAAGTACAGAAAGGACCAAGGGATGGAGGGGAGGTAAGTACAGCAGGGACCAAGGGATGGAGGGGAGATAAGTACAGCAGGGACCAAGGGATGGAGGGGAGGTAAGTACAGCAAGCACCAAGGGATTGTGGGGAGGTAAGTACAGCAAGGGCCAAGGGATGGAGGGGAGGTAAGTACAGCAAGGACCAAGGGATGGAGGGGAGGTAAATACAGCAGGGACCTCAATAAAAGTATTGAACAAGGAAAATAAAAAACAAACAAAAAAAGATTTCATCAAAGAACAAAAACCTAAATAAACTAAAAACGAAAACATTAAAAAAATAAAAATCAACAGAACCTTAAAAAAAATAAAATAATATTAAACAGAAAAAAACCCCTAAAAACTAAAAAAAAAATAGAACTAAACAAAAAACCCGAAAACTAAATACTAAAAATAAAACAAAAAAAAGTTTTGTCTTAAGATATTTATGTTGTGGAGCCCAAAACATAATAAACCAACTAGAAGACCCCAAAGAAAGCCATGGAAGGTGGCACACGGTGGTGGTCGGTGGTCCTCGGTGACGCACACCTGGCAGCGTCTACCTGTCCCTGGTAGGTGATGATGACCTGTGTGCATAGAGGCTGGCTGAAGCTGTGCTGAGTGTCAGAACAGGTTGGATGAGCAGGCAGGGTGGAGGAGGTGCCTGCACTGCAGGGAGGGGCACAATCACCCCTGCCAGGCAGTGGGGGAGGGGCAGCTGGTTTCTGGATGAAGTTTCAGTTGGAAGGAGAAGCTGGGATGAGGACTGGCTGCTGGAGAGGATCATCCAGAGGGGGACAGTGATCACCTGGAGGGCTCACCTGGGCCATGGCTGCTCTCTACCTGCTGCTGCTCTGCACCTGGCTGTGCTCAGGTAAGGAGGACATGGAGATCTCTAATTGTATCACTTCCAGGAGGATTCCTGTCTGCAGGAGGGGGAGGGGGGGTAATGAGCATGCGCAGACACACCTAAGACAGGTGGAGGAGCAACAGGTGAAATATAAACACCTGACACTGTGCGTAGGAAACATCGGAGGGGTGTACGAGACACGGGGGACATCGGGGGGGTGTGTGGTGACACGGGGGACATCGGGGGGGTGTGTGGTGACACGGGGGACATCGGAGGGGTGTGCGGTGACACGGGGGACATCGGAGGGGTGTGCGGTGACACGGGGGACATCGGAGGGGTGTGCGGTGACACGGGGGACATCGGAGGGGTGTGTGGTGACACGGGGGACATCGGAGGGGTGTATGGTGACACGGGGGACATCGGGGGGTGTATGGTGACACGGGGGACATCGGGGGGTGTGTGGTGACACGGGGGACATCGGAGGGGGGGTGTACGGTGACATGGGGGACATCGGAGGGGTGTGCGGTGACACGGGGGACATCGGAGGGGTGTACGGTGACACGGGGGACATCGGAGGGGTGTACGGTGACACGGGGGACATCGGAGGGGTGTATGGTGACACGGGGGACATCGGAGGGGTGTATGGTGACACGGGGGACATCGGAGGGGTGTGTGGTGACACGGGGGACATCGGAGGGGTGTATGGTGACACGGGGGACATCGGAGGGGTGTGTGGTGACACGGGGACATCGGAGGGGTGTACGGTGACACGGGGGACATCGGAGGAGTGTACGGTGACACGGGGGACATCGGAGGAGTGTACGGTGACACGGGGGACATCGGAGGGGTGGGTGGTGACACGGGGGACATCGGAGAGGTGTACGGTGACACGGGGGACATTGGAGGGGTGTACGGTGACACGGGGGACATTGGAGGGGTGTGTGGTGACACGGGGGACATCGGAGAGGTGTGTGGTGACATGGGGGACATCGGGGGGTGTATGGTGACACGGGGGACATCGGGGGGTGTATGGTGACACGGGGGACATCGGAGGGGTGTATGGTGACATGGGGGACATCGGGGGGTGTATGGTGACACGGGGGACATCGGAGGGGTGTACGGTGACACAGGTGACATCGGAGGGGTGTACGGTGACACGGGGGACATCGGAGGGGTGTACGAGACACGGGGGACATCGGAGGGGTGTGTGGTGACACTGGGGACATCGGAGGGGTGTACGGTGACACTGGGGACATCGGAGGGGTGTGCGGTGACACTGGGGACATCGGAGGGGTGTACGGTGACACGGGGGACATCGGAGGGGTGTATGGTGACACGGGGGACATCGGAGGGGTGTGTGGTGACACTGGGGACATCGGAGGGGTGTACGGTGACACTGGGGACATCGGAGGGGTGTGCGGTGACACTGGGGACATCGGAGGGGTGTACGGTGACACGGGGGACATCGGAGGGGTGTATGGTGACACGGGGGACATCGGAGGGGTGTACGGTGACACGGGGGACATCGGAGGGGTGTGTGGTGACACGGGAGACATCGGAGGGGTGTGTGGTGACACGGGGGACATCGGAGGGGTGTGCGGTGACACGGGGGACATCGGAGGGGTGTGTGGGGACATCGGAGGGGTGTGTGGTGACACGGTGACACGGGGGACATCGGAGGGGTGTATGGTGACACTGGGGACATCGGAGGGGTGTATGGTGACACTGGGGACATCGGAGGGGTGTATGGTGACACGGGGGACATCGGAGGGGTGTACGGTGACACGGGGGACATCGGAGGGGTGTGTGGTGACACGGGAGACATCGGAGGGGTGTGTGGTGACACGGGAGACATCGGAGGGGTGTGTGGTGACACGGGGGACATCGGAGGGGTGTGCGGTGACACTGGGGACATCGGAGGGGTGTATGGTGACACGGGGGACATCGGAGGGGTGTACGGTGACACTATTATGGGAAGTTGGGGTGAATTGGGGTCAGAGGTCGGATGTATCACATGAGATGATTGCAGGTGAAGGAAGTTGTATCCGGTGTGATCTGTCATCTGTCCCCTCCCCCACATATCCATGGTGTCATCTGATGTAGAGATGTTTGTAAATAGATGATCTCTGTGCTGGGAATCCTGCATGCTGCTATCACTGACTTATTCTGAACATGCCAACTGCCTGGCTGTCATGAGGATCCTCTGGCTTGAATGCGTTCCAATACAAACATGCAGATGAGGAATGCTGCTCTTTTCTAGGTTGTGTATATGATTTTAGTTATAAGACAGCGGCAGCCAGGAAACAAGCATTTTTCAGAAGAAGGTCAGTAATGGTGACCCACCCATCCCCCGCCCCCGTATTGAATTCAAAAGAGGTTTTCTTTGAGATTTAAAGGGCCGGTACTTCAAGCTGTGTGTGAAAGCAGCTTATATTGTGAAAGGGTTAGACCATCTGATCTTATGCTTCCCTCCCCCATCTCATTCTTCTGTGGGTGTCGCAGGAACAGGAAGTGAAAGAAAGTTTCCACAGTGGGGTCACAAGACAGAAATAAAAGACTGAGAAATGATTGTATGTCTATTTGTAACCATCATCTGTCATAGACACCCAGCAGGTCTGTCTGATCTAAAGGGGGCGGGGATAGTTTTTATGAATTGATGTTGGGGCCCTAAAGACGACGCACATCAATGCATGACGTAACCTACGCAGGTGAACAAGTACTAAAATAGATAGTAGTCGCCACGTGTTTGCTGGTGTCTGTAGTTCGCCACGTGTTGCTGGCGTCTGTAGTTCGCCACGTGTTGCTGGCGTCTGTAGTTCGCCACGTGTTGCTGGCGTCTGTAGTTCGCCACGTGTTGCTGGCGTCTGTAGTTCGCCACGTGTTGCAGGTGTCTGTCGTTCGCCACGTGTTGCTGGTGTCTGTAGTTCGCCACGTGTTTGCTGGCGTCTGTAGTTCGCCACGTGTTTGCTGGTTTCTGTAGTTCGCCACGTGTTGCTGGCGTCTGTAGTTCGCCACGTGTTGCTGGCGTCTGTAGTTCGCCACGTGTTTGCTGGCGTCTGTAGTTCGCCACGTGTTGCTGGTTTCTGTAGTTCGCCACGTGTTGCTGGTGTCTGTAGTTCGCCACGTGTTTGCTGGCGTCTGTAGTTCGCCACGTGTTGCTGGTTTCTGTAGTTCGCCACGTGTTGCTGGTGTCTGTAGTTCGCCACGTGTTGCTGGTGTCTGTAGTTCGCCACGTGTTGCTGGTGTCTGTAGTTCGCCACGTGTTGCTGGTGTCTGTAGTTCCCCACGTGTTGCTGGTGTCTGTAGTTCCCCACGTGTTGCTGGTGTCTGTAGTTCCCCACGTGTTGCTGGTGTCTGTAGTTCCCCACGTGTTGCTGGTGTCTGTAGTTCGCCACGTGTTGCTGGTGTCTGTAGTTCGCCACGTGTTGCTGGTGTCTGTAGTTCGCCATGTGTTTGGTGTCTGTAGTTCGCCACGTGTTGCTGGTGTTTGTGGTTCGCCACGTGTTGCTGGTGTCTGTAGTTCGCCACGTGTTGCTGGTGTCTGTAGTTCGCCACGTGTTGCTGGTGTTTGTGGTTCGCCACGTGTTGCTGGTGTCTGTAGTTCGCCACGTGTTGCTGGTGTCTGTAGTTCGCCACGTGTTTGCTGGTTTCTGTAGTTCGCCACGTGTTTGCTGGTGTCTGTAGTTCGCCACGTGTTTGCTGGTGTCTGTAGTTCGCCACGTGTTGCTGGTGTCTGTAGTTCGCCACGTGTTTGCTGGTGTCTGTAGTTCGCCACGTGTTTGCTGGTGTCTGTAGTTCGCCACGTGTTGCTGGTGTCTGTAGTTCGCCACGTGTTTGCTGGTGTCTGTAGTTCGCCACGTGTTTGCTGGTTTCTGTAGTTCGCCACGTGTTGCTGGTGTCTGTAGTTCGCCACGTGTTGCTGGTGTCTGTAGTTCGCCACGTGTTTGCTGGTGTCTGTAGTTCGCCACGTGTTTGCTGGTGTCTGTAGTTCGCCACGTGTTTGCTGGTGTCTGTAGTTCGCCACGTGTTTGCTGGTGTCTGTAGTTCGCCACGTGTTTGCTGGTTTCTGTAGTTCGCCACGTGTTGCTGGTGTCTGTAGTTCGCCACGTGTTTGCTGGTTTCTGTAGTTCGCCACGTGTTGCTGGTGTCTGTAGTTCGCCACGTGTTTGCTGGTTTCTGTAGTTCGCCACGTGTTGCTGGTGTCTGTAGTTCGCCAAGTGTTGCTGGTGTCTGTAGTTCGCCACGTGTTTGCTGGTGTCTGTAGTTCGCCACGTGTTTGCTGGTGTCTGTAGTTCGCCACGTGTTGCTGGTGTCTGTCGTTCGCCACGTGTTTGCTGGTTTCTGTAGTTCGCCACGTGTTGCTGGTTTCTGTAGTTCGCCACGTGTTGCTGGTGTCTGTAGTTTGCCACGTGTTGCTGGTGTCTGTAGTTCGCCACGTGTTGCTGGTTTCTGTAGTTCGCCACGTGTTTGCTGGTTTCTGTAGTTCGCCACGTGTTGCTGGTTTCTGTAGTTCGCCACGTGTTGCTGGTTTCTGTAGTTCGCCACGTGTTGCTGGTGTCTGTAGTTCGCCACGTGTTTGCTGGTGTCTGTAGTTCGCCACGTGTTGCTGGCGTCTGTAGTTCGCCACGTGTTGCTGGCGTCTGTAGTTCGCCACGTGTTGCTGGCGTCTGTAGTTCGCCACGTGTTGCTGGCGTCTGTAGTTCGCCACGTGTTGCTGGCGTCTGTAGTTCGCCACGTGTTGCTGGCGTCTGTAGTTCGCCACGTGTTGCTGGCGTCTGTAGTTCGCCACGTGTTGCTGGCGTCTGTAGTTTGCCACGTGTTGCTGGCGTCTGTAGTTCGCCACGTGTTTGCTGGCGTCTGTAGTTCGCCACGTGTTGCTGGCGTCTGTAGTTCGCCACGTGTTGCTGGCGTCTGTAGTTCCCCACGTGTTGCTGGTGTCTGTAGTTCGCCACGTGTTTGCTGGTGTCTGTAGTTCGCCACGTGTTGCTGGTGTCTGTAGTTCGCCATGTGTTTGGTGTCTGTGGTTCGCCACGTGTTGCTGGTGTCTGTGGTTCGCCACGTGTTGCTGGTGTCTGTGGTTCGCTACGTGTTGCTGGTGTCTGTGGTTCGCCACGTGTTGCTGGTGTCTGTAGTTCGCCACGTGTTTGCTGGTTTCTGTAGTTCGCCACGTGTTGCTGGTGTTTGTGGTTCGCCACGTGTTTGCTGGTGTCTGTAGTTCGCCACGTGTTGCTGGTGTCTGTAGTTCGCCACGTGTTGCTGGTGTCTGTAGTTCGCCACGTGTTTGCTGGTTTCTGTAGTTCGCCACGTGTTGCTGGTGTCTGTAGTTCGCCACGTGTTGCTGGTGTCTGTAGTTCGCCACGTGTTGCTGGTTTCTGTAGTTCGCCACGTGTTGCTGGTGTCTGTAGTTCGCCACGTGTTTGCTGGTTTCTGTAGTTCGCCACGTGTTGCTGGTGTCTGTAGTTCGCCACGTGTTTGCTGGTTTCTGTAGTTCGCCACGTGTTGCTGGTGTCTGTAGTTCGCCAAGTGTTGCTGGTGTCTGTAGTTCGCCACGTGTTTGCTGGTGTCTGTAGTTCGCCACGTGTTTGCTGGTGTCTGTAGTTCGCCACGTGTTGCTGGTGTCTGTCGTTCGGCACGTGTTTGCTGGTTTCTGTAGTTCGCCACGTGTTGCTGGTTTCTGTAGTTCGCCACGTGTTGCTGGTGTCTGTAGTTTGCCACGTGTTGCTGGTGTCTGTAGTTCGCCACGTGTTGCTGGTTTCTGTAGTTCGCCACGTGTTGCTGGTGTCTGTAGTTCGCCACGTGTTTGCTGGTGTCTGTAGTTCGCCACGTGTTTGCTGGTGTCTGTAGTTCGCCACGTGTTGCTGGCGTCTGTAGTTCGCCACGTGTTGCTGGCGTCTGTAGTTCGCCACGTGTTGCTGGCGTCTGTAGTTCGCCACGTGTTGCTGGCGTCTGTAGTTCGCCACGTGTTGCTGGCGTCTGTAGTTCGCCACGTGTTGCTGGCGTCTGTAGTTCGCCACGTGTTGCTGGCGTCTGTAGTTCGCCACGTGTTGCTGGCGTCTGTAGTTCGCCACGTGTTGCTGGCGTCTGTAGTTCGCCACGTGTTGCTGGTGTCTGTAGTTCCCCACGTGTTGCTGGTGTCTGTAGTTCGCCACGTGTTTGCTGGTGTCTGTAGTTCGCCACGTGTTGCTGGTGTCTGTAGTTCGCCATGTGTTTGGTGTCTGTGGTTCGCCACGTGTTGCTGGTGTCTGTGGTTCGCCACGTGTTTGCTGGTGTCTGTAGTTCGCTACGTGTTGCTGGTGTCTGTAGTTCGCCACGTGTTGCTGGTGTTTGTGGTTCGCCACGTGTTTGCTGGTGTCTGTGGTTCGCCACGTGTTGCTGGTGTCTGTAGTTCGCCACGTGTTGCTGGTGTCTGTAGTTCGCCACGTGTTTGCTGGTTTCTGTAGTTCGCCACGTGTTGCTGGTGTCTGTAGTTCGCCACGTGTTTGCTGGTTTCTGTAGTTCGCCACGTGTTGCTGGTGTCTGTAGTTCGCCAAGTGTTGCTGGTGTCTGTAGTTCGCCACGTGTTTGCTGGTGTCTGTAGTTCGCCACGTGTTTGCTGGTGTCTGTAGTTCGCCACGTGTTGCTGGTGTCTGTAGTTCGCCACGTGTTGCTGGTGTCTGTAGTTCAGCAGTTGCCGATCGCTCCGCCTGCCGTGAAGTATCCCGGTAAACACGGAAACTTCTGCCGGGTATTTCTGAGTATTACAAAGTGTTCTTTCAGACAGGAATAACTCGTATTTTTTCTGGAGAACGCCTCAAACTTCTCTGTTCCCTGAATGGAGCTTTCATGAAGCGTCTCCACCTTCCGAGAGAGTGATGTGTGAGGGACATGGTTCCCGGCACTGTGCGGGAAACTCCCATTCCATCAATATAACCAACATCATCCAGAGACAACTGCCCCACTCCATCCTGTGACAACTGCCCCACTCCACCCAGAGACAACTGCCCCACTCCACCCAGAGACAACTGCCCCACTCCACCCAGAGACAACTGCCCCACTCCACCCAGAGACAACTGCCCCACTCCACCCAGAGACAACTGCCCCACTCCACCCAGAGACAACTGCCCCACTCCACCCAGAGACAACTGCCCCACTCCACCCACAACCGCAAACTGCCCCACTCCACCCACAACCGCAAACTGCCCCACTCCACCCACAACCGCAAACTGCCCCACTCCACCCACAACTAGAATCTGCCCCACTCCACCCACAACTAGAATCTGCCCCACTCCACCCACAACTAGAATCTGCCCCACTCCACCCACAACCGGAAACTGCCCCACTCCACCCACAACCGGAAACTGCCCCACTCCACCCACAACCAGAAACTGCCCCACTCCACCCACAACTAGAATCTGCCCCACTCCGCCCACAACTAGAATCTGCCCCACTCCGCCCACAACCAGGGCTGTGGAGTCGGTAGATAAATGTTCCGACTCCGACTCCTTAGTTTTATGTACCTCCGACTCCCCGACTCCTCTGTATTAATATGCAAATGTATTTTATACATTCCTTGAGGGAAAGAAACGCAACCTATCACAGGACTACTAGCTGGGAAGCCAACAGTCTACTGTATTGCACAGTTTACGCAAAAGACAAACACAATGAAAACAAAGTTTTATAAAAAAAACTATTTATTCCAATCTAAATTTAGTAGGAGTCGGAGTCGGAGTGGGTGCATTGTTTGCCGACTCCGACTCCAGGTACCCAAAATTTCCTCCGACTCCTCGACTCCGACTCCACAGCCCTGCCCACAACTAATACTAAAACTGACCCACTCCGCCCACATCTAGAAACTGACCCACTCCACCCACAACTAATACAAAAACTGACCCACTCTGCCCACAACTAGAATCTGCCCCACTCTGCCCACAACTAGAATCTGCCCCACTCTGCCCACAACTAGAATCTGCCCCACTCTGCCCACAACTAGAATCTGCCCACAACTATTACAAAAACTGACCCACTCCACCCACAACTAGAAACCTGACCCACTCCACCCACGACTAATACTTAAGCTTGGCAGAATCGTTGGGGAGTTTATCAGTTTGAGACTCCAGTCATGAGATGTCAGCACCCCGGCTTCTTCCTGTCCACCTGGGACTTTTGGGTGTTCCCACAAACCTTTGTGTATTCCTTTTTTACATTTTTCATAATTTAAAATTGATATAAAAATCCAATACCTGGGAACTCCGCACAGGGATGGTGAGAACTTTTCATAATGGGCACAGCGGGTGTACAGACCCAGGAACTCGGCACAGGGATGGTGGGAACCCCTTATAATGGGCACAGCAGGTGTACAGACCCAGGAACTCGGCACAGGGATGGTGGGAACCCCTCATAATGGGCACAGCAGGTGTACAGACCCGTGAACGCGGCACAGGTGTGGTGGGAACCCCTCATAATGGGCACAGCAAGTGTACAGACCCGGGAACTCCGCACATGGATGGTGGGAACCCCTTATAATGGGCACAGCAGGTGTACAGACCCGGGAACTCCGCACAGGGATGGTGAGAACCCTTCATAGTGGGCACAGCAAGTGTACAGACCCGGGAACTCCGCACAGGGATGGTGGAACCCCTTATAATGGGCACAGCAGGTGTACAGACCCGGGAACTCCGCACAGGGATGGTGGAACCCCTTATAATGGGCACAGCGGGTGTACAGACCCGGGAACTCCGCACAGGGATGGTGGAACCCCTTATAATGGGCACAGCAAGTGTACAGACCCGGGAACTCGGCACAGGGATGGTGGAACCCCTTATAATGGGCACAGCAGGTGTACAGACCCGGGAACTCGGCACAGGGATGGTGGGAACCCCTCGTAATGGGCACAGCAGGT